>NC_056735.1:1136067622-1136372622 GCF_019279795.1 Protopterus annectens | reverse complement strand
CCTATCAGCAGTTAGTCAGGGCAGTTACCTGCAATAAGGCAAGCACAGTTATCCGTCAGATGACTTTTTCAAACTAATACATCTACATCACATTAGTGAACAAGAAATTTCTTGAAAAAAGTCCTTGTTGATTTAGCTGCTAGGATGAGAACTGGACCACTAGGGCCCCCTTTTGGTCATAACATACACAGATAAGAAGATAAGCAAATAAAATTCAATTAGGCATGGAAAGGTAAAGACTGACAACATTACACAAAATACTTAATACAACTCAGTAATCTATGTTCAAAGGTTCTATCTGGAATACAGGGAAAAAGTCCTGACTACAATCATATGAGGAGAGAGACAGAATAGCAGTTTGGTAGCTGCAACAGCTGTACATAAAGGGATGGGAGTGAATCATATTTGTTGGCTACCCCTCCAGGGCAAAGGTGGCCAGACAGAGCTTTCAGTAAGGGAAAGCTGTTGGCAGCTGATTAGGGTTATGAAAGCTTGGCATCCTAAGCCAGTAACGGTAATTTCTCTGAGTATACAGGAGGGTATGGGATAAGGGCATTAGAAATGTCCTTACAGTCAGTTTCCAATAAATTGTGGAATTGTTGATACAGCGTAGGTGCTAACCACTTTAAGTCAGTGTTCCAAGTGTATGGGAGAGGCAAAGATTCCTTGAGGCCCTGGTCTCGGGAGCAAATCAAACTTACCTGGATTGGAACACTGCACATGTGCTAGCATGTGTTCATACTAGTTAAGTTAAGTGATAAGAAAGACCTACCTGGGCTGGAATGTGGGTGGGGGTCACTAGTCTGGGAATATCTTAGTAATGGTCACTTCAGGGCTTTGTTACAAACCTGGGCTGGGAAGGCAGTGCTTATCCTGTGCTCAGGTCAGATACTGGAGAAGTTAGCAGGGGCGTAAAGAATGAATGGGACATGTCCAACTGGGGGAAGATTGACGGTCAGCAAGCACAGGGGGGAAAACAGTAAACAGAAAAAAAAATACACGTTCTAAGATATGCAGTACTGCAGGGCTGTACAAAGTAGCATAAAGTTTACGCTACTATGTAATAAATTTAACTGTATATCAAGAAACGATTGGTACTGATCTTCTTACAACTAGAAAAGAATGTAGCTCATCTTCCATCCAGACAATCAGGGGGAAGGCAATCAATTCCTCAAGTCCTGGTGAATCAAAATGCTCTCCATATTTTTATTTCTCAGTACGATTCCACAAGTATGCCTGAATTCTAGGCACACAAACTACAGGGCAACACTTTACCTTGATGAATACGGCCGATGTAAACTCAGAAGCTGGAGTCTTTTTTCCTGTAGATGTAGTTCAATTATATTTCAATAAAAATATATATTGGAAGTGATTAGCTGCAGTTAGGCCATTCAGAAAACTGAATGAAATCAAGACACAGCAAGTTAAGAGTTAACAGCAGTCATCTCTCGAAGTAGTGTCTCATTCATAATATGACTCCGCTTGTTAATGAAGTGATTTGCAGAGTTCAAATACAGAGGGGTGAGGGTTTTATACCTCCTCAGGGTGAATGCTTTCACCCCACCCCCAGTTAAGCACCTATGCTCTACATGGAAAGGGGCAACAAATAAATGTCCCAACATATGCTTGTTCAGTCTACTTCTAGGTTAATCATACACAAAATTATGAGGCTAAAAGAATACTGTGGCTACGCTTCCCAAGATCCGAAACAGACTACCAGGAAATGTAACCAATACTGTCTTACTATATTAGCTTACCTATGACAGGAATGTTTTTTTATGAATAGCTTGAATTTTTTCCCCAACTGGAATGTGTCACTTTCTCACTAAAATCACACATTTGAGAATGTCCCGAAGCCTCTATCTATACAAGTTATTATTTGCTGGTTACAACAGTGTGCATCCCCCTAGTCTGCCAGTTTGCATGCATTCAATCAGTATGTTTTAGCAAATCATGACATGACAAAGCAGATTTGACACTACTTTATTAAGCAATAAAAAATACATATTTCTCTGATTTAGTCAGTGTGGGGAATTGCAACAGGTGCAGTTGGTGAACAGGGGATTCAAAATCTAAGGTTTTTTTTTCAAAGATCATCTGACCTGGTAAGAATGTATGCATCAATGTTATGAAAGACTAGGCCCTTGGTTTGAGTTAATAGAACACCGGGGTGAAAGGAGCCAGAAGACTGAACAAGCACACATTTCAGACAGCTATTACCTAGAGTACTGACTTTTAAATACAGTCCAATCTCAAAGTTGTGTTTGAATCAAATATGCTTAATGAAGGCATGTATCAAATACCAAGTGACTACAACATAGATGTCTGCAAAAGAGAGACTTTTGAAGCAAGGAATTGAGGCAGTCGCCACTGTGGAATAATGAGTTCTGACAGCTGCCTAATATCAAAAATAATGCAGATTGTGATTCACTTGGAAAACATGTTTGACCAACACAAGCCCTTCTCTCTTCCCTGCAAAGATAAGCAAGTCATCTACATATGGAAAAAGTGGATACTCTGTAGTCTCCAATGGGCTATAACAAAAACTAGAGACTATGTGATCACTTTGGAGCAGTGCATAGCCTAAAGGGCAAGGTAGAGAACTGTTAATGTGATCCAGACGCACACAACCTCAAGAACTGCCTGAAATCTGGATGAAAAACAATGCGATATGCCTCTTAAATGTAAGGTTACCAG
The DNA here is from genome assembly GCF_019279795.1 of Protopterus annectens. NCBI lineage: Eukaryota > Metazoa > Chordata > Ceratodontiformes > Protopteridae > Protopterus > Protopterus annectens. The sequence goes on along the minus strand of NC_056735.1, from coordinate 1,136,369,925 downwards.
AAAACAAAAATAAGGAAGAAGGGGAGAAGGGGTAACAGTATGTGAAGTGAAAGCATTTGAACTCCTGTACTATCACAAACTGATTGGGGAAAGATCGAATCCGAACTGGTCTCCACTAATTTTCTTTCTTTGGTTCCAAAACATTCCTGAGTAAAATCCTTTCCCTAACCGAGGAGGATGAACAGCTTTGGTTACCCCGAGACAGCATATTATGCAAGACAGGTGGAAAGAGAAAGGTTTGGTCTGGCAGATAAGTGGCGTCTATATCACATCATCAAATACGTTGAATATTGAACGCTCACATCATCGACTATTCACGTACGCAAAGATGGTATTGTGGGAGGCTGTGTGCTGCACCCCCCCCCCCGCTAAATATATATTCCTAATCTGAGATCGCACTGCAGTGAGGCAAGGGCAAAAATCCCATCTTCACAGTACAGCAAAAAAAATTCTCAAACTTCGAGTATGTGAATATTCGCTGATGTGAGCGTTCAATATTCACGCATTCAATTATGTGATATAGACCCAATAAGAATACCCAAGAAAAGGTGCAATTTCCTCCCACTGTCATTTGTATCCTAGATGGATCACATTCAAAACCAATTTCTTTGGAAAAATCTACTGCCAAAGGACTGCCAATAGGGGGGGGGGGGGCAGATAAGGTCTCACAGATGGTCATTCTGACTTGTTTTTCTGCTTTGTTCTGGGGGTAGGGGCTTTCTTCTTTTTGGAATCTCACTATGTCTTTTTTTAAATGTCTGCTTAGCAGCATTCTACAGAGTTAGTTTACTTTGCTTCTTGTCAAAATTGGACAAGTGAGCTGAAACCCCCTTGAAAATTTAGTGAGATGAAAAATCTAAGATTCCCTGAACCAGTTTACCTGTCTCATCACATATCACACGTTTTGATGACCTCTACAGCAGATGGCCCAAAAAGTAAATCTCTTATTTGACACCTGGGAGATTCTGAGAACACAGCCAAGCAAACCTCCTTAAGAAAGTACCAGTTGCAGCAGCTGTGGAAACAGTATTACAGAGCTATGAGCACATTTCAAACAATGACTAGTGACCCGAGAAATAAATTAAACAAAAATGAGACTTTTCCTCACAAGAGGAAACCGAAGCCAAAAGATTACTCATACTTTCACAATACTCAATCAACACAACTGGTCAGGTTAATTAATGTACAAGCTTGACAGTTCGGCGTTCTAAAAATCGAAGTTGCAGAAGCACATATTTCTCCCAAACTTATAAAACATTTACTATCCTTATCAGAAGGATTAGGATTATCAAAATGCTTCGCAACAACTGGATTAACTAAAGATACAACTGATGAGTCAGTTGTGGGATTAGTTTATAAAAACTTCACTGATGTATTTTGCACATTTTATCTGCTTTCATAGAAGCAGCAGGTTGACTGTCAGGGAAACTACAGGCTTCCACAAAACAACTTCCAGTGCTGACAGCATGAGGGGTATATGGGTGAGGATTCTGGAAATTCCAGTTGTAGCAAATCATTTTCTAAGAAACTGAGAAACATCAATATTTTTCTAATGAAATCAATGGTTCATTCAGAGAAAGAGAATCTGTCACAGGGAGAGTCAGACACTACTCTCTTCTAAGAATATGCATCACAAACTTGAGAAAACACTGCAGCTGTCCCTTCACATTCCTCTACAGATACCACATCTTGAATCTCTTCAGAGAAAGAGGAATCCCTTTTTCTTTAACCAGAAACCACATTACATTAAGTCAAGAGCCTGCAGCACAAGCCTCTGAGCTAAGCCCAATATATTGCCCCTGCCCAGAGTAGCTGACACAGGAAAAGCTGAAAGTTTAGTTTTTCTTTTTGACAGAAAAGTGAAGAGAGATCCAATACTGCCAGCAACAGTGTCCACAGGGATGACAAAGGGCGCAGTGCCTGCCTCTTCTCCCATGACATACAACGGTGGCTCTCCCTTGCCCACTGAGGAAGAAAAAATAGCTGCAGAGGACATGGTTAAACCTGGTCCATGCTGGCTGTAAGGACAGCACCAGAGGGATCCAAAGAAAATCAGTTGTGTGTTTGAGCAGCCAGCTTTGGTCACAGCACAGTCACATACACCTGCAGCTGAGGCAAATTATCAACCTGCTGTGATGGCAAAAACTGCATAACTGTAAGGCTGGAAAAAGGTCTGACTGAGGAAGTGGTTATTTGTTCCAGTCAATGGTGCTGGTTTCCCATGGAAACTTAGCAGCAAGTCAATACAACAGGAAAAGTGGTAAACAAGTAACTTTTACCCCAACAAAGAAATACAGTGAAATGCACTTCAAAAACATTCACGGTCCAAAAAAGTAAAATTAACACAGTTTCTGAACAGAAGAAATAGTTTGAAGCAAAGTTTAACCACAAAAGTAATAAAGTGTGGTCCTTTTTAAAAGTACACAAGTCATGAGACAGTCAAGGAAAATACATCTCCAAAGATTAAAAGTACTTATTTTTCATAAAGTTAGTTTAAACTAAATTTAAAAGTAATGTGGAAGAGTATTTCCCAAAGGGAACTCATCTGTCCAGCAGTGTAACAGATCATTGATCCTTTAAAGTCCACGAGGGGTGGGGATGGGGCTTACTCTTCCCGGCAGCAGGAAAGTTCTGAAAGGCATGGTGCCCAAACTGTCTTAAGTCAGCTTAACTTGAACTGACTAATGGTTTGGGCATAAGTAAGGTGCCTTGAAGCTTTGGAAGCTTACTATTACATCATATGTGGGATATAATCCATACAGCATAAGCTACTGCTGCAGAGATCAATCTGAAGAGCAGCTGAGAAAATGGTGCCAGAAACATCCTCTATACCCTGAAGTCAGAGGGGAGGGTGCCCTCAAGACCAAGAAAATGGAATTAAAAAGTCTCTGGTATTTAGTCTGGCCAAGAGTTTTCACAGCAGGAAATCCTAAGGCGTTATTACTGTAACAGTGAAACAGAATGAACATAGCACAGTTGTGAAAGTGAATATACCACAGAAGCAGATGTTCAAATAGATCACTGTTGCAGCAGCCTTACTTATACAGTTATATCTTTCCAAGGATATGAAAACCATCCAGCTTCTGAAGCTTCAGAATGGCTTCCATACACCCTAATCACTGGCTGGTTCAAGGACAGCTGTATCAAATCAGTGGTTAGGGAGACAAACCTTCAGAGTTTTCTTGGCATCAGAATAATGGAGGTTAGAACACTAATATTTAGGCATATGCCAAGAAATATGTGAAATAAAATTATCCACACCCTGGCAAAAAACACACAAACAGGGGGATGAAAGGATGGTAGGTGTCCCCACAGCAACAGTGAGCCATCTGAACATCTATGGATATGTTTCACTTACTCACCTACACAATGTTGCAGTAGCCTAAGCTATATGGATAGATTACTAGAACTTAGAAAGAAAGGGAGGAGGCAGGAAGATCAGAGTCTAGACACCTCTGGGGAGTAATCCTAGCAGAACCTTCTCTGGACTTGGAAAATGTATCCAGTTTGTAATGTTTTGTGTATGCATGTAAGACCAAATAACTGATTTTAGAATACTTCTAGAATCCACCCTTTTCCAAAAATCCACAGAAGCCAAAGACCTGGTAGAATGAGCCCTAACCTTGCCTGGAAATAACTTGCTATAGTCATAATGACCTAAACAATAGCATGAGAGAAAAAAGAAGTTATGTACTCACCATACCGTTCCATGTTTTTTGTCCAGTATCTCGCCTTCATTCTTGCTGGTTGGGTTTGGAGCCGAACTCTGCTCCGACTCGGCAGTATACTAAAGCTCAATAGCTTCTACTGGCTCAAGGCTATAAACTATCCCATGGTGCTTAGTGGGGCTGTTCCCCAGATCTCGTTTGAGGGAGACCGCTTCCTATGATATGCTTAATATCCAGAAAGAGAATATATATGAAATATATTGGTCAAAGATAAAAAACGAAGGCAAGATGGGAATCAGACCATATTTGCCAATTTGTAAAAAATTCCTCTAGATCCTCCAAGAGGGGGATGGCTGGGTGGGATGCAAGAATGAAGGCGGGATACTGGACAACAAACATGGAACGTTATGGTGAGTACATAACTTCTTTTTGTTATGTTGTCCTATCTCGCCCTTCATTCTTGCTGGTTGGGACAGAGTCCCCACAGCACCTTTCTCTTGGGTGGTTCAAGGGAATAAACTCTTCAGGATAGTGGAACCAAAGGATGCCCTGTTCCGGGAGGCCACATCTACTTTGTAATGAGAAATAAAGGTGTGAGGATTAACCCATGTAGCAACAGCACAAATTAAATCCAATGGAAGTCTGGACTGAAAGGCAATGGAAGTAAACACTGCTCTAGTTGAATGCCCTTTCACTTTCTCTGGCAGTTCTTTATCATGAGAGTGATAAGCATACTTGATAGTCTCAGTAAGCCATTTGGACAAAGTAACTTTTGAGACTGCCTGGCCTTTTTTTTGTTTCTGAATAGGACACAATTGATCTGACTTTCTGAACTCTCTCGTCCTGTGTAAATAAAAACGCAGTTGTCTATGTACATCCAATTGGTGAAGCTTATATTCTGCCTTGTTGCTATAATTAGGAAAGAACACAGGCCATTCTATAGATTGGTTTAAATTTGTTTCAGAATAGAATTTTGGTAAGAAGGAGGGATTTGTTCTGGATAAGTCCTGCAACTCTGAAACCCTCCTGGCTGAGGTAATTGCTGTCAGAGAGTGGCTCCAAGATAAAAATTTTAAAGAACAAGAGGATGCTGGTTCGAAAGGGGGAAAAATCAACGCAGATAATACTAAATTTAGATCCCATGGTGTAGGAGGTTCTCTTACAGGAGGTCTTAACACAAAGGTGCCTCTGAGGAAGGCCTTGCATAACCTGTGGGACATTACACTGGATTCGAGTTCCCCACATGATAATTGGATATAGCAGCTAGTTGAACTCGAACAGTGGCAGCCGCTGCTCCTTGATTAAAAATTTTGCCAGGAATTCCAAAATTTCAGGTATAGAGGCTGTAAAGGGAGCTACGTGTTTCTTGTCCAACCAACAAGAGAACCTCTTCCATTTGCTCGCATAAAGTTTCCTAGTTGTCTTTTTGTGCAAAGATACCAAAATGTGGCATACTGCCGGGGATAATTATGGAAGCCTGGCTAAGATTGGAAGTGGAGAAACCAAGCTGTCAGCGTGATGCTCTGATGTGCAAGATGGAGCGCTCCTGAGTGATGCGTCAGAAGATCTGGCACTGGGTCCAGGATCCATGGGTCCTTCTGAAGGTGGGGCCAAAGGAAAGGGAACCAGATGTGATGAGGCCAGTATGGAGCAATGAGAATTAACTTGCAACTCAACGACGTAGCTTTCTTAATAACTTTTGGAATCAAAGGAAGTGGGGGGGGAGTATAAAGAAGTCCCGGGGGCCAATCGTGGAGGAGTGCATTCCTTGGTGAATCTCCCAGAGGGGAAATGAGGGCAAGGTAGTTGCTGCATCCGGCATTGAGGGGGGTGGCAAAAAGGTTGCAGCAAGGCTGGCCCCACTTGCAAAAATTTCGATTCACAACTTCCTGATTCAGGGACTACACATGAGGTATGAGAATTGCTCTGCTTATCCTGTCTACTATGCTGTTGGATTTCCCTGGGATGTGTTTTGCCATCAGAAAACGTTGAGAAGATATCGCCCATCGCCAAACTCTTTGGGCATCTCGACATAGGGGGTAGGATCTGGTTCTCCCCTGTTTGTTGATGTACCATACCACTGACATATTGTCTGTCTGAATTGCAATAGTCCCCGTGGGAAGAGAGTTCTGAAATGCTTGCAATGCCAGAAGCACTGCCCTCATCTCTAGGACATTGATGTGCAAATGGTACTCGTGTGGTCTTTCCAAAACCCTTGGACCATCTGTCCCAGATAATGCCCCCCATTTGGGACACGTCCGTGGTTGCACTCCCCCAACCAGTCGCTACAGTAAATGGTCTGCCCATTGTTACCCGAGTGGAGTGAATCCACCAAAGTAGATGCCTCTTGCAGGAGTCTGTTATGAGGATCTCGTGAGACATGGGTAGCTCCTGTATGGACCATTGAGCGAGGAGTAGACACTGTAACATTCACATGTGAAGTTGCTCCAGGGGAACTAGTGTTATCGTCGCTGCCATAGAGCCTAGGACTTTGAGGGCAAATCTTGCCTGTACTTTTTTTCTTGTTGAGTAAGAGAAGTATTTGACTGCTTAACGTTTGGATCCTTTCTTGGGGTAGTTTTGCCAACATGTCATTTGTATTTAAATCTGTGCCTATGAAGGTAATATGCTGTGATTGCAGCAAGGCAGATTTTTCTGCATTTATAGTGATGCCTGGTTCTGAAGAGAGATGGATGGTGTAGTCTCTTGCTTTGATTAGCAGCTGCTTGGTGGTTGCAGTTAGGAGCCAGTCGTCTAAGTATGGAAACACCTGGAATCCCTGATGTCTCAGATGAGCAGTGACTACTGCCATGCATTTCGTAAACACTCTGGGGGCTGTAGTGAGTCCAAAGGGCAGACCTCTGAACTGGTAATGACTGGCTCCCAGCCGGAAGCGTAGAACTGTTCTGGAGCACCTGTCCATCTTTATGTGGTAGTACATGTTCTGGAGATCTAACGAGCACATCCAATTGTCTTGTCCCAGAAACGGGAGTATAGACTGCAGTGTTACCATCCGGAACTTTGACTTCCTCACCGACTTGTCTAGTCTGCTGAGATCCAATACGGGTCACCAGTCCCCTGACTTTTCTGGAACAAAAAAGACGGATCCTAGTTGGTCTGCGGGGACTTCTTGGATGACTTTTTCTAACAACATTTGAATTTCTAGTGTTGCTTGATCCCTTTGACCGGGTGAAATGTCTGGGATAAACTTTGACGGACGAGGTGAACTGTGAAAAGGAATGTTGAAACCCCTGGATATAATGGACTATACACCCATCTGTCTAGGCAAATTCAGTCAGGCTTCTGGGTATAGCAATAGCCTCCCCTTGACTGCCTCCAGAGGCGAACAGTCGGGCCTCCTTTCAGGAGCGCTGGAAGGGTTGACCAGAGAAACTGTCTCCCTGGTTCTGTGGACCCCCTTTGCCCATTGTTATTTCTCCCTCTCCCCCTTGGGGGAAGGATCACCACAAGTGTCAGATAAGGCTCCTTTGGACTTCCGGAACCACATTTTTCTGCTCTTTTGACCTTTAGGATAAGGACTAGTAAGGGCTGAGAAACGGACTCCAACGACAGATAGAGTCTTACACCATATTGTTAGCTCCTAGTAAGAGTTTCTTTCACTTCTGGCCCGAACAAGGATGAGCCATCAAAGGGAGCGTTAATAAAGGAAGATCTGAAGGCTTCAGCAAACTCACAAAGGCGCATCCAGGAATGTCTCCGAAGAGCTATTCCTGTGTCTGCTGTCTTGCTCGCTCATCAGCTGCATAGGAAATGAGACGCATGGAGGAGTTAGTGAGAGAGGTTAAGGTTGCCAGCTGAGAATTACTCTCATCAGACAAATCCTGGGCTGTAGTACCTTGTAGGGCATCTCCCAGCTCTTTTAGGAGATCCCTCTGAAGTCGGGTGAAATGTGGCAAATATTTCAGCAACTGCAAGGTAAAGGCCTCTGGTAAGAAAGTATGCTTCCTGTACCTGTCCATCGTGCGAGACTCCTTGTTCGGTGGATGGAGAGATGCAGAAGTTTCAGTTAACTCCTCCTTTGTGGCCGCAGCCACCAACATTGCATCTACTGGAACTCCCTTAGTTAGATACTGTTTGTCCTCTGGGGCCGTAATAAATTTATTTGGCCTCCGCGGAACGGGGTCCACCGATTCTGGAGAGTCCCACACCTTCCAACTCACTACACCCAGGAGAGGGTCGAAAGTTGGAGACATCCAAGAGTTGGAGGGGGCAGGGGCCGAATGCCTCCAGGTATACAGACTGATCTTCAGAAGGGGAAAGGGACTTCCAGCTGCTCCTCTACTTAAGGATCTCCAGGATGTCTGAAAAGGAGACATCCTCAGAGGGTAACCGTGGGGACCCTTCTGAGTCCTCCATGTCAGTATCAGAAGTGACAGACTCAGGGGAGTCTACGTGCTTCCTCTTACACTGCCTCTTCCGAGGGACCTCCTCGGGGGGGGGGGGATGCTCCGGGGAGGTACAGGAAGAGGATATTCCACCCAATGAGGTTTCCTGGGGCACTGGCTCTCTACTCTGGTGGTGATGGAGGGATGATGAAGAGGTGGACACCAGACCCTTGGGGGGGGGGGGGCTAAAGCCGAAGGTGGAGCAGACTCAGTGGAGAGCACACTCCATCACCTCAAAGGCACCGCGGTCATGGGCCAGGAGATCTCTACAGCACAGAGGGTGGCTACGAGGCTGATGTGTGAGCAGAACTCACCTGAGCTGAGGTGCCGAGTGGAAGAGCCGGTTCCAACATGGGTCCAACTTGACTCTCCCTCCGGAGCTGACCAGGGAGTCTCAGCCCTTGGATCCCTCGATTGAAGACAGCATCGAAGGGATTGGAGCAGACGGAGCCGAGACATCAGTAGTGATTACCGGATCGGCGGATCCATCACGACTTCCATACTCTCTGGCTCCAAACTCATTGGAGGAGGAATCGACAATATCGGAGGTACAGCTGTCGGCTCCACGATCCAATGGGCTGTGCTCGAGAGAATTTATGCTAGGGCCCATGTCCACAGCAGCCTCTTCATGACTCCACATCATAGTCTGACAATCTGGAGGATCGAGAGGAATAGCTTGAAGACTTGTGGCTACCTGCCACAGACTGTAGCAAAGGAGAATGTGGCACTGAATGGACAGGCTCCAAAGATGGTGACCGGCTCCATTTACGGCTCTGCAACGGTTCCGAAGAGACAGATGGAACTGAGGGAGGACCAGACTAGTCGGAACCTGAAACTTTCGGATCCGAGGATACTATCACTTTGTCACTGCTTGACGGCTCAGACACCAGAGCTGACTAAGCAGACTTTTTTGATTTTTACAGTTTTGAAGTCTGATTATCACCGTCTACTTTCAACAAGCCCCTTAAAACAAGCTTATTTTTTCTCTCCTGTAAGACCCTGGCACTAAAACTATGACAAACAAAGCAGGAGTCTTGGAGATGGACAGGTCCTAGACAACAGACAACTTGTGTGCCTGTTCGTTATGGACATTTTTTGAGTGCATGAATCGCACTTTTTAAATGCAGATTTATGTTCTTTAACATTCTTTCGACATATTTAGCTGTCAAAAAAAACACAACAGTGCAAAAACTTTAACTATCAAAGAAATAAAAGTTAAGCAAGACAGAAAAGTATTTACTTTTAAACAAGAAAGAATAGGCAGGAGAAGTCTCTAAACTAGACGACAATCTCCTCCCACCCAAGCAGATGCCTTTAATTTAAATGGTGACTCGTTATGGGGGGAAAGGGGAGGTGAAAGAATCCTTTAACTGAAATGCATTCGCTGACTAGAAAAAAAAGGGGAAAGAGAAAAGACTAGGCCTAAAAAGCAGCCGCAAAAGCAAAAATAGCCAAAATATGAAAACACCCCAAAAAAGGGCACTGTGCTATAAATGGGATAGGTAAACTAGGATATAACAGTAAGTTTTAAGAGAAGTAATACCAGAATAGAGTATAATATTAAATTTTACTAGCCTGAGCCAGCAAAGACAATCCCAAAGCTTCATGCGGCAAATGAGATATGGGGAACAGCCGCTAAGCACCATGGGACAGATCATAGCCTCGAGTCAGTAGAAGCTCACGAGCTTTAGTATATGGCAGAGTCGAAACAGAGTTCGCCTCCGAACCCAACCAGCAAGAATGAAGGTGAGGTAGGACAGCATAAGATCAAAAGTTATGTACTTCCAATAATGATCGGTGTGTTGTCCTCTTCCTTCCTCCTCAACTGACTGGATTTGAAGACCATCAGATCTGACATCTGCCTCTCTCAGAGTTTTGGATCCAGAGCTGAGGCTCCTACCCTTACCCACAATCCCCATTCATTGAACTACCTCAAACAGAGTTTGCCTGCTTACAAAAAACATATCCCCATACACATGAATCATATGAAAATATACGTAAATACATACTATATACACATATATATTATATATACACGCACGTTATACATATATATTCATTTTGGAACAGAGACCAAAGCTCTGGCATGATCAGTATGATCAAACTAGAGCCAAAGGGAAAATGACAAATTTGTCAGGGGGACCGTGGGAGGGAAAGTTGAAGGACAACATGGATCAATCATTATGATAAGTACATAACTTTCATACCCTATGTCGTCTCATCTGACCATCCTCAACTCTTGTGACAGAGTCCATAACTACTAAAAACCTTGACAGGTCTCAATGAAGGATATTTTGGAGGACGACTGAACCAGAGAGAAACAGAAAGTAAGCCCAGCTTGAAGTGAGAGATAGAAATATGGACACTGGACCAAGTGGCTGCTGTGCAAATGTCATCAACAGATAACCCTTGAAAAGTAGGCTGTAGAAGTTGCAACTGCACTGGTGGAATGGATCTTGGGATTACCAGGCAATTTCAGACCTTTGTTCTTATATACATGAGAGATACATTTAGAGCAATCTTGAAGGAGTCACTTGATAACCCTTTTCCTAATTTAACTAAAAAGAACACAAAAAGTTGGTCAGTCTTTCTAAGGTTTAGTACTGTGGAAGTAAAATCTGGGTTGTCGAACTTACATCAGATGTAAAATGCATTCCCCTTTACTGGAAAATTGTGGAATGAAAACAAGAAGATTAATGGCTTGATTCAATGTAAACTCTGAAGCCGCCACCTTGGGAAGCAAAGACTGGTTAGTCCTAAATAACACTGTCTGAGAAAAATCAAGTAAAGTGACTCTCAGGAAACGACAGAGTTCTGATAATTCTTCGAGCAGAGGTAACGTCTACCAGAAAGTGTCTTCCAAGAAAGACATTTCAATTCAACAAAAGCCACAGGCTCAAAAAGGGGTCTTGTCAGTGTCTGGAGAAGAATGGCAATGTCTCAAGGTGGAAGAGGGTCGCTTAAGGGGGGGGGGGGGGGACTCCTGAAGGAGGCTTTAGGTAACTTCAAGAATAAATATGAAATCTGTCCCCTCCCTCCAGTGGAAATTTGAAATGGCAGCCATTTGAACTTTAATGGTGCAATAACTTCACCTGCAATGAAAAAGACCATATCAACAATTCTAAAATACTAGGGGAAGGTGCAGAAAACTTATCTATAGCCCAGCTAGATGCCTATATAGAGAATCTCTTCTATTTGCTTCTCTGCACTTTTCTGGTAGAAGGTTACTGTGAAGATAGTAGAATATGCACAACTTGAAACAAGTGTCTGGAATGTCTTAGGTTCATAGGTTGGTACTAGGCTATCAGCTCTAGGCCTATACAAGCCTAGCCATAACAATTCCCTGGCTATTTCTTCCCACACTATTTACTTCCCTGGACCCCTGTCTAGCAGGGCGACTGACGTGATCCCGGGGTGAATTTCCTCTCTCCCATCCAATCGTCAAGGTTCCTTTTGAAGAGGGCCAAAGAGGCACTCTGCTTGACATGTATGGGCAATCTATTCCAGAGTCTGGGGAGTCTCTGGGTCAGGAACCTATCCCTCCAACATGTTTTGTTTATTGTGATGACAAGGTTTAGATCCCTGGAGCGTGTGGCTCTGAGGGATTGGGATTTCTTTAAGTGTAGCATGTCCAACAGCTCTGGGTTTGACACGGCCTTGTATGTTAAGCAAAGATCGCCTCTAAGTAGACGATATGTGACAGAGTATAGCTGGAGTTTTTTTTAAGGCGGTCAGCGTAGGGCATCTGCTTTAGGCCTGTGATTCTTTTAGTTAGGTATTTCTGCGGCCTTTCCAGTTGTTGCAGATGTCTTGAGAGGTACATAAAAAACGAGGTGTTGTATTCTATAATGGGTCTAATGAGGGATGAGTACAGTGGGACAATGACCTCCTTTTTTCTGGATGAAAAGCCCTTAGTGATGAGGTGTGCCACATAGGATTTCCTGACTGTTGTGGCGATGTGGTTATCGAAGGTGAGACCACTGTCCACCTGTGTCCCTAAGTCTCTTATCACACTTTCGGTGTTTAGTGTACTGCCACCTATATGGTAATTCACCAATACATGTTTTTTCCCAAAGGGGATAACTATACATTTCTTGGCATTGAGCTTGAGCCCATGGCTCTGGCACCAAGCATCTGTTTCTGTAAGACCCTTTTGTAGAGTATCCACATCATTTGAGGATTCAATAATGGCTCCCCGTTTGCAGTCATCTGCAAACTTTGTTAGCCAGAGTCCCTTAGTGTTGGCCTGTACCTTCAGAGAAGTAGATGCCAAACAAGAGCTGTCCCAGGACTGAACCCTGAGGTACTCCACTTGTCACTTGTCTGGAGCTGGATTTGGAGTCAGCTACTTTTACAGTGTAGGTTCTATCAGTAAGCCAGTTAGCAACCCATTGGGTGACGTAGGGATTAATGCCCAACTTAGTAAGTTTATCTATGATTCCAGAGTGTGGGATGGTGTCGAAGGCCTTGGCAAGGTCTAGATAGGCTGTGTGGACCACCTTACCCTTGTCCTTGGCTCTAGAGACTGATTCAAAGAAGTCAATCAGGTTCAGGAGACAAGATCGGCCCTTCATGAAACCAAACTGGGTGGGGTCCAGTGTTTGAAGGTTGCCCATGTCTTTGTTTATAAGTTCCATGATAATACGCTCCATGGCCTTGAAGATAAGGCTTGTCAGACTGATGGGACGATAGTTTCCGGGATCCAAGGTGGATCCCTCCTTGTGGAGTGGGATAACTGTAGCCCTGCGCCACTCAGTGGGCATGAAATCTGAGGCGAGGCTATGATTAAACATGACACTTAGATGAGGTGCCAGTTTATATTGTAGTTCATGTAGTACACAGCCCGGGATGTCATCTGGTCCCATGGATGCTGTATTCTTAGCTTTGGAGAGTGTGTTTTTTACCTGTGTGGCCGTTATTACCGGAATTTGGCAATCTTCCAGTATTGAGATGGGCCATTTAGGGGGTGAGGGGGGGTGAAGTTGGCACTGAATCGATCTGCCAGGATATTGGCAATATCCTTGGGATCAGTATATTTAATGCCATTCTGTTTTAGCTCAGAGCAGATCTGAGCATTGCCATTTAGATTCTTGACATAGTTATAGAATGCCTTTTGGTTGTCTTGGGAATCTTTGGCAATTTTATTTTCGTAACTAGCTTTGGAGGATTTTATGAGGGATCTCAGTTTCTTACTGAGGCTGGTAAGGGAGTTTTTTGCATCCTGGGATTTTCCCCTTTTCTGCAACAGTTTCTTCCTTTTGTTGTAAAGTTTGTTTATGGCAGGAGACCACCAGATTGGCTTCTTTTTTTGGATGAGAGCATCTTGGTGCTATCTGGGATGGCACGATTCATGCATGAGCAGATGTGCTCGTACAGTGCCTTAGCGTAGGATTCAGCAGTTGAACTTTCAGTTCTCGTCTGCATGGGTGTCATGAAGTTTGTCACTTCTGACTTGAATAGCATGAAGTTGGCTTTGGAGTAGTTTTTTATGGAGGTTTCCTTACTGGGGGGTGGGATGTGGATGTTAAGGGTGATTAACTTATGGTCAGACCTGAATAACGAGGGGGTGACCATAGGTGTGTAGCATCAATTTCCCATGTTGGTAATGACCAGGTCTAGGATGCTGGAGCCCCTGGTGGGACTATGGATTAGTTGATCCAGGGCGTTGGAATTTATGAATTCCAAGAACCGTTGGGGCAAAGGTGTTGGTACATGAGTAGTTTTTCCAGTTAATGGCAGGGTAGTTAAAATCACCCAGTATTAGGGTGTTTGGTTCTATCTTAATATTTTCCAGTATGTTTAGAAAGGGGTAGTGGGAATCTTGGGGTATGGTGGGGAATCTGTAGCAAGCTACAATTTGGATTGCAGTCTTACCTAGTGTTAGTTGCACCTGGAGAATTTCAGACGCATTGTGTTGGGCAACTAGCCTGGTGGTGTGAATATCCTTGGTGAATATTGACACTCCTCCACCTTTAGTGTTTCGGTCCTGGTTTGGTGGCCGAAAAGTGTGGTAAGAGTTGTAGCCTGGTATTGCAGGGGTGCTCTCTGGAGTCTTGAGCCAGGTCTCAGTTACTGCACAGATATCGATGTTCTCCATTTTTAGGAGTGCCTTGAGAGAGTGCATTTTGAGGTTTAGACTTCTAGCATTGAGTAGCATTACCTTCAGATTTTGCATGCTTGTACCTGTTACGGTGGTGGTTTTGTCCTTTGAACTTTGCCTAAAAAAGGCACTATAGGGGTGGCAAGAGCCTTAGTCAGTAACCTGAATCCCAGGGGCGACAGGTGCAGACCATCTCTGGCAAAGCATCGTGGTCTGTCAATCATGTCGCCCCAGGCAGACAGATACTGGCTCCCCTTTGAATGACACCAGAAGCTTAGCCAATTGTTGAAGTCAATCATTTTGTCCTTATATTGTGGTATCATTCTGGGCGAAGGCAGGATGCTACTCCGGGCTAGGGTCATACTTGCCTGGGCCACATGATCCGAGAGCTCTTCCATGTCTCTTTTCATGTAGTCCAGGGAGGTACGTCTCAAGTCATTCACTCCAACATGGACAATGACAGAGTCATATTTGTACTTGTTGTGGAGAGACTTGAGTGCATGCGTTATGTGGTGGACCCTGGCACCAGATAGGCAGCTGACTGTAATTTTCTCTTTGTTCAACCTGGTGAGAGGGACATCAGTGTGCCGGACTATAGTCTCACCTATGACTAAAGTGTTAGGTACATTGTCTTGCCTTAGGGGCTGTTGTTGGGTGGCACACTGGTGTTGTGAACTATGTGACACTTTGTTTGCGTTTCAGCTTCAGAGGTCTTTGTTACTTGGGCAGGTTACAGTTAAGGGCCTCTGCATATGTGGATTTAGTGTTGCTATATGTGGATGTTGGTGGTGTGGGTTTAGAAGGGTTATGTGTTGCTTGAGGTGTAGTGTGGGTGTTGTTGGGTGGTAAGAGGAGAGGGTTGTCTGTGTACATGAGGTAATTGCTGCATTGCCTCAGTATGTCCAGATTCACCAGGTGGACAGGAGAAATCACCAGAAGCTGACCCTTGGACATGCCTGGTTTGGTGCTTTTTTTTTTTGTAGTAAAGTACAGGAGCTGTTTTCCCTTACCTTGGCAAAGTACTTTGCAATTATAGGCTGTTTAGTGCCTACTATTAATTTCTCCTTATTAACAAGGAGAGTTGAGTGCTTGTATCAGTTTAAGGCTTCCTAGTGCTTTCCAGCAGGTATTAGAGAAAGTGCTGGTCACAGGGATGCTTAAAGGTAAGATGAAAAAAAATGCACACTGCAGTCAGTGTGCACTAGAGAAGTTAGATGTGATATTGGGGGGGGGGGGATAACCACTGCTGATCATGACTTAACCATTTGCCTCACCAAAATTTGGTGAAGTACACTGGTTAAGACTGTAAATGACCAATGGACTGCTAAGGTCCACTGCAGAAACCTTGTATAAAATCTGGCTCGAGGATTTAGGGTAATAGAAGTTGCCATTAACCCTACTAGGTATAATATGCACCTGACTGAGGACTACTGACAGAAAACTATTAGTGCTTATTCTTGAAGGGTGTGAAATTCCATTTCTGACAATCTGGTTATCTGCAAAATGGTCTACATTAGCTCCAGTGAACTCTATTGCTTGGATGTGGTGTAATTTACGATTTTGGCACGCTGACTAACTCTCAGACATTAGCAAGGCTGGAGCAAGGATTCCCTGGGTTGAAGATGATGACTCATGGAGGAAGCAGTCATGAGTCAGTCATCCAGACATGGGGAAACATGGAACCCTGAAATGTGAGGTGAGTTGCAGCCACTACCCAAGCACTTTACCACCTGATGGGCTGTGTCATCCAGTTTAAGTTTCTACTTGAATTTACCGAATATACGCAAGCTTATGTAACACACTGCTTCATGCTAGAACTTGTATTAACAAAACATATTCTTGTTTCAACAATTGTACAAGCAAATGGGTGGTGTGGCAATGGGTAGATGGGTCACCAAAACAAGTGAAAATAGTAATGTATATATGGGAGCAAGAATTTATCTGGTCAGTAGTGAATCCATTCTTAAGCAATGTTTATCGTAGGTTTGTGGATGTTACTATATTTATCAATAATCATTTTATGATTGACACTATCCTTTATTTAAAAAAACTGTTAAAAATAATGCCTCTTTGCACAGTAGTAGCATGCACCTACAGTATATGTTCAATAATGTGTCAGAAATCAGATGCTGACAGTTGTTAGGATGAACACTCTGGACTCGAATATGGATATCCAGTTGAGTACTATGGCATCCAGTTTTAAAAGCAGGGGTTACAAATTATGTGATGTTAATTCTCCTGTTATGAAGACCAAGCAGTTATGTCGCCCATTAGCAAGCCACTGTTTTCTTTTAAGTATAATGCTGGGAGAAATAATAAAAACAAGAACAGTAATGAGCCTTGGTGTCTTAACTTTTAATAAAAATACTAATGCAGTTATAGAGATTATTAGTAGGCACTGGCACACACTTGCAGATATTCCAGAGCTGAGAAGTGTGATTTCATCACATCCCAACTCTGGGCATAAATGTAGTGCCAATCTGAAACTGCTCCTGTGTTACAAAGAACAACCACAAACGTTTTTACATATGAAGACAGTTAAAGGCACCTACAGATTAGTCAATGTGTTTTGCAAATATATTAATTAGAGTAAGCCATTCAAACACTCCTTACATGGAAAATAATTTAGTACTAAGGGGAATCTTAATACAGAAAGCTTCAGTATACAAAAAACAAGAGCAAAAACAAACTAGTTTGCTTGAAATGCAGTATAATAGCATCAAACAACTTCAATCCCAATACTCATAAGAATTAGAAAGGAAATTATATAAAATCAAAAAAGAACTATACTCAATACAACTACATACATACTCATTAAATGAGTTAAAACTCATTTATAAATACTCTGAATGGGCCCAAACACCATCTAAAATTCTAGCAAATATGATAAATATAACGAAAACCCTCCAAAATATACCAGAAATACACTACAAAGAGAACTTTATACAATAAAGTTGACATAATCAACGACAAAAGAAGTTACCTACTCAGATGGAACGTTATGGTGAGTACATAACTTCTTTATCTGAAGTAGGAAAACTTCATTTGATCATCAACCTGTGGGACAGAGTCCCCAGCTACCAAAAAACTTGGGAGGTCCTCAAGGAAGGATATTCCAGAGCACTGCAGAGCCAAAAGCCGCCCTTCCGCTAGACACTAAATCCAATTTATAGTGACAGATAAAGGTATGACAGGATGCCCAAGTAGCCGCAGAACAAATGTCATCCAAGGGAATTCTCGACCAGAATGCAGCTTATGTAGCAATAGAATGGGTAGAGTGAGCGCGAACCCCAGTATGTTCTGACAGGCCAGATAGTTTATATATGAACAAAATGCAATTCGAAATCCATCTGGCCAGAGTCACCTTCGACACAGGCTTACCCAAGAAGGCTTTAGCAAAAGAGACAAATAGCTCAGACGACTTGCAGAAGGCTGCTGTTCTGTGTAAATAAAACCGTAACTGCCTATGAACATCTAACAAATGAAGTTTGTACTCCCCTTTGTTTTGATAGTTAGGGAAGAAAACAGGGAGATTAATGGACTGATTGATGTTAGTCTCGGAGGCCACTTTAGGTAGGAAAGATGGGTTAGTCCTGAGAGAGACCCTGTCCTTATGGAAAACCAGATACGGGGCTCTAATACAGAGAGCTTGAAGCTCAGACACACTTTTAGCTGAGGTAATGGCTACCAAAAAGGCAGTTTTCCAGAACAAGAATTTCAGATCAACAGAGGCGGCAGGTTCAAAAGTAGGTCCAGTTAGAGCTTGAAGGACCAAGGTTAGATCCTAAGGAGGGACGGGGTTCCTAACAGGGGGTCTCAAGAGAAAAGTACCTTTCAGAAAGACCTTACAAATCTTAGTGGAAGCGAGGGGATAGATTATCTCCAATGTGAAAAAGCGAGATGGCAGCCATTTGAACCTTTACAGTAGAAGAACTGGCCCCTTGCTGAAAATTATGCGATAGAAAATAGAGCACTGCTGGTATGGGAGCAGTGAAAGGGTCCAATTTCTTATGAGACGCCCAAATAGAAAACCGCTTCCATTTACTATTGTAAACTTTCCTGGTAGACGGCTTATGCGCCGCTACCAGGATAGATCTAACTCCAGACGAGATACCGGGAGTCCTAGCAAACAATGGAACTGGATCAACCACGCTGACAGCATGAGATCGGCCAGGTTCGGGGGTTTCAATCCCGAAGGATGAGATATTAGATCCGGGATGGGATCCAAGATCCAGAGAGGAGCTATAAGATGAGACCGCAGGCACGGGAACCAGGTTTGACGAGGCCAGAATAGGGCTATGAGGATAATCTTGTTCCCCAACAGACGAGCTTTCTGTAAGAATTTTGTTATCAATGGAAGAGGAGAATAAGCATACATAAGACTGGGTGGCCAAGCATGAACTACAGTGTCACTGGGGCTTTCCCCCGGAGGGGGAATTATAGCGAAAAACTCGCTGCAGTTCACATTGGAAGGCGACGCAAAGAGATCGCAGCAAGACTGACCCCACTTGCAGAAGATCTGTTTCGCTACTAAGGGATTCAGAGACCACTCGTACGGCGAGAGGATAGCTCGACTCAGTTTGTCCACTAGGATGTTGGACCGACCTGGAATGTGCATTGCTAACAGAAAATGGTTGGTGGATATCACCCAATCCCAAACTCTCATGGCCTCTCGACAAAGAGGGTAAGACCTGGTCCCCCCTGTTTGTTGATGTACCAGACAGACATGTTGTCTGATTGAATCGCAATAGTCCCTGGAGGGAGAAAGGCATGAAGGGCTTGCAATGCTAGAAGCACCGCTCTCATCTCCAGAGCATTGATATGCAAAATGGTCTCTGTCCGAGTCCACATACCTTGAACAGTTCTGCCTGCGTAATGCCCCCCCCCCACCCAAGGCGAGAAGAGTTTGTGGTCACCGTGGCTTGGGGTTGCTGCATAACAAACGGTCACCCTTCCTGAAGCTCTCAGGAGTGGAGCCACCACAAGAGAGAATTTCTGCACACACTGCTGAGAGGAATCGGCAAGTCCAACAGATGGTGAAGGATGGACCACTGAACCTGTAATGTCCACAGGAGAATCCTCATGTGCAAGCGGGCTAAGGGCGTGAGGTTGACTGCCGCTGCCATGGACCCTAGAGCTCTCAGGACTAACTCCACTGATGGGGCAGGTGACTGGAGAAGGGCTAAAACGTGCAAGGTCAAACTGCAAAGTCTGTCCGATGTTAAGTAGGCCTTGGTCTGAAGCGTGTCTATTCTGGCCCCTATGAACTCCAATACTTGAACTGGTTGGAGGGATGACTTCTTCAAGTTTATGGTGATCCCCAAATGGGACGCTAGAAGTAGGAAACAATCCCTGGCTAAGTAGAGTAGATGCCTGGTGGGGGCGGTCAGGAGACAGTCATCTAGATAAGGAAAAACTTGTATTCCCTGAAGCCTCAGGTGGGCCGCTACAACTGCCATATGACCTTGGTGAACACCCTGGGGGCTGTGGTGAGACCAAAGGGTAGGACCCTGAACTGGTAATAACTGGCCCCTAGCCGGAAGCGAAGAAACCTCCTGGAACACCTGTCCATGAGAATGTGATAGTACGCACTCTTGAGGTCTATGGAGCACATCCAGTCCTTATCCTGCAGCAGGGGCAGAATGGATTGAAGCGTGACCATCCGGAATTTTCCCTTGGCAATGAAGAAGTTCATTGTTGAAAGGTCGAGGATCGGCCTTAAGTCCCCCATCTTCTTTGGCACCAAAAAGAACCTGGAGTAATTGCCTAATCCGGACTGTCCTGGGGGGACGTGCTGGATGGCTCTTTTTTCTAGCAGCTTTTTTACCTCTAAAGCTCTGACTGGGTGGTACATCGGGGAGGCGCCTCGACTGATGAGGCAGATTTATGAAAGGGATAGAGTAACCTCTGGATATTACTCGAAGCACCCAGCGATCTGATGTTATGGACTCCCATTGGGCCAAGTGCTTCGAAAAACGCCCCCTGACTGCCTCCTGAGAGCAGCAGTCGGGCAACCCCTCAGGGCTGCTGCGTGGGCCGATCAGAAAAGGGTTCCCGCGACCCAAAAATTTTCGGCCCCCCTCTGCCTCTGGGCCGGCGTCCACCTTGCCCCCCTCTGCCTCTGAAGGACGAAGGGTCCGGAGTGTAATGAGACTGCTGAGACTTCCGGAACCACATCATCTTTTGTCCTCTCTGGTTCCTAGAAAAGGACCTTTGAGGAGTTGAGAAGCGGACTCCGACAGCAGACAGCGTCTTCCCATCTTTCTCACTCTGAACCAATGTGTTGCGGATGGTCTTCCCAAACAGAGTAGAACCATAGGGTGCATTCGCGAAGGATGCCTTGAAAGGTTCTGCAAAGTCACAAAGCCAGAGCAAGGCATGACGCCTTAAGGTGATACCAGACCCGCTGGCTCTAGCGGCTCCTTCCGTGGCATGGGAAAGTAGCCGCATAGACATGTTCGAAACAGATTTGAGAGTGGCCATGCGAGCAGAGAAAGTCCGTTTGTCCTCGGTCGACATGGACTCAGGGGAGACTCAGCATATTCTTTCACCAGATCCCGCTGAAGTCTAATTACATGAGCCAAGTAATTCAGCGCCCTTATAGAAAAGGTAGCTGAAGCAAACATCCACTTCCCGATACATTCCATAGTCCAAGACTCCTTATCAGGGGGATGGATCAAGGAACTATCCTGAGCGAGTTCCCTCTAGGTGGCTGCCGCCACCACCATGGCATCTACTGGTGAACCCTTACTCCAAGCTGTCCTATCCACGGGGGGACTGAGAATCCTGTTTGGCCTCCTGGGGATCGGCTCTACAGTGTCCGGTTCCTTCCACGCCCTGGTAGTGATGAGGAGACACCCAAAAGGTAGACGGGCCTGCGAACGCCTCCAGAAACACTGACTCGTCCGAGGAAGGCTTTTGGGCCAACCACCCCCCTTTCAGGTGAAGCATTTCCATAATGTCTCCAAAGGAGACGTCATCGGGGGGTGACCTGGGGGAACCTTCCCCTTCTTCCAAATCGGTGTCCTCCGTGAGGGACTCAGGGGAGTCCAAGTGCCTGCTCTTACACTTACGTTTGTGAGGGACCTCCTCGGTGGGACTGTCCAAGGAGGGGTCACTAACAAGGCTGTGTTCCGCCAGTGGAACGGGCTGGGGCGTCAACGCAGGCTGTCCCTGGGACTGGATGATAGAAGGCAAGCCCAGCTGCAAGGAAGTGGGGGCTGGATCCGAAGAAAGAGTAGGGAGTCTCAAACCTCTGGAGAGAACCCTCCCCACCACGTCGAAAGAAGAGGGTGAACCAATCTCTCTGGGCTCCGTGGTTAACACCCTCGGACCTGGCACGTGGATCTGCATCAGTGCCGAAGCGCTCAGACCTGAGAGGGAAGTGTGCTCCGACCGAAATGGAGCCAATGACACACTGGCCTCCCCCAGATCTGACGCACGGCTCACGGCTCTGAGAATTCGGATCTGAAAGGGGATCCAACAAACTTGAGGTAATGGCTGGCGTCGAGGTAACTATAACTGCCGGCGCCCGCACCCCGGGACTCCTTGGATCCGACGGCTCCGTAACCCGATAATGGATCGGAGAAGGAGCTATTGGGGCATAAAATGGGGCTGAACTCTCCCCCCCTGGATGGGGGGGGGGCAGCAACACTCCCATCTGCATCTGGGTTTGGAGGAAACAACGCATCATCCAGTCCATATCAGCGTCGGAGAGACTGCGGGTCGACCTAGAAGAGCCCGCCGAAGCTGGCCGGGAGGGCCGCCGCAATGACCTTGAAGATGGTCGGGCCTTCTCCTCTGGCTCCGCTGAGAAGCGTGGAGAACGGAGCAGAGGAGAGGAAGGCCCAAAATCTTCTGAGGTGAGGAGAGCAGCTTGGCAGCTGGGGCTGAGGGGGCAGAGTTGGCCTGCCGCTTGTGGCTCCTATGCCTCTCTTTCTCCCTTTCTCTCTCTCTCTCCTTTCCTTACTAGAGTCCCACTCTCCTGAGAAGAAATGGGAGGTTGAGTCCCAGCCAGAGGAGAGGCAACAACAGGCAGAACAGCAGCAGCAGTGGCTGTAGCCACTGAGGGAGAGGAGGAGGAGGATGCCGACTCAGAGGGTAGAAGACCTGCCAGTATCAGCTTATTCCTCCTATCCCTCAGGGCCCGGGGGTTAAAAACTGCACAAATTTGGCAGTCCGAAGACAAGTGCGGTACCCCCAGGCAGAGGACACACGAGTGTGGCTATCCGCTGGGGAAAGCTTATGACCACACTCAGTGCACTTAGAAAAAATGGCCTTAGAGGCCTCGGCCATAATCCCAAAAGAAAACACACACGCGCCTCACACCAACACCTAAGGGGAAAAAGGGGGGAGTACTAGGCTTTAAACTAAGAGGAATGGTAAAGGGGTTTAAACTAAGCAGTTAACTGTTCACACACACAAAAACTAATAAAATTTTAAGAAACTTTTCTTACTCACAAATCGCCTAAAGCTAGCAGCTCGAGAAACCCGTGCTTGACAAAGCCGCGGCAAACGAGATCTGGGGATTGGGAGGAGGTGGCAGGGTGTTATGGGTAAGGGGAGGAGCTTGGAGCTCAGCTCTCTAGCTTGGAAAGCTGCCGGCTCAGATCCAGGTCAGATCCGATACCTACAGGTTGATGATCAAATGAAGTTTCCTACTTCAGATCTGATTTATAAATATTCTGAATGGGCCCAAACACCATCTAAAATTCTAGCAAATATGATTAAATATAAAGAAAACCCCCCAAAATATACCAGAAATACACTACAAAGAGAGAACTTTATACAATAAAGTTGATATAATCAATTCTTTCTGGGACATATATAATATGTATAACTCTGCAAAACACCACCATATGTCTTAACACACAAGAGAAATTCTTAAACAACTTAGAATTCCCAAGCTTTGATGAAGAACAATATAACTTATTAGATAGCCCCCTACCAACCAGTGAAATCAAAACAGCAATAAAAAAACTAAAGATCAAAAAAGCCGCAGGCCCCGACGGATTTACGGCAATGTTTTACAAAAAATTTAGTCACATACCAGCTCCAATCCTGTTAAGACTTTATAATCATATCATAAAGCATAGGTTCACTGACAAATAATTAAACAATTCAAAGACCATTTTAATACCAAAGCCAAACTCTGACAAACTAAACCCTCTCAACTACAGGCCTATAACTCTTATTAACCTTAACATAAAAATTCTGACTTCACTATTAGCGAATAGACTACAAAAAACCTGGATAAAATTATCTCCGCAGAACTGGATTTTATGAAAAAAAGACAATTATGTGACAACACCCGCACGTTAGACACCTTAATCACCCTCTTAGCCAAAGATAATTACCCAAGATACACACTTACAATAGATGCCTACAAAGCTTTTGATAATGCAGACTTGGATTTCCTCTTCTTAATTTCACATTTCAATTCCCCCCCCCTCTTTTATAAAGACTATCAATGATTTACAACAATGCCACCACCACACTTTGCATCAACAAGATTTACTCCCAACCCATCAAAACAACAAATGGCACCTATCAAGGATGTCCCCCTGTTCTCCATTCTTGTTTACTATATACTTAGAACCGGTATTACTCCACATTACCCAAAAAAATACAGAGGGAAGGAGGAGAGAGGGAATTGGACTGCAGCAATGGAATCCAGGCTGGCAAATTACAAAGTAGTAGGAGCTGCTGCCATAAGGGCCTGCAACTCAGACACCCTTTTGCAGAAGTATAGCCAACAGAAAAGCAGTCTTCCATGACAAATATTTCAATTCAGCAGTAGCTGCAGGCTCAAGGTTGTAGAGTAAGTTTTCCCACACAAAACACAAAATTGAGCAGGAGTAGGGCTCTAGTAGGGGTCTTATATTCTATTCTTTCTAAGAAACTGCTTAAACAAAGGATAGTGAGCTGAAATTGCAGCAGCATGAATCTTTATGGAAGAGAAGGGACAAACCTTGTCCAATAATTCAGTAAGATATTGAAGAGCCACCTCTGACCGTCCTTCTGAGATAACAGATGAGGAATCAGAGGTAAAGGCCATGGAGGCTTTTACCAGACTCGTAGTAGTGGTAGGTACCAGTGTTGCCGCCAATCTGGAGCTATCACTGAAAGACAGAGCATCCACTTTCTCCAAGTGATGAAATGACTTTGTTGTGCAATACTGTGGGTGGTGGGTGGTTTAGTGAGTGAACAGATCTATTATCTCTGTTCCCCACATGATTTGTCTGCTTAACACATCTGCTAAAGAGTTCTGTGCTCCTGGCAGAAACCTTGCCTGAAGAGTTAGTTGCGGAGAAGTGCTGTCTCCCATTTCATGTTGATATGTAGATGCTGTAGTTTGGCAGGCCACTTGTCTTGTATCCACTTTCCATCTAGATGAGCTCCCCAAGCTATGTCCGAGGCATCTGTCGTTAAAGATCTGACTGTTTAGGTGACATTCCTGAGCCCACCACAAAAATTCTTTTTGAGGGCAAGGTATTATTTGAACACAGTGTCCAAATCCTGGCAGTGCTGTGTGTCCATATTTTGAGATAAGCACCAGAATACAAGATGCCATGAACCCTAATGCTGAAGGACTGTCTTGCCAGTCAGTCACGGACTGAGAGATAGTTGATGGAAGCAAAGTTCAGTCTCACACCCAGAAAGCACATGTCTTGAGAGGGTACTAGACTGGACTTTATTCGTTCACAGAAGAATACTAGCATCATCTTAGCACTGGATGACATATTCCATGCTATAATGAGAATTTCCAGCTCGAAACCGTGGATACTTCCTGCAACTTAGCCTTATAGGCACATGAGGTAAGCTTCCTTGAGATCTAAAGTTACCATCCAGTGATCTTTGCAGAGGTAGAGAAGCTGTTGCAACATCTTGAACTTGGGAATGTCCAGATAAGTGTTGAGGATAGATAAATCCAAAATTCCCTGCCCTCACCAGAAGTCTGAGCAGGTGAACTCCTGTTCTAGGCCCCTAAAGCTAGACTGGGAATCATAAGCAGGATGTCCACCCCTTAGCAGGGGCTGCACCTGCAAGAAATCCCAGTTTTTGCATAGACTTAGCAAATTCTGGTCCTTCAACCAGGCATGCCTGGAAAAAGAACAGAACTGTGGTAGCAGCCTCCAGGAGGCCTGTACAGCGTCAGGGTTCAGGGAAGCCTCTGCAAAACAAAGGCCTATGCTGGGGTAAAACAAAAACTCCTAAGCCTTTTCCTGGAATCAGAGTAATCCTGGCCTTCCCCATTTAAAAGTGCTCTCATCTGAAAATGTGAGTCTCTGAAAAAGAAACCATGGAAACCCTGGCAAAACCTCCCGCTCCACTGAGTTTCTGACATCCGTAAAATACTGAGGCAAGAAAAACTCCAATAGTCAGGACTGCAGCAATGGAAGACGAAGAACATCAACTACCACTACCCTTCCCAATGTCTACAGCACAACTGCAAAATACTCAACTTTTGCTGACGACCTAAACCTATATTTTGAACTCCCTAACACAGATTTATGCAAAATAATATCTTCAATCGAACAATTCTCCAAAATAGCAAATTACAACATGAACCCCCAAAAATCTATCTTTCCTCTAAACCCACTAAACCATAACAAGTCTTGTTTCCCCTTAGTTGACATATCCCTAAATTACACACTAAAATATTTAGGCATACATTTTTCACATACCTACACAGAAATGTATAAATCAAAACTTCAAAAAAATATGTGAAAAAAATCAAACAGGACATCTCAAGATGGGAAAATATAAACTTAGCCCTGCTGTCCAAATCAGCCATCATCAAAATGAATATCCTTCCAAAAATACTATTTCAACTAAACTCTGTCTTAAAACACCTAAAACATTTTTCACATCAATGGAAAAGGCCCTCTCCAAATTCCTATGGCATCCCAAAACAAGAATATATTACCAAAAACTCACAATACCAAACGTAAAAAGAGGTTTGGGACTCCCAGATTTTAATCTGTACTACCTTATCAAAGCAAACCTGTTAATTCAAATATCAGAATATGATAGAACTAAAAGGATCCAGTCCCCAACATGGGTTAAAATATGGTCCAATATAATACACTCCTTAAATATAAACCCCAAAGCTACCCCTTTTCGTAACCCCAACCATAAACTCTAACAAACTACATCTAGTAATCAAAAATGAAATAATGTTTTTTCTAATCTTTATTTACTTCCATCAACCTACAGAATGCACTAAGTTTGTTACAACCCATACACATGAACCCGAATATCAAATTAAATAACAAAATGATTGATCTCAAATCATTCCCACTAATTAAAGACCTAATGGTATGGCATATTTTACAGCACAAGGAATTAACGCTTGAAAACTTAAGAACACAACTAAAAACACCAGGCAGCTATAACCCTATTCTTAGACAAATTATATCACTAGTTAAGATGAAATACTCTAACTATGAAACAGATGCACAAAATATAGAAACAACCCAAAATATAATCAAATCATTAGCTGATAAGGAGAAAATTATTTCAAAGTCTTATAAATCAATAAGTGAGATAAAACACCAATCTGCAGTACCATACTCAAAACACTGGGAAAACATTAATAAAACTATCACAACAGCATAAAAACAAGAAGCTATTAACACTCTAACGCCGTTCAAAAACCTAATTTACACACAAATAATGATTAACAATAATGTATATTATATACTCCAGCTGTCCTTAAAAAAATCCGGCTACAAAAAAGAATCAATGTGCCTTTTTTGCTCACGAGAAAATGTTGCTATCCTCCATATCTTTTGGAGCTGCAAGAATATATTCAAGCTCTGGTGTTTCTCAAGAGTGCAACTTGAAAAAATCAGGTACGAAAAAAACACTTTTTCCTGGGAAACAATGATTCTACATATAATCAATCAATGGAATTCATAAACATATTTTAGTCACATTATGTGCCCTACTTAAATTTTATATAAATAAAAATTGGGTAAACAAAATCTCATGGGTAAAACTTTAAGGAGATGGCAATTATGTATATCATCTCCCACAAATTAGCTACAAAAAGCACAAAAATAAGAACATATTTTCAAACTTTTTTTGGATATTTTCAAACATATTGTAACTCTCTACTAGACACAATCCTAGCAAGCAAACAAAATCCCTAAACTTAAACACAATTCAGGTGGTCCACACAAACTTTTATAAACTAAACACAATATGTATATTGCTCAAAAAATAACATGCTTTAAGATTAGCATTAAACGGATTGCATCCAACATTGTAAATAGTGTAACTTGTACATAGTTCAGAGTTTCACAAACCCTTCAACAAGTAAGGTTATTCTACCTATACAAATCAAGCAACATATAAATGATGATATAAAACAAGCTTTTTAGTTTCCTTTTCTTCACTATTGAAAATGGCTTTACTTTTTTTCTGAATTAGGGGTAATATATAATTTCTAACAGAACCAAGATTGTATTTTTTTCTTTTTGCCCTGTATCCTCAGGAATGGTGAAACTATTAGTTGTAGTTTCTTTATATTTTTATGTGATTATTGTAGAAAGTTGTTATTCTTATTTGCTTTTGGTTGTAATGTTTGAATATTTTAGCTGAAAAACAAAAGCAATAAAAAGTATATTTGAAAAAAAAATCCTGTCTCATTTGTAAATATTAATATAATCCACAGGCTTGGTTTACAAATGTAAATATAACTATATGTTATGATTAAACTATATGTTGTCCTGAGCTTCAAAATGTAACCACAGTGCACTCAGCTGGATGAAAGATGACAACTGAAGCAGTGTATGAATGTTTGATCTCAAGTTTGGAGACAGGATGTCTGGGCCAGGAAAGTCCTTCTATTTTCTTGATTTAAGAGATAATTACTAAGGTTTTACATGTATAATGTATTTTATTGCTGTGGCTTCCTAGCCAGGTGCAGCTTACTAAGAAATATACATTCTGAGTTTCTGTTAGCATGGAAACTAAAGAAGTGATAAAAATAAGGTAATGTGAAATGACTCAGGAGCACTGAGTGTTTATCAATTTAAGACTCTCTCAGAGAAAGATTTGAACATTTTTGGATTTTGTCTGAACCGGAACACATCAACGCAGCAGCACTCTGCCTTTGCTCTACAAGTATGATTTTAGTGTTTTCTCTTAGAGGTAGATACAAATTTAGCTAGATTAGTCTAGCTGTTTTCTATACTTATGTCAGACTATTCTACAGTATTATTTTAAAGCATTTTCCTGTGATTTCTGAACTCTGCGGTGTCACTGTATTGAAGTAACAAGATTTGTCTTCTGGTTTTATTATTTATTATTAAACATTTTTAAACCTTTCATCTGTGGCTGTTTTGTGCAAAGGTAATTTAAACTCTTACAGTACATTGCATGTATATGGTGATACTGTCCAAGCCACTCCAATAGCTTTAGCCCTGGGTCACACTTACTATTTGGATAAATGTAATATTACACAGTGAAATTGGTCACCCTTTGGGAAGGGCCTTAGTAGTTGATAAGAGTAGTTGGTGGCAGTGATTACTACCTTTATAGCCTGGCAGGAGGGGGCATAGCTGGAGAACCTGTGCCAGCCTTCCCCAGGAGTATCTGTGATGGTATATAAACCAAATCTCAAAGTGTGTGTGTGTCAGCTACTTGGACTTGGGCAGGGACAGGAAGTACTGGTTGGTCAGAGAGGGTTACTGGAGATTTTGGCTCGACTACTCACGGCTGAGATCTGAACGTTATAGCTGTGCCAGTGGGGAGTCTTATTGGGGATCTGGAGAGAAAGAGAGAAACCAGCCCCAGACTGACTGTAATCTGTGTGCTCTTAAGGGAAATTGTACTTTACTGTGCGTGTACATGTTATCCTTCCCAATGTGCATGCCCCTCACTGGTGCTAGTGGTCAGGATTGAGGCTCCTTGATTACTGGGCCATCTTCCTTATGTGACATGGACTACCCAACCACCGCAAAAAAACATGCCTAACTCCTAGTTCTTACCAGCTTCAAGGAGCAATGCCACTGGGATCAAGAGAAGACTCTTATAGGTTCATAGGTTATACTAGGCTATCTGCCCTGGGGCAATTACAAGCCTAGCCCGATTTTGTTTGGCTTATGCCACCCCTTGAATTGAGTATACTGTGCCCTTTTTAAGGTTTAGTTTGCTGTGCCTCTGTCTAATAGTGACATGGAAGTAATCCCCGGGACAAACCTACGATCCCCCATACACTCATCAAGATTCTTCTTGAAGAGATTCAGTGAGCTGCTCTGCCTAACATGAATTGGAATTCTATTCCACAGCGAAGGGAGCCTCTGGGTTATGAATCTGTCCCTCCAGCAAGTTCTATTTATTTCAATGCTGAGGTTCAAGTCCCTCGAGCATGTGGCTCTAAGGGATTTAGATTTACTGAGGTGGAGCATGTCCATTAATTCTGTATTGGACATAGCTTTATATGTCAGGCACAGATCGCCTCGAAGTAGGCGGTAGGCAACTGAGTAGAGCTGGAGTTTTGTTTTTAACCGAGCAGCATATGGCATCTGTTTGAGTCCCTTGATCCTCTTGGTGAGGTACATTTGGGGTCTTTCTAATTGCTGCAGGTGTCGGGTAAGGTACATCCCAAAAGGGGCATTGTATTCAATGATGGGCCTGATGAGGGATGAATAAAGGGGCACGATTACCTCTCTTGATCTAGAGGTGAATCCTTTCATGATGAGGTGGGCTATGTAAAAGGTCTTTCTAACCACTTTGGCAATGTGGTTGTCAAAGGAGAGATTGCTATCAACTTGGGTCCCCAGATCCCCAATTTCTTTCTCTGTACCTAATGGGTTACCGCCTATGTGGTAATTTGTGGGCACATTGTTTTTGCCAAAGGGTATGACTATACACTTTTTGGCATTTAGCTTTAGACCATGGCTCTGGCACCAGTTATCCATCTCTGCGAGACCTTTTTGAAGGATGTTTGTGTCAGCTGGAGAGTTGATTATGGCGCCTAGTTTGCAGTCGCCTGCGAACTTGGTGAGCCATAGTCTTCCCACGTTGGCCTGTACCTTGGAAAAGTATATACTGAACAAGAGTGGTCCCAGGACAGAACCTTGTGGGACGCCACTTGTGACCGGTTTCGAGTCTGACATGGCTCCAGCAACTCTCACTCTGTGGGTTCTGTCTTTGAGCCAGTTTGCGACCCATCTTGTGACATAGGGGCTTATATTTAAGCTGGATAGCTTATCTATGATGCCCGAGTGGGGTATTGTGTCAAATGCCTTTGCTAGGTCCAGATAGGCTGTGTGGACTGGACTACCTTCCCTTCATCTATGGCTTTGGTGACTGTTTCGAAGAAGTCAACCAGGTTCAAAAGGCAGGATCTGCCCTTGACGAAGCCGAACTGGGTAGGATCTAGTGTCTGTAGGTCCCCAATG
This sequence comes from Protopterus annectens, assembly GCF_019279795.1. Classification (NCBI taxonomy): domain Eukaryota; kingdom Metazoa; phylum Chordata; order Ceratodontiformes; family Protopteridae; genus Protopterus; species Protopterus annectens. The sequence continues at coordinate 1,136,339,336 of NC_056735.1, read as the reverse complement.
TCTTTGTTTATAAGCTCCATGATGATCCTCTCCATAGCCTTGCAGACTTAGCTAGTCAGGCTTATGGGGCGATAGTTTCCAGGGTCCGTAGAGGCTCCACCTTTGTGGAGTGGGACCACTGTTGCTGTACGCCATTCTGTGGGCACATATCCTGTAGTGAGGCTGAGATTGTACAGGTGTTTTATTTGAGGGATTAGTTCTTCTTGGAGTTCATGTAGGACGCAACCCGGGACGCCATCTGGTCCCATGTAAGCAGTGTTTTTTGCTTTGGAGAGGGCAGCCTTCTCCTGAGCATCAGAGATGTTTGGGAGGCAGGCCTCTGCCGGGATAGATACTTGCTCTTTTTTTGGGGGGGAGGGGGTGGAGAAGTTTGCACTGAACCTGTCTGCCAGGATATTGGCGATGTCTGTGGGTTCAGTGTATTTTTTGTCGTTTAGAATCAACTCAGAACAAGTCTGGGAGTTGCTTCCCAGGTTCCTTACATAACTGAAAAAAGCCTTATGATTGTCTTTAGTGTCCTGAGCAATTTTTCTCTCGAAGCTGGCCTTGGAGGTGGCCAGTCCAAGGTACCCGCTGACAACAAGCAAAGTCACTAACTGGTGGCTGAGGCAGTGAAGAAACTGGCCTAACTACTAAAGACTCCCAAGAAACTTTCTTCTTTCTGAAGATGGGGAAGGGAAGAACAGAAGAGCCAGAAGCCTGCTCCATGGTTAGACAAGAAATAGTGCCTGAAAGTCATTAACAGAATCTGGAGAATCAATAAAATTTTGAAAAGAATTTCACAGTTTTGAAATACATTTTTTGTGAAGACCCACAAAAGCACTAGTCCATGCCCTTTTCCACACTTTTTTATACACAAAATGTGATTTAAAACAGCACCCCCACAGGTAAACATGTAAACCTAATTAAAAAAATTACTTTCTGAAGAAATTTTAGTGATGACCACTACAAATGCACTTTCCTAGGATAAACAAGTTTTTTTCTGAAAAAAGGAATGTCTTTCTCATAAAAAAGGTAAAGACGACTGTTTTCCCCAGAGGGAAACTAATCTACCCAGCCGTGCTGAACTGCTTAGCCTACTATCAGTCACTGGAAAACCCTAAAGGAGAGTGCACTTTGACAGCAAGAAGGTGCATGGAAGCTGGCTCGTCATATCCTTAGAAGGATAATACCCATATAGATTATGCAACTGTAACAGTGATCTGATGATGATCATCATTGGGAAATGAAACTGCATAGACATTACTGCATGTCATCATTTAACACAGCTCCCAGTTTGTGCATTTTATTTTCCTAAGTGCCTCAAGTTCTGTGTTGGAATATTTTTATACCACTCTGTTATTAAAATCAAATCTATTCTGATAAACGCAGCTTTTCACCTGTATACACTGCATCAGGGCTTCTGATACCCTGTACTCCAATTATTTAAATATTGTAAATATTAATCACTCAGTGCAACTAATTAATCCATCTAATTAAATTTTGCTACACTACATACAAGTTACAATGCATTACTTTCTTAGCTTAAAATACGACAAAATTTCACTTAATGCATATACTTTTTGCACTGAATCTGTTACTATATTAAATATAGCAACTTTTCTTTAGTTCCTCTCTGTGACGACCCTCCACTGGACCAGTAATCAAGCAGCCTCAATCCTCATCACCTGGCACCTGTGAGGGGACATTCACTGGTAGGATAAAAGGTACACACTATATTTCCAGATACAGCTCTTTGCATAAAGTGCAATTTCCTTTAAGAGCACACAGAGACCACAGTCAGTCCAGGCCTGGTTTCTCCTTCTTTCTCCAGTCTCCCCACTGGCACAGCTACAGTTGAGATCTCAGCTGAGTGACCAAGCCAAGACCCCAGCACCCTCTCTAACCAGTGCTTTGTGTTCCTGCCCAAGTAGCGCACACACACACTGAAATTTGATTTACACACACACACACACACACACCTTGGAAAGGCTGGCACAGGTTTATTAGCTATGCCTCCTTCTGCCCAGACTATAAGGTCATTATCACTACCACCAGTCACTCCTTACCAGCTAATTTAGGGCCCTTGCTTCACTATATTCCTGACTGTATCTAAGAGAGTTACTATACCCTAAGAACTTACTTAGACCAAGGCAGATGTGAATGTCTCTTCTTGCTGTTTTCAGGTCGAAGACAGAATGCCCTGTCTCACTGAGAGACTTCTCAAAAAATATCTAAAATATTATTGCTGAGAAAGCTTGCAGAATGACATCATTTCTGGTCATCTGACTTCTAGTTCTCATGCAAACCCCTCATTGCTGGCAGCTGCCAGTATTTAGCATCTACCTGTAAAAATACAAAGACAAGATCTTTTGCTCAGATCTTTGGCAGGTGCTGGAAGTCACAAAACAGTTGCATTCCTTCGTGCTTCCAAAGTAGCAATTAGTTCACCCCAAAGGCAATACAGAAAGCGTCCTAGTACAGACCATATCTCTAGCTGCACTGAAGCATCTTTATGATCTCACCTATAAAGTCATTTAATTTCAGATATTTTTCTAAAGATTGCTGGACTGAGGTTAACCCTTTAGTTTCCACCATTAACATATACATTTAAACAAACAGTTACAACAGTGCATGTACATTTCTGTTCTCTTCGGTAGGGCACACTGTGGATACATTTTAAGCACAAGCACTTTACAAATACCTTTTCAACACAAACATCTGTACAGAGCAGTTTGATATACTCATGACATTCAGTTCTAATACACTTGTAACACAAGCATCTTGTACAGATTAGTTTATTTACAAAACATATAATTTACAAAATTCCAGCTAGCTGTGCTGGCAGCACTTCCTTTTGTCACACCCCCAAATAGTGCTTACAACTGCTGCATAGCTGGAGCTACAGACAGTCTTACAAACCACTGCACAAACAGATGCTGATTATTTCTTTAACAAAATACACTCAATATACTTAACCATCAAATTAATAGTTACAAACTGGCATGTTAACATTAACTGTTCTGTTACTGTCATGTAACTCAATAATAACCATGTGTCTGTTCTTTACTGCCACTGCCAAGTAGCTTACATCATGGCTGAAAAAGGTTCAAGGATCAGTCCAGCTAACAGGTCAATAAATATTAAACAAATGAACAGTGACCACAGATTCTGCTGGTTTACGTCAGATAATATGAAATGCTGTCAGTGGCTATTAGGTTCATAGGTAGGTACTAGGCTATCTGCCAGAGGGCATTTTTAAGCCTAGCCAGTGTGTGTCGGCTTTCGCCGCCCCATTGATTAATTAACTGAGCCTCTGTCAAGCAGAGCCAATGAAGTGATCCCAGGGGTGTATTTTCTGTTACCCAGCCACTCGTCAAGGTTTCTCTTGAAGAGTGTTAGTGAGGGGCTCTGCCTAATGTAGTTAGGAATTTTGTTCCAAAGCATGGGGAGTCTCTGTGACAGGAATCTATCCCTCCAGCATGTTCTATTTATTGCTGTGGCGAGGTTTAGCTCACTAGAGCGCGTGGCTTGCAGTGACTTGGTTTTCTTTAGGTGGAGCATGTCCATCAATTCTGAGTTGGACATGGCTTTGTAAGTGAAGCAGAGTAAGCGATATGCCACTGAGTACAGTCTGAGTTTTTTCAGTCGGGCTGCATAGGACATATGTTTGAGGCCAGTAATCCCTCTTGGTGAGGTGCTTTTGTGATCTTTGCAGCTGTTGAAAGTGTCTTGTGAGGTACATCCCAAATGGGGCATTGTACTCTATGATGGGTCTGATGAGTGACGAGTATAGAGGCACTATAACCTCCATTTCTAGATGCGAACCCTTTAGTAATTAGATGGGCCACATAGAAGGATATCCTAACTACTTTGGCAATATGATTGTCAAAGGAAAGATTACTATCTACCTGGGCTCTCAGATCTCCTATTACCTCTTCTGTATTGAGGGGGCTGCCGCCTATGTGGTAATTCATGGGTGTTTTGTTTTTCCCAAACAGGATGACTATGCATTTTTTGGTATTTAGCTTGAGACCATGACTTTGACACCAGGTCTGTCTCAGTAAGGCCTTTTTGAAGGATGCCCGTGTCAGACGGAGAGTCAATTATAGCTCCCAGTTTGCAGTCATAGGCGAACTTGGTTAGCCATAATCCTCCTGTATTTCCTGTATTTCTGAGAAATGTATGCCAAACAGTAGGGGTCCCAGAACAGAGCCTTGCGGGACACCAGTTGTGACCTGGAGGCCGCTATTCTTACCGTGTGAGTTCTGTCTGTAAGCCAGTTGGGCAACCCATCTTGTGACGTAGGGGTTTATGTTCAGGCTGGTGAATTTTGCTATAATACCCGAGTGAGGAATGGCGTCGAACGCCTTGGAGAGATCAAGGTCGGCAGTGTGAACCACCTTTCCCTCGTCTATGGCCTTGGTGACTGTCTTGTAGAAGTCAACCAGGTTTAGTAGGCATGATCTGCCCTTAAAGCCGAACTGAGTCGAGTCAAGTGTTTGGAGGTTCCCAATCTCTTTGTTCATAGGTTCATACTAGGCTATCTGCCCTGGGGCAATTATAAGCCTAGCCCAATTCTGTATGGCTTACGCCACCCCTTGATTTGAGCATACTGTGCCCTTTTTAAGGTTTAGTTTACTGTGCCTCTGTCTAATAGTGACACGGGAGTAATCCCTGGGACAAACCTATGATCCCCCACCCACTTATCGAGATTCTTCTTGAAGAGATTCAGTGAGGTGCTCTGCCTCACATGAACTGGAATTCTATTCCAGAGCGAAGGGAGCCTCTGGGTTATGAACCTGTCCCTCCAGCAAGTTCTATTTATTTCTGTGCTGAGGTTCAAGTCCCTCGAGCGTGTGGCTCTAAGGGATTTAGATTTACTGAGGTGGAGCATGTCCATTCATTCTGGATTTGACATAGCTTTGTATGTCAGGCATAGATCGCCTCGAAGTAGGCGGTATGCATCTGAGTACAGCTGGAGTTTTTTTAACCGAGCAGCATATGGCATCTGTTTGAGACCCTTGATCCTCTCGGTGAGATACTTTTGGGGTCTTTCTAATTGCTGCAGGTGTCGGGTAAGGTACATCCCAAAAGGGGCATTGTATTCTATGATGGGCCTGATGAGGGATGAATAAAGGGGCACGATTACCTCTCTTGATCTAGATGTGAAACCCTTTGTGATGAGGTGGGCTATGTAGAAGGTCTTTCTAACCACTTTGGCAATGTGGTTTTCAAAGGAGAGATTGCTATCAACTTGGGTCCCCAGGTCCCTAATAACTTTCTCTGCACATAATAGGTTTCCGCCTATGTGGTAATTTGTGGGCACATTATTTTTGCCAAAGGGTATGACTATACATTTTTTGGCATTTAGCTTTAAACCATGGTGCTGGCACCAGTTATCCGTCTCTGTGAGACCTTTTTGAAAGATGTTTGTGTCAGCTGGCGAGTTGATTATGGCACCCAGTTTGCAGTCGTCTGCGAACTTGGTGAGCCATAGTCCTCCCACATTTGCCTGTACCTCGGAAAAGTATATACCGAACAAGAGTGGTCCCAGGACAGAACCCTGTGGGACACCAATTGTGACCGGTTTCAAGTCTGACATGGCTCCAGCAACTCTCACTCTGTAGGTTCTGTCTTTGAGCCAGTTTGCGACCCATCTTGTGACATAGGGGTTTATATATAAGCTGGATAGCTTATCTATGATGCCCGAGTGGGGTATTGTGTCAAATGCCTTTGCAAGGTCCAGAGAGGCTGTGTGGGCTACCTTCCCTTCATCTATGGCTTTGGTGACTGTTTCAAAGAAGTCAGCCAGGTTCAAAAGGCAGGATTTGCCCTTGACAAAGCTGAACTGGGAAGGATCTAGTGTCTGTAGGTCCCCAATGTCTTTGTTTATGAGCTCCATGATGATCCTCTCCACAGCCTTGCAGACTAAGCTAGTCAGGCTTATGGGGCGATAGTTTCCAGGGTTCGTAGAGGCTCCACCTTTGTGGAGTGGGACCACTGTTGCTATACGGCATTCTGTGGGCACATATCCTGTAGTGAGGCTGAGATTGTATAGCTGTTTTATTTGAGGGATTAGTTCCTCTTGGAGTTCATGTAGGACGCAACCTGGGACGCCATCTGGTCCCATGGAAGCAGTGTTTTTTGCTTTGGAGAGGGCAGCCTTCACCTGAGCATCTGAGATGTTTGGGAGGCAGCCCTCTGCCGGGATATATACTTGCTCTTTTGGGGGGGAGGGGTGGGAGAAGTTTGCACTGAACCTGTCTGCCAGGATATTGGCGATGTCTGTGGGTTCAGTGTATTTTTTGTCATTTAGAATCAACTCAGAACAAGTCTGGGAGTTGCATCCCAGGTTTCTAACATAACTGAAAAAAGCCTTATGACTGTCTTTGGTGCCCTGTGCAATTTTTCTCTCGAAGCTGGCTTTGGAGGATTTTATGAGGGATCGTAATTTTTTGCTAGTACTGATCAGAGATGCCTTCCCTATTAGGGATTTTGCTCTATCATGTAGTAGCTTCCTCCTTCTGTTGTACAGTTTATTTATGGCAGGGGTCCACCAGACTGGATGCCTGCCTTTGGATGATTGGGTCTTGGTTTTGTTTGGGATAGCATGATCCATGCATTCCTGGAGATGTCCGTAGAATGCATTTGTATAGGATTCTGCAGTTTGGGCCGTAGTTTCCACTGGCCCTGGGGCCTTGAAGGATTCCACTTCGGTTTTGAGAAGTGAGAAGTTCGCTTTTGAGAAGTTTTTCACTGTGGTTTTCTGGGCTGGGGGTGGAGTCGGGATGCGGACATCCAGTGAAATTAATTTATGGTCTGATCTTACCAATGAGGGATATACTTCTGGTGTGGAGCATAGAGTCCCCATGTTGGTAATGATCAGGTCTAGTATGTTGTCCTCTCTTGTGGGAGTGGTGACTAGTTGTTCCATAGCATTTGAGTTTATAATTTCTAGGAATCTTTGGGTTAAGGTGCTGGGGCTTGAGTAGTGCTCCCAGTCAATGTTTGGGTAGTTGAAGTCGCCCAATATAATGGTGTTCGGAGAGATCTTCATGTTCTCCAATGTTTTCAGGAAAGCAGAGTGGGATTCCTGACTTTGAGAGGGTGGTCTGTAGGATGCTATAAACTGAAAAGCAGTCTTGCCCACTGTTAGTTGCACATGGATGGTCTCCGATACTTCATGCAATGCCACTAACCTGGAGGTGTGGATATCCTTGATAAATATGGAAACTCCCCCTCCTTTTGTGGTTCGGTCCGGGTTTTGGGGCCAAAAGCATGATATGAGGTATAGCCTGGTAGTGCTGGGGTGCTCTCTGGAGCCTTGAACCAGGTTTCTGTCACTGCACAGATATCGATGTTCTCCATACTGAGGAGAGCTTCGAGTGCGTGCATCTTGAGGTTAAGACTTCTGGCGTTTAGCAGCATTACCCTTAGTTTCTTGTTCCTTGTGCTGTCTATGGGGGTGGGTTTGACTTTTGAGCCTTGCCTAAAAAAGGCACTATGGGGGTGGCAAGAGCCTTTGCCAATATCCGAAAGCCCAGTGGTGACAGGTGCAAGCCGTCCCTAGCGAAGCAACGTGGCTTCTCGAGCATGTCATTCCAGGCTGACAGACACTGGATCCCCTTTGAATGACACCAAAATTTTAGCCAATTGTTAAAATCGATCATTTTGTCTTGGTACTGTGGCATCATTCTAGGTGAGGGTAAGATGCTGCTCAAGGTCAGGGTCATACCAGCCTGGGCTACATGATCAGAGAGCTCCTCTATGTCTCTTTTCATGTAGTCCAGGGAGGTACGTTTCAGGTCATTCACACCAGCATGTACAATGACTGAGTCATATTTGTATTTGCTTTGGAGTGACCTGAGTGCTTGCGTTATGTGTCTGATCCTAGCACCCGACAGGCAGCTCACCGTGACCTTCTCTTTATTCAGCCTGGTGAGCAGGACGTCAGTGTGTCTGACAATAGAGTCACCTATAACAAGAGTATCAGGTGTGTTATTCAGCCTTAAGGGCTGTGGCTGCTTGGCACACTGACTTTGTGGGTTATGTGTTGTGTGTGTTTTGTTTTGAGGTAGCGTTTGCTTGGATGTCTGCTTTGGAGGTCTCTGTTGCTTAGGTAGATTTTTATTTAGAGCCTCCGAGTATGTTTTTGTGTATTTATGTGTTTGGTTCGCTGATGTGGTGGGACTATGTGATACTGGAATTGTATTGTGTGAGGTTACCTTCTCCTCCTGACTGGTTACACCAGTTTTGAGATGAGAGAGCTCAGCCTCCAGTTTGGCTAAATAGTTGCATCTCTCTCATATATTTGAACCTGTTTGGAGGAGGAGAGGGTTGTCCGTGTACATGTGACAGTTGTAACAGCCTCAAAATTCCCAGATTCACCAGCTGGACTGGACAGGAAACCATTGACTGACCTTTGGACATGCTAGAGTAATAGGGAAACTGAATTTAAGACGGACCAATAGAGGACAGGGTAATCGTAGAGAGTATAAGAGTAAGTAGTGCTTCTGGTTTAATAGTGCTAACTTGCAGGATTACTTAATTGGACCAGTAAAGGGCCTTAGAATGAGAATATGGTGTTTAAATTGAGAGACAGAGCAGTTCTAAGGGAAAAAGTGAAGAGCAGACTATGTGGAGCCAGGAATAGTTTAAACCCAATTAGGCGGCGCTGCCCGCTGTTGCGCTATGCACAAAAACGCGCAAAACCTCACAAAAGAGGGTTTTAAGAGAGGAAGATGAAGGAGTTTTGGAATTGACCCAAAATGGCCAATAAAACTACAGTTTCAAGTCAGTAACCACTCCCACAGGGGCAGGCAGGCTGCTCAATGTTTTTCACTGCCACTGATCAACAGAGAGACTTCCCTTTAGCCCAAGCAAAAAATGGCCTCACAGAAACTTACAAACACAGTTCAAGAACAGCAAGCCTGTAACTGAACTTTTTTAAATCTCAGAAAAGTGGGAAAAAAGCAAGATTTTTTTTGTTTTTTGTTAACGAGTTCCATGATGATGCACTCCACAGCCTTGCAGACCAGGCTAGTCAGGCTTATGGGGCGATAGTTACCAGGGTCAGTTGTGGCTCCTCCTTTGTGGAGCAGAATAGCTGTTGCTGTGCGCCATTCTATGGGCACGTAGCCTGTGGAGATGCTGATGTTGAACAGTGTGTTTAGGTGGGTGGTTAGTTGGTTCTGTAGTGCGTGCAAGACGCAGCCTGGGACACCATCTGGCCCCATTGATGCTGTGTTTTTGGCTTTTGAAAGGGCTGTTTTCACCTGTGCTTCTGTGATTTCTGGGACACTACACTTTTCTGGTATTGTTGTGGGCCCTTTTGAAGGTGAGAGGGAGGTGAAGTTTGCACTGAATCTATCTGACAGGATGTTGGCAATATCAGTAGGTTCAGTATATTTTGTGCTATTTTGCACTACCTCAGAGCATATCTGCGAGTTGCCACTTAGATTCTTGACATAGCTAAAGAAGGCTTTGTGGTTATCTTTCAAATCCTTGGCTATTTTTTTTTCGAAGTTAGCCTTGGATGATTTTATGAGGGACCTTAGTTTATTACTGATACTGATCAGGGATGTCTTTCCTTCTTGGGATTTGCTTTTTTTCTGAACTAGTTTCCTTCCTTCTGTTGTATAACCTGTTTATGGCAGGGGTCCACCAGACTGGTTTCCTTCTCTTAGGGGAGTGAGTCTTGGTCTTGTTAGGGATGGCACAATCCATGCATCCTTGTAGGTGCTCATAGAGTGCAATTGTAAAGGATTCTGCATCTTGGGCAGTGTTATCCTTTAGCGTGGGGGCTGTGAAACTTACCACCTCTGCCTTAAGTAAGGTGAAGTTTGCTTTAGAAAAGTTTTTCACTGTGGTTTCCTTGGCTGGGGGTGGTGATGGGGTGTGTACACATCCAGGGTGATTAAGTTTATGGTCTGATCTAACCAGTGACGGGCTGACCTCTGGTACGGAACACCTGTCGTCCATGTTGGTGATGACCAGGTCCAATATGTTGTGGCCTCTGATAGGGGAGTTTACCAGCTGATCCTGGGCATTTGAGTTGATAAATTTCAGGAAGCGCTGAGCCTGGGAGTTATTACTCAAGTAGTTTTCCCAGCTAATGGTAGGGTAATTGAAATCGCCCAATATCAGGGTGTTCGATAGGACCTTCATGTTTTCCAGTGTCTCCAGAAAGGCAGAGTGGTGGTCCTGGGTCATGGAGGGTGATCTGTAGCAGGTCACAATTTGCATTGCAGATTTGCCCGATGTTAGTTGCACATGGATGATCTCAGAGGTATCATGCTGTGCCACTAACCTGAAGGTGTGAGGATCTTTGATGAATATGGATACAACCACTCCTTTTGTGTTTCGGTCCATGTTCTGTGGCCGAAATGTGTGGTATGAGTTGTAGCCCAGTAGTGCTGGAGTGCTCTCTGGAGCCTTGAACCAGGTTTCAGTTACTGCACAGATGTCGACATTCTCCATACTTAGGAGTGCTTCGAGCGCATGCATTTTGAGATTTAAACTCCTGGCATTGAGTAGCATAACAGTTAGTTATGTACTCACCATAACGTTAGATGTATGTAGTCCATCTCGCCTCACATTCTTCACTTGTGGGTTCGGAGCTGAATGTCGGCTCCGACTCGGCCTATTTACTAGCTCGAAAGTCTTTGATTGGCTGGGTTAAGATGGTATCCCACAATACACTGCTCCACATATCCAGATCTAGTTTGCTGCCAACAGAAAAATCTTATCTATCGCCCAAACACACACACATACTCATGACAAAGAAGTCCAACAAATTATCCAATGGGACTTAGTAACATGAGAACTAGAAGGAGATTCTCCAAATCCTCCAGGTGTGGGGGACGGTGGGTGGGTAATGAAGAATGTGAGGCGAGATGGACTACATACATCTAACGTCATGGTGAGTACATAACTAACCGATGTTATGTAGTCCTATCTCGCCTACATTCTTCACTTGTGGGACAGCGTCCCTAGCACCTACATCCTGGGTGGCTCAATGGAAAATACTCCTGAGCACTGTGGAGCCAAAAGATGACCTGCCCCTGGACACCGCATTCAATTTGTAATGGGAAACAAACGTGTGACGAGAAGCCCATGTTGCAGCTGCACATATATCATCCATAGATAACCTAGCCTGAAAGGCTGTGGAAATGGAAACTGCTCTCGTAGAGTGTGCTCTGACTGGAAAAGGCAGGCTCTTTCTCCCTGCCTGATAGATAAATGAGACGCAACCAGCTATCCACCTAGATATGGTGACCTTGGAGACCGCAGACCCCAAGGGATTCTCTGACAACGAAACAAAGAGCTGGTCTGACTTCCGCCAATCTTTAGTCCTGTGTAGATAAAAGTGTAGTTGCCTATGAACATCCAACAGATGGATCTGGTACTCTGTCTTATTGGAGAAGTTGGGGAAGAAGACCGGCAGCTCAATGGACTGATTAATATTAGATAAGGAAGCCACCTTGGGAAGAAAGGATGGATTTGGTCTGAGAGAGAGACTGTCTTTATGGAATATCAAATATGGGGGCTTGACTGAGTGGGCCTGGAGTTCTGATACTCGTCTGGCCGATGTGATAGCTATCAGAAAGGCAGATTTCCATGTAAGAAATTTTAAATCGCAAGAAGTCGTAGGCTCAAAGGGTGGGAGAGTAAAGGCCTGCAGAACAAAATTGAGGTCCCAGGGCATAACAGGCTGAGATACAGGGGGATGAAGGAGAAGAGTGCCTTTCAGGAATGCTCTACACAGCCTGTGGCCATTAAGCTAGGTTCATGAGCCACGTGATAATTAGAAACAGCCGCCAGCTGAACTTTGATGGTGGCTGAGGCAGATCCTTGGTAGAATAAATGAGACAAAAATTCTAAAACAGAGTCAATGGGAGCTGTGTAGGGGTCAATACCTTTTGACTGGGCCCATAACGAAAACCTTTTCCACTTGCTAGAGTAGACCTTCCTAGTGGACGGCTTATGAGAAGGCGAAAGAATATGGACTACAAAAGGAGAAAAATGGTGACACCTGACTACGGCTGGAAGTGGAGTAGCCAGGCGGTCAGCCGGAGGGTCTCCAGGGATGAGTGGAGCTGTCCCGACATGTGTGTCAGCAAGTCTGGACGAGGGTCCAGAGTCCAAGGAGCATCCACGATGTAAGGCTGAAGGAAGGGGAACCATACTTGTCGAGGCCAGTGTGGCATGATCAGAATCAATCTGCTTCCCAAGAATAGCGCTTTCTGGATCATCCTCAAGCCAAGGAGGGAAAGCATACAGCAGACCTGAGGGCCAATTGTGAACAAGAGCGTCCCTTGGAGATTCCCCCAGTGGGGGTATCAGTGAGTAGTAGTTGTGGCATTTCGCATTGAGAGGGCTGGCAAACAGGTCGCAGCAATGCTGACCCCATTTGCTGAATATACTGTCCGCCACCTGGCAGTTCAGGGACCACTCAAAAGGCATGAGGATCGCCCTGCTTAGTCTGTCTGCGATCACATTGGTTTTCCCCGGGATGTGCGTTGCCACCAAGGCCCGTTGGGAAGCTATCGCCCAATTCCACACTCTCATGGCTTCCCTGCATAGTGGGTACGATCTGGTTCCCCCTTGCTTGTTGAGATACACTCAGACAACATGTCAGTAGTGTGGTATCGCAATAGTCCCTAGAGGGAGGACCATCCTGAAGTGCCTGCAACGCTAGGAGCACTGCCCTCATCTCCAGGACATTTACGTGCAAGTCTATCTTGTGCTCCTGCCACATGCCTTGGACCATCCTGCCGAGATAATGCCCCCCCCCCACACACACACACCCTATCCGGGAGGCGTCCGTGGTCACTATGGCTACTGGGTTTGGTGGAACAAAGGGTTCCCCTACGTCTAAATTGTTGGTGCATAGCCACCAACTGAGGTCCTGCTTGCATTTGCCTGTGATTAAGATAGGATGGGATAGCGGTTGTCTTTGAAAGGACCATTCGGTGAATAGGAGCCATTGTAGGATCCTCATATGTAACCTCGCTAACGGAACCAACATGATAGTGGACGCCATTGTCCCCAGTAACTGAAGAACTAGTCTTGCCCTCACACGTTAGAGGCATCATCATCCGAACCTGTTGTTGCAACCTTGTGATCCTCTCCATAGGTAGGAATGCTCTCAACCGAATAGTGTCCAACTCTGCTCCTATAAATGAGACATGCTGTGAGGGTAGCAAGGCAGATTTTTTCCAGTTTATTGTGATGCCTAACTGCTGAAAAAGATTGATAACAGTATCTCTGTTTTGAAGAAGTAGATGCTTGGTGGGGGCGGATAGGAGCCAGTTGTCCAGGTAAGGAAACACCTTGAATCCTTGAAGTCTCAAGTGAGCCTTCACCACTGCCATGCACTTGGTGAACACCCTGAGGGCTGTGGTGAGACCAAAGGGCAGGGCTCGAAACTGGAAGTGCCTGGCTCCCAGCCGGAAGCGTAGATGACATCTGGATGCTCTGTCCATTTTGATGTGGTAATAAGCATCCTTCAGGTCGATGGAGCACATTCATACTTCCTTTCCCAATAACGGGAGAATCGATTGTAGCGTGACCATCTGCAATTTGGACTTGTGTACATAATGACTGAGTCGGCTGAGATCCAAAATGGGTCTCAGGTCCCCCGTTCTTTTCGGCACCAAAAAGAATCTCGAGTAAGTCCCTAATCCAATCTGGTCTGGGGGGACTGGTTGGATGACTCCTTTTTCTAGCAGTTGAGAAATCTCTGTTGCTGCCTGACCCCTTTGACTGGGTTGAACGTCTGGGATCCTTTTGACGGGGGTGGGGGGGGGTGGAGTGAAATGGGATGGTGTAACCTCCGGCGATTATCCCTAATACCCATCTGTCCTGGGTGATGTTGACTCAGGCTTCCACATACTGGGAAATTCGACCCCCGACTGGCTCCGGAGAAGCACAGCCGGGCACACCCTCAAGAGAGTATGGGGAACCGCGGATGGATTCACGGTCCCCAGAATTGCGGGGGCCCCCTCTGCCTCTGGGGCAATGTCTACCTGAATACGACCCCCCTCCCCTGCTTAAGGGGGGGTCTCACACTGAGACAGGAAAAGACCTCAGATTTTTTGAACCACATCTTCCCCCTTGCTGAGCCTTGGGGTAAGGCCTCAACGGTAGGGAAAACAGACTCCCACGGCAATCAATGTCTTTCCCTCTTGCTCGCACCTGGTGAGTGTGTCTTTCACTTTGGTCCTGAACAAGGAGGCACCATCGAAGGGGGCATCAGTAAAGGAAGACTTAAAGGCCTCTGCAAAGTGACACAGGCGTAGCCAGCCTTGCCTCCTGAGGGCCACCCCTGAACTAGCCACCCTACTAGCTCCCTCGGCCGCGTACGAAATCAGTCACATGGTCAAGTTAGCAATGGAGTTGAGGGTCGAGAGCTGAGCGTTCACAGTCTGAGCCACCGCCTCAGGCACATTACCCGTTAGAGTATCGCCTAACTCATTAAGGAGATCTCTCTGGAGCCGCGTGAAATGAGACAAATAATTTGGGGACCGCAAGGTAAAGGTCGCTGAAGACAGTGTACGCTTCCCGTACCAATCCATAGTCCTAGACTCGTTAGGGGGATGGACTGAAGAGGAAGACTCAGCAACTTCCTTCTGTGTAGCAGCCGCCACCATCATAGCATCTATCGGGACTCCCTTTGTCAAAAATTCCTTCCCTTGGGGAGCAGACAAAACTTTTTTGGGGAGTCGAGGGAGTCAGGAGTCTCCCACACCCTCCGACAAATAAGGTCCAGGAGCTCGTCAAAGGGTGGAGACACCCAGGAGACGGAGGGCTGAGCGCCGAAGGCCTTAAGGAATACTGACTCCTCCTTGGAGGGGGGTTTTGGAAGGCCAGTCTCCTCTGTTTCAAGATCTCCAGGATATCGGAGAACGAAACATCCTCAGAGGAAGACTTAGGGGACCCCTCCGACTCCTCGAGGTCAGTATCAGAAGTGAGAGACTCGTCCTGGGAGTCTATGTGCTTCCTCTTGCAAGATTTCTTTCTGGGGGGTTCCTCAGGCAGAGACTCTGAGGGCCCCTCAGAAAGAAGGGGACCACTCATGGGGGTATCCTTAGGCCCCTGCGCTCTGCTATCCAAGGATAGCTGGATGTCAGAACCTCTCGTCGGTGTTGTAGGGGATGGAAGAACCGATTCGAGAGAAGTAGCTGACCTAGCCAGCGTGCTCTGCATGGCCTCGAAGGCAGGACCTCCCGAATCGAAGGATCGACCCCCTTCCAAGGCCATGATCGAGATTGGAGTCCCCACAGCCGAGGCGCCAAGGGGGAGGCTCGGAGCCGATGGGTGTTCCGAGACATCCCCTTCGGGCCCGACCGAGGAGACCCAAGTCTCGAACTCTGTAGACGGAGCCGACAGGGTCGGAACCGATGCTGGCACTGATAAACCCCGCTGGGGGATCGGAGCCAGCACAGGAACGGCCCTTGGAGTGGAACTTACCCGCTCCGATGAAAAGGATGCACTCAGAGGAGGAATAGCAGGTACAACCAACAGAGTTGGCTCTGGAGCCGACTGGGTCGGAGCAGAGAAAAGTTTGGCCAACTATCTACATCCAAATCAGAAAACCTGGAGGATTTGGAGGAAATGGATGGAGAACTAGACCTCCTGTCCAGAGAAGCTTGCCTCAAACTTGGCGACCGGCTCTGAATTGGTTCCAAAATTATCAGAGCGGATGCAGACTCAGTCGATACAGTTACCTCCTACGGCCCTGAGGTCGGTGGTGCCGAGGAAGCAGATTCCACAATGGAAATTTTACAAGGTGGCTCCGAAACAAGAGATGGAGCTGGAGACCTCTTCTTGGATTTAGACTTTGACTGGGAGCTGGGAGCCGAACCTAAATCCTCCTCAAAAGACGGTTTTAGCAGTTCCTTTAGGATCAATTTGTTTTTCCTCTCTTGGAGCACCCGAGGACTAAAGGTGTGGCACAAACTGCATGACTCCTGAAGGTGGATGGCTCCAAGACAGTAAACACAGACCGAGTGTCCGTCTGTGATATACATTTTATAGGCACACTTAGTACACTTTTTAAAGCCCGAGGGCTTATGCTCTTTTTGTTCTTTAGACATTCCAACAATTAGTAGCAGCCGCTACTGACAAAAGGCGGGAAGCTGCTGACACAGAAAGCAGAGAACACGAAAGAATACCAACAAGGCACAGGGGAGAACCTCTAAATCAAACGGTTCTTAACTTAAAGTAAGAAAAATAACCAGACAAACACACGAGGAGGACTAGGTCCTCTAACTTAAATGGGCCTAGCCCGAGGGTGTAAGGGATACCACACACAAACGCATTCGCAACCTACAAAAATAATGCAGCAACACCACTAAGAACAACTCTACTGAATAAACACAATTAGCCAATAATTAGCGAAAAAATTTCACAAGAAAGAGATTTTTTTGCAATACTTAGCCACAGCCAAGTCGAGACCACGTCCGAGCTCTACAAGCGGCAAACGAGATCTGGGGATGTGGAGCAGTGTACTGTGCGATACTATCTTAGCCCAGCCAATCAAAGACTTTTGAGCTAGTAAATAGGCAGAGTCGGAGCCGACATTCGGCTCCGAACCCACAAGTGAAGAATGTAGGCGAGATAGGACTACATAACATCCCTCATTTTTTTTAACTTGTGCTGTTTACGGTGGTGGGTTTGAATTTTGAGCCTTGCCTAAAAAAGGCACTATGGGGGCAGCAAGAGCCTTGGCCAGTATTCGAAAGCCAAGAGGTGACAGGTACAAGCAGTCTCTTGCTAAGCAACGTGGCTTGTTGAGTATGTCACCCCAGGCTGACAGACACTGGATCCCCCTTTGAATGACACCAGAAGCTTAGCCAATTGTTGAAATTGATCATTTTTTTCTTTATACCGAGGTATCATTCTTAGTGAGGGCAGGATGCTACTCAGGGTCAGGGTGATACCCGCCTGGGCTACATGATCAGAGAGCTCTTCCAAGTCTCTCTTCATGTAGTCCAGGGAGGTACATCTCAGGTCATTCACACCAACATGAACAATGAGAGTGTCATATCTGTACTTGTTCTGGAGTGACCTGAGTGCTTGTGTTATGTAGCGGATTCTGGCTCCCGATAGGCATCTAACAGTAACATTCTCCTTGTCCAGCCTAGTGAGTGGGGCATCAGTGTGCCTTACTATTGAATCACCTATTACTAGTGTGTTAGGTATGTTATTTCACTTTAAGGGCTGTGATTGTGCAGCACATTGATTTTGTTGTTTGTGTGTTGTCTGGTTTGTGACGGGAGGTGCAGGTTTTGTGGGTGTCTGATTTGGAGCTCTCCGATGCTTTTGCAGGTTTTTATTTAGAGCCTCTGAGTATGATTTTGTGTATTTTTTGCCAGTGCTGGTTTAGTAGGTCTATGTGAGGCTGGAGGTGTGGTGCAAGTATTAACCTTCACCTCATGACTGTCTGTTCCAGTCTTGGGTGGAGACCTTAGCCTCCAGTTTGGCTGTATAATTTTATCTAAAAAACAAAAACAAAACAGTCTGTATTTGAAGAAATTCCAAAACCAAAGACAACACTGTCTGGTAACAATAAAGGCTGTCCTCCTCCGTGTATGGAACCCTTCTCTGCAACTGGAGCTACTCTGGCTTTAGCTCTGATGTCATTTCTTCAGCTGTCCCACGCTGTGCATCCTACCACCAGTCTCAGGCATCTCAATCACCTCTATCTTCCTCAATGGCTCTGCCTTTACTGCCCCGGTTTCTGTACCATATAGTACTGGTTGTGCCACTGCTTTGTACACGTTACTTCTCAGCTTCTTTGCATTCATCTGTCAAACTATCCTAGACACTATGTGCCAGTTGGCTGCAGTCCCTCTGATTCTAGCTTTAATCTCCTCATCTAAACTTCACTTGAGACTGGTTTAAGACAAAGTACAGTTTTGTACCTACCATAAATGTAGATGTCCGATAGGTATGCATCTGCAGTCATAACATATGGGTTGTCCTGCCTCAGGCAGCCCTTCGGTTGGCTGGATTCCAAAGTCTGGGTCTGGCCTCGGCTGATGTCGCACTTTCCCCGATGTCAGAGCGTCTGGGGTATAAAAGCATCAGCCGACGCCATTTTCCTCAGTGTTTCTTGCCCCAGATGCCAGGTGCCCTCTAGGAAGGCCAAATTTGGAGGAATGCAGTAAAATTCCAAACATTTTCCAAAAAATATATATACATATATATATGCAAACAAATACACCATAATAGATCCCCCAGCTAGCTAATGGAGGGGTAAGTACCCTAGGAATACCACAGAGGGGAAGGAGGGAGGGTAACCCTAACTGCAGATGCATACCTATCGGACATCTACATTTATGGTAGGTACAAAACTGTACTATATCCTTCAAGGATGCATCTGCAGTCATAACATATGGGTAGAATACCATAGCCAATCTGGGGGAGGAGGTACTAAGAAAAGGATGGTGTAGTTAGGATCCCCTGCAGGACTGCTGTAGCAAAACCTGCTCTGGATCTGGAATATAAAGGTAAATTGTAATGCTTGGCAAATGTATGCACGGAGCTCCATGTAGCAGCTTCTAAAACGTCCTTGGTAGCCACCCCTCTCAGGAAGGCTGTAGTGGTGGCTGTGGCCCTTGTTGAATGAGGCCTGATGTTTGCAGGAACTGTCTTTCCATGGAAGGAGTAACAAAATCGAATGCAATTTCCTATCCACTTTGAAATTGTCTGTTTGGAAATTGCTTTTCCTTGTACCCCAGCAGCATATGCTACAAGGAGTTGGTCAGTTTTTCTGAAACTTTTAGTTCTGTTCAAGTAGTAGCGTAGTTGTCTGTGTATATCCAGAGTGTGTAGAAGTTTTTCTCCTCTGTTTTGCAGATTTGGGAAGAAAGTAGGCAAGTGAATAGCTTGGTTCAGGGATACCCTAGATACCACCTTTGGCATAAAAGTAGGATTGGTTCTTAGTGAAACTCTGTCCTGATGGAAGATAAGAAATGGCTGTACTGCCATTAAAGCTTGTAGCTCAGATACTCTTCTTGCTGAAGTTATGGCCAGAAGGAATGCAGTTTTCCAAGACAGAAACTGTAGATCCACCGATGCTGCTGGTTCAAAGGGAGGACGTGTTAGTTTCTCCAGCACAAAGTTGAGATCCCAAGTTGGTAAAGGGGGTTTTCTTGGAGGATTGATGTTTTTGATCCCTCTCAGGAATTGCCTGAGGAGAGGGTGCGAGAAGATAGGTGGATCCACATTGTATTCTGCTGAAATTGCTGAGGCATTAATCTTTATGGAAGAGTAGGACAGGCCATTGTGGAACAATTCTGCTAAGTATTCCAGAATATGTGTCATACTTGCCACTGTCACATCTAAACCTTTTGTTGTGCTCCAAATGAGAAATCTTTTCCATTTAGCTGAGTATGTCTTCCTTGTGGAAGGTCGTCGAGCTTCCATAATAATGTCCTTTACCCTCTGTGATAAGTTATTGTGAGGGAGATTTATGGAATTTTCCAGGCAGTTAGTTGCAATGTTTTCAAGTTGGGATGCATGATCTTGAAGTTGTTCTGCGTTAGAAGAAGAGGCCATAGGGGGAAGAGTCCATGGTTTCGCCTGTGACATGTTCCTCAGTAGTGGGTACCAGTGCTGCCTTGGCCAGTCTGGAGCTATCAGAATCACTCTTGGCGGTTCTGCCCTGATCTTCAGTAAAACCTTGGACATTAATGGAAGAGGTGGGAAGGCATATACTTTTAGATCTTTCCAGCTGAAAGAGAGTCCACCCTCCAAGCCTTTGGGTGATACGTCCTGGAGCAGAATGTCTTCAGTTGATGGTTGTGGGGGGAAGCGAACAGATCTATGTCCGGCTTTCCCCATGTTTTTGTTAAGAGTAGGAAGATATTTGGGTGCAGCATCCATTCGTGTGCATCCATGGTAGTTCTGCTTAAGCTGTCTGCCAGTACATTTTCTTTCCCTGGCACGAACTGGGACTGTAGTTGTATATTGAGTTTCAGGCACAGATCCCATAGATTCATAGTCAGCCTGCATAGGGGGTAGGAATGTGTGCCTCCCTGCTTGTTTATGTACCACATGACTGTGGTGTTGTCTGTCCTTATTAACAGGTGACCTTGATGGAGGAAAGGTTTGAAGGCCTCGATTGCGTGTATCACTGCCAGCATTTCCTTTTGGTTTATGTGCATGCGCAGCTGTCCTTGAGACCATAGTCCTTGGATACATTTGCCCTCCATGTGTGCTCCCCATCCTCTGTCCGAAGCGTCCGTGGTGATGGTTTGCTTTGTTCTTGGTTTGTTAAAGGCAACCCTCTGTTGGACTGGCAGGCATGAGCCCACCACAGGAATTCCTTTTGAAGGCAAGGAATGATTGGTATCAAAGCTTCTAAACTGTGACTGTGCTGAGACCATACACTCCTTAGGTACCATTGTAATTTTCTCATATGCAGCCTGGCCTGTGGAATCAGAATTATGCAGGATGCCATGTAACCCAGGGCCTGCAGGATTTTCCTTGCAGTTAGCGGAGTTTGTCTTGTCAGATTCATGAAGTATTCCGGAAGTTGTTTTTGTTTTTCTTCTGTGAGAAAGGCCATTTGGGTGGTTGTGTCTAGATCTGCACCCAAAAAGGTTATCCTTTGGGATGGAACAAGTCTTGATTTTTGGATGTTGACTGTGTATCCCAAGGCCTGTAGTAGGTGGATGGCATATGCCAAGTCCTTTATCAAATTTTCCTTGTTGTCCGCTTGTATAAGTCAGTCGTCCAGATATGGGTAGATATGAATCCCCTGAAGTCTGCAGTGTGCAATTACTGATGCCAGGCATTTCGTGAATACTCTGGGCGCAGTAGATAAGCCAAAGGGCAATGCTGAGAATTGATAATGCTCTGATCCTGCAAGAAATCTGAGGTGTCTTCTGCAACTTGGTCGAATAGGGACATGCAGGTATGCCTCCTTGAGATCTAGAGTCACCAGCCAAGACTCCTTGCCCAGCATGGGAAGAAGTTGCTGTAGGGTCAGCATCTTGAATTTTGGCACAATGAGGAAAGTATTTAGTGTGGACAGGTCGAGTACAGGCCTCCATTGATTTTTTTTTCTTGGAACAAGGAATAATCTGGAGTAGAATCCTTGACCTTGTTCGGAAAGAGGTACCTTTTCTATGGCTTTCATTTGAAGTAAGTTGTTGATCTGCTGTAAAGCCTCTGCCCTCTGATTTGGTGGCAGGTTTGGCATTCCGTTTCTTCTTGGCAAAGTGTGGAAGTGGAACCTGTATCCTTTGTCTATTATTTGCAGTGTCCATGTGTCCCTTGTAATATAATGCCAGTTTTTTGAGAATAAGGAAAGCTTTCTGCCTAAGGGTGCTTCCAATTGAGCCCTGGTAGGCGGAGTCAAAGTGAAGTCATTGTGTCTGTCCAGGTGTAGTAGTAGTAGTTGTTGTTGCTGCACTACCTCTCTGGTTAGTAGGCTGCCACTGACGGCCTCTGTAGGAGCCCCTAGCTTGTCCTCTACCTCTGGGATGCCTGTTCCTGCCTCTTTGGGCTCTGTCCGAGTCTGGAAAGGACCAATTCTTAGTTGGCCAGTTTCTGCTGAATCTCGGTGGTTGTACTTGCAGAAAATCCTTAACTGTTTGCACAGATTTAGCCTTTTCTTCAAACTTCTTCAAGACCTCCTGGGCCGAGGAGCCAAATAATTTTTGTTTTTCCATTGGAGCATCCAGGAGTTTAGCTTTAACATGGTCTGGCAGGGATTGTTCCTTCAGCCAGGCATGCCTATGAATAACTGCCCCAGTCATAGCTGACCTACATGAAGCCTCCAGTGCATCATAACCACACTTTAAGAAATGATTACTAACCTGCTGTGAGTTATGTACCAGGTCCTGAAGGGATTTACAGTCAAGGGGTTCAGAAGAAGAAAGCTTCTTATTTAGTTCATCTAACAAATACTCTTGGTACTGTATCATATGAAATTGACAATTTAATGCCCTCACAGAAAGAGTTGCAGAAGTATATACTTTCTTTCCCCATCTCTCTAAAGCTCTAGACTCCCTTTCAGAAAGTAGAGGATTTTTGGCAGTGGCAGCTGCAACCTCTTTAGGGCCCTGAGAAATAGTGTCTGGGTCTGCAGAATGGGCCTTATACAGATGGAAATGAGAATCCGGGACCCTGTAGTATCTATCAGGTTTGGCAGGTGCCGGGGGGAGAGTATCAGGGGCTGTACTAACATGATTGTACACATCATCAATAACATGCAACACAGGAGGTATAGCTAAGGGCCTATGTTGAGGTAAATGCAAAAAGGTCCTTAATCTCTTTCTAGAATCAGAGAATTCCTGACCCTGCCATTGAAAATGCTCTCTCATGGAGTGTAGAGTCTCACCAAAAGAAAACTCTTCAGGAGGGGAGGCCGAAGGAATAGATTCTTCAGCATCAGAATCCTCATAGGGTGAATAGGCCTCCTCCTGGTGGTCTGTTAACTCAGATCCGTCCGTGGATTCATCTGAAGAGTGTTGGTCAGTGGGCTCAGTCCTGGGCCTTTTGTCTGGTGGTGGGTGAGAGCCCCTGTCCGGGTGAGGCTGAGAACCTCTAATTAAAGAAATAAGATCCTCTGCAAGGCTGAGGATCTGAGAACTAGAAGAAGGCGGCCTCTGGGAGGTAGTTTTGGGAGGCAATGTTTTAGTTAGTTTGGCAGCTTTAGCCCTGGAAAAGGCCTTAATGGACATGGAAGCAGGGGGTCTAGCTGCCCCACGTGCAGGAGTAGATTTGTCCAAAGGTATGGTGTCGGACATTTCCTGGACACTGGTTTTGGTAGGTAGCTCAGTAGCCGACTCAGCCGGGGCCTCCGGGGCCGCGGTGGTCGGTTGAGAGAATTCGGTTAAAGGAAGCTCCGAGGACTCTGTTTCAGCCGAAATAGAGACACTCGCGGTAGGCCTTACGGTGGTTTCAGCCGAAACCGCGGGCCGCGAGTGTCGGTTCTTGTCCTTCCGTTTTTTCACTAAATGCGAAGTCGGAGTCTCCGACGGCATCTTATATGCAAAATTAGCCCCAAAGAATTCCTCTGCAAACTCCGACCGACGTCTAAGAGTTCTTCGGTTGAAGGAAACACAGGCTGAACAGGCCGAGACGTCGTGGTCTGGGCCTAAGCAAGGAAGGCAGTAAGAGTGGAAATCCTTATGAGGTATTTGTTTCCCACAAGTTAAACAATTATTTACTTTATCTGACATCGGCTGAGGCAAGAAAGAGTCCCCAACGAGGTACTTAGCTTTTACGAAGTCTTCGGTAGCTGAATTTCTTCTCATCACAGGATCTGACCGACCGGCACTTGCGAATTGCTTCTGCTTCGGGCACCGCGCGGCAAGAAAGACTGAGGAAAATGGCGTCGGCCGATGCTTTTATACCCCAGACGCTCTGACGTCGGGGAAAGTGCGACATCAGCCGAGGCCAGACCCAGACTTTGGAATCCGGCCGACCGAAGGGCTGCCTGAGGCAGGACAACCCATATGTTATGACTGCAGATGCATCCTTGAAGGACATCATACAGGGCTATGAGGCAATATTTTATTTACATTTATCCTTTGTCTACAGCATTAGTCCAACTAGGTTAGTGGTCTTTTTTCAGGGGAGACCCAATTTAATATTTGTACTACTAGGGGAAATTTGGTCAGGGGAACTTCCTTAACTCTCTGATAGGTGCAGTGGGATCTTTTACATCCACCTGAGCTACCATGAACTCAATCAGATGGAACCTTGGTTTAATGCATTATCTGGAAGACAAACAAGATGAATCGCAAAGGATGCCATCACTTATTGGGTATAGAAACTGTCAATTGAATGAAATGGCAATTAAATAGTACTGGAAAACAAATGGTACAATAGGTTACATTCACAGTAGGAACAGAGACAAAGCAAAAAAATCCCCTCTCTAATATATACATTCTATGGTTTGCCTTGTATGCTAGAAATCAGCAAACAAAAAAGAAGCCATCAGAGGCATGCGAGGGACTAGCAACACAACCAGTTACACCTCAAGATTGCGCGTGTGCATTTACTCCTAACTTACCTGTCACCCTGAATGAATGACAGCTAAACCTGCAGATATATAATTCCAATACCTCAAAGACAGATAATG
This sequence comes from Protopterus annectens, assembly GCF_019279795.1. Classification (NCBI taxonomy): domain Eukaryota; kingdom Metazoa; phylum Chordata; order Ceratodontiformes; family Protopteridae; genus Protopterus; species Protopterus annectens. The sequence continues at coordinate 1,136,315,245 of NC_056735.1, read as the reverse complement.
GAAGGCTGATGAGTTTAGGATTGGTATGTGATGTGACCTTGCTCCACTCCCCTTATGAGCAGACACCAGTACAGTGTGTTGTCACAGGCCAAGGACATGTAAGCATATCAGCATTCTTTTTAGCACAACTGACTAAATTTACTTGTATTTTTCAATTCTACATAGCATGCAACCAGGTATGTTGTTGCATGGTCCAACAAAATATAAGTTTCTAATTTTACTTGTCAGCAATTATCTTAGTTTAAGCTATAAGAGATTTGTGATCAGAAAATGGTAGAGCAACATGTACTTACATTTCAGATTCTTAAGGAAGCAAGTGTTGGAACTCAGATGGTACCATGACAAATGATAGAACAGCAAGGAATGCATTTTTAGGAGCCGCACACAAAATAGTGTTTAGCATGTCAGAGGTTAAAGTAGATTCCAATTCTGGCAGGACTAAATTCCATAGTCTGGTCACTGCCGTACAGTACAGGGTGCCACTCAAGTAGTTAGATTTTACAGTGATCAGCAGGTTTTGACTGAGACTGTACGGCTCTGGTTTGAATGTACTTTTCTACAAAGTAACTGATTATAGAACACTCATTTGGTTTACATACGACATTATGAACTATGCCACGGTGGTATGGCGGTAGCGTTGTTACCTCACAGCAAGAGGTTCTCCCGTTCGATTCTCGGCTTGGCTTGGGAGTGCCTTCTGTGTGGAGTCTGCATGTCCTCCCCGCGGTTGGGTAGCATTCGAAAGACATGCGTGCGTAAATGGGTGTGCCTTCGTTGAAGGTTGGGTGTCGAGCTGGCACCAGGACGTTTCGTAAAAAAATCTACTGGCAATCATTAGCGGACCGGAGTTCCGCTGTGGCAACCCCTTACCGGGAAAAGCCAAAAGACAAACAACTACATTATGAACTATCTTAAGCAGAGTACAAAGTCATTTTCAGTTCTAGACACCTTTTTTTTGGAAGTGACAGTGTTGTTTTACTGGAAAAGTTATTTGCTGCAGTTTTACATTTTTGAAGCTGAGCTTTCCATTCAGTATTTAATTTAATCGATACTTAGTAAAGTACAATAAGGAATACAGTAAAGAAGGAAGCAAGAATGCTCCATATGTCAAGCAAGGCCTGTTCAGTTAAATATGGTTTTAATTTTGATTTTATGTATAATGTGCTAAGCTTGCTTTTGGGGGCGGGGGTGTAGTCATGGTGCTACATATCTGATAATCACACTAAGTGTTCTTCAATAACTATACCAGCAGTTTAGTATGAAGTATATGATCTCAGTTTTGTTTAGGATGAGATTTGATAAGTACAGTTGTGTACACTTACCATAAATGAAGATGTTAAGAGTGTTATTCACTGTTGCAGTCATCACCCGTGGGTTATCCCTGCTGTGGTAGCCCTCGGCTGGCCCGAATACCAGAGTCAGTGTTTTTTGCCTGACATCAGGTCGCCAGTGTTATAAAGGAAGGCAGCCGACGCCATTGCATCAGTTTTTCTTGCCCTAACCAGTCAGAGGCCCAAGTAAATATGGTAAAGTGGTCCTGGTGGCTAAAAGCCACAGTTAGAAACTTGCCTCCCTAAAGAAAGAAGATATAAGGGGGGAAGGAGGGTGGGAAACCAGGACTGCAACAGTGAATACACTCGAACATCTACATTTATGGTAAGTGTACACAAAGCTGAGGAGAGGGGTGGTATGATTAGTAAGAGACCTGGGAATGGGTCAAATGCCCTGCAGAACTGCAGAGGCAAACCCTGCCCCAGCCTTAGAAAATAGAGGTAAGTGGTCATGCTTGGTAAAGGTATGGACAGAAGTCCAGGTGGCAGGTTCTAGGATGTCTGTGGTGGGAACTCCTCTGAGGAATGCTGTGGCTGTGGAGGCTGCCCTAGTGAAATGGGTTTGAATAGACTTGGGGGAGGAGGTTTCCCATGCAATCTGTAGCAGAAATGGATACAGTGTGATATCCATTTAGAAATGGTTTATTTGGAAATGGTTTGTTTGGAAATCGGCTTTCCCTCTGCCCCTAGGGCAAAGCTGACAAGTAGTTGGTCTGTTTTCCTGAAGGGTTTAATAAGGTCCAGATAGTATCTGACCTGTCTGTGCACGTCTAGTGAGTGCAGAATTCTTTCTCCCCTGTTTTAGGATTAGGAAAGAAGATGGGTAGATGTACGGCCTGGTTGAGAGTTACATTACATACCACCTTGGGCACAAAGGAGGGATTAGTCCTCAGGGAGATCCTGTCTGCATGGATGACTATGAAAGGCTCAATGGCCATCAGTGCCTGAAGTTCTGAAACCCTTCTGGCTGAGGTGATAGCTAGGAGAAAAGCAGTCTTCTAGGACAGGTATTTTAGTTCTGCTGAAGCAGCAGGTTCGAAGGGTGGTAAAGTTAGTTTTTCCAAAACATAATTACGTCCCAGGCTGGAGCGGGTAAGCCTTCTGGGAGGTCTGATATTAGAAGTCGCTCTGAGGAATTGTTTAATCAAAGGATGGGAGAACAGGGGGATATTGTATCAAAATGAGCCGAAATGGCCGAGGCGTGGATTTTAATAGAGAATGAGAGGCCACTATTAAGTAGCTCCGCTAGGTAGTCCAGGATAAGAGGGATGGAAGGTTGTGAGCTACTGCCCCCTCTTGACTAGTTCCAGGAGCAGAATCTTTTCCATTTTCCTGCATAAGATGTTCTGGTGCTGTTCCTTCTGGCCTCTGTGATGATGTCTAGGCCCCTTGTTTGCCTTTAGAGTATTAGCCATGTTGATAATTTGAGAGTCTGCAAGTCTGGGTGCAGCATCCCCCCCACCACCACCGGAGTTAAGAGGTTTAAGATCAGGGGAAGATGTCTGGGAGGCTGTAAGGTCAAGCTGCGCAGTAAGGGGTACCACTGTTGTCTGGGCCAATCTGGAGCAATGAGGATGGCCTTTGGTCCCTCCTCCCTTATTTTGATCAGTACCTTGGGAATAAGAGGCAGAGGAGGGAATGCGTACACAAAGAGGGTGTTCCGGGGGAAAGTCTAGGCATCCACCTTCCATGCTAGGTGGCGATACTCCCTGGTATAGAATTTTTTCAGCTGATGGTTGAGATGTGAAGCAAAGAGTTCCACCTCCGTAGTCCCCCACACCAGAGTGATTTGTAAAAAGATTTTTCTGTGGAGCTGCCATTCTTGGGAGTCCAGTAAGTTTCTGCTTAAGTGGTCTGCCAGGGTGTTGTTGATACCTGGTAGGTATTGGACTATCGGGTGTAGTCCCATGGAACAGGGTGTCAGCCAGAGGTTCATGGCTAGCTTGCACAGAGGGTAAGATTGGGATCCTCCCTGTTTGTTGATGTACCACATTTACTGTGGTGATGTCTGTTTTGATAAGGAGAACCCCTGGCTTGAGATGGGCTTTGAAGGATGTCAGAGCCTTTTGTACTGCCATAATTTCCTTCTGGTTGATGTGTAAGGAAAGGTGCTGGGCATCCCAATGACCTTGGGTGCACCAGCCTTCTAGGTGAGTGCCCCAAGCTAGGTCTCGAGGTGTCGGTGGTAACTGTCTGCCCAGTTGGGTGGAGGGTGAAGGAAAGACCCTTGTTCTGGGCACAGTCCCCTGCTCACCAGAGAAACTCAGCCCTTATACAGGGGATCAGAGGGAGAGAGGTCTCTAGAGGTAGAGTGCACTGACACCAAAAGTTCTTTAGGTACCACTGAAGATTTCTCATGTGGAGCCTGGCCAGAGGAATTAGAAGGATGCAAGATTCCATGTACCCCAAGGCTTGCAGGAACTTCCTCACAGTGAGGTGACTTCTGGAAGCCAGCTGTGTAAAATAGAGAGACAGGAAGCTCTGCTTTTCCGGGGATAAGAAGGCCATTTGGGATGCTGTGTCTAGCAGTGCTCCCAAGAAAATGATCTTCCTGGAGGGTGTCTGCCTTGATTTCTTCTCGTCGATGGTGTACCCTAAGGAAGTTAGGAGGGTTTGAAAAAGAGGAGGTCCTTGAGGAGCTTTTCTTTGCAATCTGCCTGAATGAAGTAATCATCCAGATAAGGGTAAATTTGTATATTTTTCTGTCTGCAAAAGGCTATGGCCGTGGCTAAACATTTGGTGAATACCCTGGGAGCAGTTGATAAAGCCAAAGGGTAGCACAGAGAACTGAAAGTGTTGTGTGAGTGTTCTGAAGCGAAGGAATTTCCTTATGGGGATGTGGAGGTAGGCATCTTTTAAATCTAGGGTAACTAACCAGGCATTTTTTGTCAGCACAGGCAGCAGCTGCTGCAAAGTTAGCATTTTGAATTTGGGGACTACCAGGAAGGTGTTCAGAATTGATAGATCCAGGATGGGGTGCCAAGTGCCCTCTTTTCTGGGAACAATGAATAATCTGGAATAAAAGCCTTTGCCTGTTTGATCTGAAGGGACAGGTTCTACTGCCTCTTGGGATATAAGAGTTTGGACTTGTTTCAATGCCTCTGCCCTCTGATTTGGAGTAAGTCTGGGTACCCTCTTGGAACTGGGAGTTCACTGAAGGAGAATTTGTATCCCTGAAAAATTATCTTTAAGACCCATTGGGGTCCTTTGTTACAGAAAGCCAGTTTTCTTTGCAGAGGGAGAGCCTTCCTCCTAGTTTGTGGTGAATGAAAAGAGGGCAGAGGTGGGACAGGGAGTCATTGAGACTTTTTGCCATACAAGGATGGCTTAGAACCTGCTGAACCTAGGAGTTTGTACCCGAAGGAAATCTTTTACTGTCTGCATACATTTTGCTTTGTCTTCCATCTTTTTAATCACCTCTTCTACTTTTACTCCAAATAAGCCGTCCTTATCTAAGGGTGCATCAATTAATTTAGATTTGACATGATCAGGGAGAGGTTGTTCCTTCAACCATGCATGTCTCCTAATGACAGATCCTGACACTGCTGCCCTGCTTGAAGCTTCTAGGGCGTCATATCCACAGTGTAATGAGTGTTTAGCCACTTGACAAGTACAGTGCAGTAAATCTAACTCTTCTGAATTGGCACAGTCACGAAAGTTTGAAATCTTTTGTTTTAATAGTTCCAAAGTGTGTTGTTGATATATTAACATGTGGAACTGACACGAGTGCTCTGATAGCTAAGGTTGCAGAGGTGTATACTTTTTTACCCCATCTGTCCATAGCTCTGGAGTCCTTGTCAGAAGGAATAGGATTCTTTGTAGAACTAGCCTTAGCTCCTTTTGGTCCCTGTATAATGACCTCCAGGTCTGCAGCAGGATTTCTGTACAGGTATTTGTGAGAATCTGGTACTCTAATACCCATCAGGTTTTCTGGGAGAAGGTGGGAGGGCGTCAGGAGTTAAGCTGGATTTATGGAAGACATCAACCACCTCTAAGATTAGAGGGATGGCCAAGGGTCTGTACTGGGGCAGGGCTAGAAAGTCTTAGTCTTTTCTTAGAGTGAGGGAAGTCCTGGGATTTCCAGTGAAAATGTTCCCTGAGGGTGTGAAGGGTTTCCCCAAAAGAATTATCTTCTGGTGGGGAGGCAGAATGAATAGATTCCTCTGCATCTGAATCCTCATAAGCAGTCAGAGGTGGTGGTTGTTCTTCAAAATCTGAATAATCAGACTCCTCAGAATCCTGTTCTATCAGTATTTCAGGAGAAAGGTATCTTTCTTTTAGAAGGTGTGGCCTGACTACCCCTAAGAAGGCTAAGATCCTCCGCCACTTTAAGCATTTGAGCTTGGGGTAATGAAGCAGGAGTAAAATGGTGGCTAGAGGTAGTTTTCCTAGGAGTGGCCTTGCCTCTAGGCCTAACAGTATCCATTGGTCTGAGACAAAAGGTAGTCAGAGGAGAACACGTCGTTTTTTCTCTAGATTTGGTAGTGCGAAAAACCTCCTTGGAAGCTGGTGCTTGCATCGTGGCTCTGGACCCAACCAAGGCAGAGACAACTAAAGGCTTGGAAGACGAAGATTTCTGCGGCATACTGGACTCCGAAAGGGTCTCAGTAGAGGCCTGCGAAGGTATTGAATTGGGCATCAGTGGCTGCCTTGTGTGGTCTGTCTCTATCTTTATCCTTACGTTTTTTAGGGAATGTCTACAGATAAAAGCCATTTTGAAATGTGAAGACGGAAGGTGAAAATACCTGGCTACAATAAGAGCTCTACGATGAATGGTTCTTGTGTTAAAGGGGGCATAGAACCGGCAAGGGAGGACATCGTGGTCTGGGCCTAAACAAGTGAAGCAATATGAATGGAAGTATTGGTGTGGTACTTGCTTTGCACAGGCGAGGCAATTGTTAACTTTTTCGGACATCGGTTAGTGCAAGAAAAAAGGATCCTCAATTGGGTACTTAGCTTTAGACATTTTCAGCTGTAATTCAAACTCTGGTAGAGACCGACCGGCACACTTGTGAACTGCTTCTGCTACGGGGTCCATGGCAAGAAAGACTGATGTAATGGCACCTGATGCCTTCCTTTATAGCACTGACGACCTGACGTCAGGCAGCAAGCGATAGCAGCCGAGACAGAAAAACATTGACTCTGGTATTTGGGCCAGTAGAGGGCTACGGAGCAGGGATAACCCACAGATGAAGACTGCAACAGTGAAACATGAAGAACATCTGTGTGTTATCAATGTTGTGTATTATCAGGTAGAGAGAAAATTACTTTTAGCATTTAGAAGGTGGTCAACTCGACACAAACACTGGTACAATGATCACTTAGCATACGTATCCATAACAATTAAAACTGTAGTCTTCAAGAGGCTCTGTAAAATCAGTATGGACCCGTTGTCATGGCAATCGCAATAATTTTAAGGATGTAGGTCTTGTAGTAGTGTGCTGTGAACCAAGTAACAGCCAGTGCAACTTTTGCTATGCCACAAGTATACACATGGTCTGTCAATACCTCACTACCACATAAACCTACTAGCATGGAACTTCATGTTCACATCACTTAAATAACTATCTCAGATCCCTCATGTTCAGGAAGCTGGTACATCACTTAAAAAGGAAATATTACTTTGATTCTACACAACAGGATTTCTTGATATAGACAAATGATTTTCTACCTGTAAATGGTGAACAAAATGGCACTTGCCTCTTAGGATTCTTTTAATAGCTCTGACATTTTGGACATCACAGGATCAATCTGTTTCCCTCTGGACAGTATACGTCATTTATAACTGTTCAGATATGATGACACAATTCATATCATACCACTTCAAAAGGAAGGCCCATCTAAAGACATAATTAACTACCGTCCCATTGCCATTCTATCCCCTCCTTGTCAAAATTCTAGAGAAATGTATCCACCAGCAACTCATGAATCACCACTACCAACAACCTACTCTCCAGCACCCAGCATGGCTTCAGGGCTAAACACAGTACTAACACAGGCCTCATAAGCTTTACAGAGACCATTTGCCATCTCAAAAATGAAGGACAACTAGTCTCAGCTATTTTCTTAGATATGTCAAAAGCTTTTGACACAGTATCCCATCAGCTGCTCCTCAACAGACTTGTCACTTACAATCTCAATACCACACCCCTAACATAGTTTCACAGTTATCTATCCAACCGTCAACAGGCCACTAAATGGGCCAACAGCCTCTCCCCACTATTACCAGTCACCATGGGGGTACCACTAGGCTCCATACTTGGGCCCCTCCTCTTCATATTTACCAACAACCTATATACTGCCACCCAACATGCCACAGTCATCCAGTATGCAGATGACTCCTCCATTACCTGCTCAGCCCACTCCCCACAAGACCTCCAACAAAAATGCAATCATTCCAAGACATTGTAAAGTACCTCACCAGTCACCAACTCTTCCTAAATCCAAATAAGACCAAGCTCATAATTTTCTCTAATAAATCTTCCAAACCCAGTACCCAATCCCTCTCCATACGATCTAACAACGGTATAAAAATCAAACCCACCAATCAGACCAAGCTGGTAGGGGTAACAATAGATAACTCACTAAAATTTGATAAACATCTATCTGACCATCAAAATCCACTCTAAACTAGGCGCTCTATACAGGGTTAAACCTTACACAACAAGCTAAACTGGCCACTGCAAGATCCCACTTGCTATCTACCCTCCTATACTGCTCTGAGGTCTTTACTAACCTATCAAAAATTGACCTAAATAAACTAGACTCCTGCTATAATAGAATAGCTAAGTTTGTCACCAACCAACCCCACAGCACACACCATTGCACTGCTCTCAGACAGTTCAACTGGCTAGAACTTCCCAACCTATTACTAAAACAACTTCACTTGCTCATAAAATCATATTCAACCCTACCGACTGCTCAGCTCTATCAAACCTAGTCCAGCCAAACACAAACTGTAGACTCCCTGAGGTCGTCCAACAAACTAATGCTAAAAGTAACCCAGTCTCAACCATCATGGAGACTCCCTCTAATACCATAAAATAGCCAAAGAATAGAACACCCTTCCTCAACAGACAACTGAAAACCCCAACCTGTCCACATTTAAAACTACCATGAAAGACTATTTAAATGATAATTGGCTATGCCCCTGTATTGCTCCCAACTATTATTCTTCCTATTTTTCCCCACTCATCTCACATGTTAACCCAAACAGTGCTCATTCCACATAGGGCTATCCCACCATCGGTCTTATCTTTATTCCTTCAGATAACCTAACTTGTAAAACTACATGACCAATTTTGGTGTCTCAGAAGTGACTCACTTTGTAAAGCTGTGTGATTTATGTACCTCATATGTATGGTAAAAAAAAAAAATAGTATTCCTGTACGCCTGAAAGATGCATGTTTATATTGTATTCTGTTATTATAGTTTGCTATAATATTTTTGTTACTCTCACTTACATATTGTTAGCAATGTACTACTAAAACTAAGTTTACTGCTTGTACCTTAATAATGTTCTTTTTTTCGTGGAGCTCTTCTCCCCGGGTCTCTGCTTAAAACGTTTTTTTTTTCAACTCCGTTGGACACTACCTGGTTAACAAATGTAAGTAAATAAATAAATGTCTTATGAATTTGTGGTACTTGACTATTCTGCCTTCTCAAATGTATACGAGCTAAAAGCAAGGTGCTATATTTCTGTAGTCTTCAAATAAACTACCTAAAGGACTTAAACTAGGTTTCCATGTCAGAAAAACATCACAGGATTAAAAAGTCTTGAACTGTTCAGAAAGGCTACATTAACTACATTCTACTCTGCTTCTTACAGGTAACCTAGGTGGTCTTTACAAAAGTGTATGGTCTAGTTCTATTTGAAAATGTGTCTGGAATGCCCCACTAGAGGAACCATACAAAAGAAATATCAGACGTTACACATCTTCCAAGACTAATACACTTTCCCCATGCAACTGGAAATCACTGACTGTCTTGAAATTATAATCTTAATATACATACAGGTAAGCAGAAAACATTAACATGAGCATACAGCAATCAAGGTTCCTAAAGGCCCAATAGGTTATCACCTTGTGAACTGAATCTATGAACCTTTGTCTTCCCATGCATGTATGTGCATTCACTGTGAAGCCAACAAAACCATTTTGTTTGCAAATATGTTCAATGTACGTTGTCACTCACTAGCCTATCACTTCACAGTAAAATATTCACAATTTTCAGCTTTCAATTTCAGATGCAATTAAAATAATAACACATTGCTTTTAACTACCGATGAGACACAACTTCATAATTAGAACTCTATATGACTTGTTATTAAGCAATGTTGACTGTAATAGTAATGACTAATGTGATGTTGATTACAAAGGCACTACTAAAGCACTTCAGTTTAACTGCTGAGGGTGCACTTTAAATTCTATACGAGTAGCACTGCAATGCAATAAACATACAAACTACTCAAAGTGTGCAGTTTCAGCAACTACAGTACATTTAGTTCCGACTGGAGTGTATCCCATTTTTAGGGAAGACCTGCTGAGTAAAGTTCCACATATTAAAAGTACATTTAAAGACCAAATAAATAAAAACATTTTGTAAAATACATTGAGTTTACATCCACACACATTTATATGAATACACCTAGAACACATTTAACATACAATAGCATATGAATGTAAGGAAACATTTTCTTTCATGAGGTAGTTGGTTACAGAAAAATTAGACAGTGGATGTATTATGCAAGTTAGAAGTACAGAGAAAGGCAGCAAAGGCAGCAAAGAATTTATTAGACGGTAGAACTCAAGAGGAAAGTAGTTATATGAAACATTAGGTACACGGAGATAGAGAACTTGTACAGATCTGTATTAAAGAAAATAGAGGTAGTGGTAGTTTCCTGTGAAATGGAAGTTTTGTAGGAGAGAACGTAGGCAGAAAATGGTGTGGCAGTCTGTAAAAGAACAGTGTAAATGACAGTTGTGGGTAATTATACAGTGAGATATCTTTGATGGTGAAGTTTAGGTTAAGTAGGGATGATGGTGGGGTATTCTGGGGTAGTGCATTAGCACAACCAGTTATTTAGCAGGTGTTTCTTTGGTGATGTTTTGAAGCCATGAAGTGCATCTACCTGCCTTATTTCAGGTGGAGATTTGGTTCCAGAGTTTTGCTACCTGGTTGGAGTATAGCAAGTCTCTCACACTGTTACTTGACTTTCTGATGGATGAAAAAGCTTTGTTGGATCATATGGCTCACTTACTGGTGTAGGGTTATAGTATTCCTTTTACAGCTCGGCATTTTTCTGGGGAGTTCATTAGTTTATGGGCTGTAATAAACTGATGGTAGTGGAAGTTTTTTTTTTTTTTTTAATTTCAGCTAGTCAAGGCTTTTTATAGTGATATGCAATGGCAGTCTTCTTTCATTTTGGGGATAATTTGTTGTAAATTTTGTAATAGGCTGTCTTGATTTATTTTTGATGGTTAAGTTAAGATTTGTAAAGATGGGTGAGGCACAGAGTAGTGATGGAAGTAGGTACTTTTGTGCCATATACAATGGCATTTTTACAGAACAGTCCTTGCAGAACAGACACCGTCAAAGATAGACTATGACAAAGAAATGGAGTGAAGGCAAGACAGTGAAACAAAAAGAAGCACTCATATTTTCCCCACAACTGCACTGTCATGTCCGCACCTTCCACTATCCAACTAATGAAGACCACCCATGCACCATAGAACTGTCATGCCTCTTCACGTAATGCAAAAAGGATTAAGGTGTTCCACATTGTGACTGCCACACAATGCCAAACTTTATAACCACTGGGATGTTAACAAGTTAACAACTACATGGTGGTGCTCATACCACAGGATGTATCCTCTCAAGTTGGCTGCACAGGAATGTCACTTCCCCTGCACACAGTGTGATTATGTTCATGCCCCTCCCCCAATGCCTCATCCAAACTGGCTGTTGAAAAGGAGGAGGTAGTAGTGTGAAAGGCAACCCAGGAAGGAGCATGACTTATAACTTCCACCAGATAAGTTCCTTCTTGAGACAAGGGAGGAGAGGAAGCAGATGTCCAAGGACAGGCCGTGTAAAGGCCACACAGATTTCAGATACCAATGGATTTTCTTCATGTGGAATCTGGCCAGGGACAGCAGAGAGATAATGGGTGCCATGAATTCCAAAGTCCTTAACATCCCCCTTTGTGGAGCAATGGGTTGTAGAGGACAAGCTTTGGAAGTGACTGGACAAACTGAGAACCACCTCCTGGGGGAGGAAGGTATGCCTTTTGAGTCCATCTGCATTCCAGAAACACTAGGTCCTGTGTAGGAACCATGTGCAATTTTTTTGTAGTTTATAATAAAACCCCAACCTGTCAGAAGATAAGGGTGAATTGAAGGTATTGAATTTCTGGGGAAAGAGCTTGGATCAGAAGGTCATCCAGGTAGGGGAAAATCTGAATTTTCTGAATGCGACAGAAAGCTACTACAGGTACTAGGTGCTTTGTGAACACTCCTGGGGTTGTGGAAAGACCAAAAGGCAGACCACAAATTGAAAACGCGAGGAGCCAGAGAAAATCCTGAGGAATCTCCTGTGTATGGGACAAATGGGAATATGCAGGCAAGCGTCCTTCAGATCTAATGACGCTAAGAAAGCCCATGGGAGGATAACAGGTAGACAGGTATGAAGGTGGAGCATTCTGAAAGTTGGTACCTTTAGCCAAGTGTCCAACACAGAAAGGCCTAGGATACGTCTCCACTGCCCTTCATTTCTTAGGACTAAAAAAATTCTGGAATAAAATCCCCTTCCCATGAATTCTTTTGAGAATTGCTCATGGTACCCTGACTCAAGGTCTTGAATAATGAGAGCCAGAAAGTACATTTGGTTTGAAGGAGCTAGTAGCATGCAAGAGGGGGAAATATTTTCCGACACATGGCAAAGCTGTTCCTGATGATGGAGAGGACCCATCTGTCTGTAGTAATAGCTTACCATCTGGCTAGGGAGAATGACCACCTTTGATAAAGAGGAGTAATGAAGCAGAGGACAAGGGAGAGATGCTGTAGGGGTAGTCACAGGTTTTTGTCTACAACAGGTGGCCTCCCACCTGTAGGTCTCCTTTGGGACTTGTCAGAGTACACTTTCATGGCTACATTCCTTTCTTTCTGGACAGTCCTTGGATCCCTTCTAATAAAGGAGGTAGACTTAGCTGGGTAGTTTCTATGGTATCTAGGAAATGAGAAGAGCAGGATCCATTTGCAGTATTTCATGGTCTTACCACAGTCTTGGAGAGTTTTAAACAGACTGGACGACTGACGGCCAAACAGCAGGTCTTTGTCCAAAGATGAACCTAGAATTTTTGATTTGAAATCCTCAAGTATGGACGACTGTGAAGTCATGCATATCTGTTGATAACTAGTGACAGCTGTCCTGGAAGAAGCATTCACAGAATTGCAACTGAACTTAATGCAGTGGCTGGTAATCTGAGTGCCCTGGAAAAGTAAGCTCTGTATTTCCTGCTTAGAATCTATGGTTGGAGGTTCAAAGATAACTTTGTTTAAGGAGTTAAGAATGAATGAAAGTATTTGATCTCAGAGTCTGGTAATTAATATCCCTAAAGGCAAGGGTAGTAGACATGTAAACTTTCTTTCCCATCTAACCATATCCCTATCGTTGCCAGTAGGTAGGGCATTAGCACTGGACAGAAGCTTAGAAGGCTTATCTGAAGACAGAGATGCTACCGAGGGGGTCTGCCACTGGGTTCTTAAATATTTAAGGTCATTGGGGACCTTGTAAAACCTGGTCTCTTAGGAGCTACTTGTTGAGAAGCTTGTGTAGAAGAGGTGGATTGAAAGGTGTTCTAGAAACTCTCAAGGACATGTTGGACTGTGAAAGGAACAGGGGTACCCATCTCCAAGAAGGTTGTAATACTTCTTTTAAACATCAGAGATCTGCATGGACTGCCAATCAAGTTGTTTCATCATGTACTGCATAGTCTCCTCAAAGAAGCTTCCTCAACAGGGGACTCAGGTGAGAGAGAGTTCCTTTCGTCGGAAGAGAGTTGCCCTGGAGAATGCAGTTGAGGGGACGTGGCCAAGACTCTGGCTGGTTAATAGCACATTTCCTTAACTCTGCTATCTAATTTCTGACAGAAAATTTAAAAATCTTGGGCTAGTAGACCTATCAAAATCATTGATTTACATTTCCTAATGTTCTTGGATGACTACATTGGAATATTTTGTCTTCAATTGATGAATTTTCTTTCAAAATCTCTTCAAAAACAGCTTTGACATTTCCTCAAGATGAACCAATCAATGAAAAAAGGAGCTTCAGATCTTGATTTTCCACCATGAATGATTTATCCACAAAAATAGATAAAACAGACAGTAAACTAGATTCTTTCAAATAAGAGAGCACAAAACAAATGGAGCAGTTAAAACAAATTATACTGCAACACAGAACTCAGATTGCTGGCATGGAAAAATCCTAAATGACTTGGAGGGTAGAGTCACAAAAGAGGAAAGTACAGTTTTGTACCTACCATAAATGTAGATGTTCGAAGATCCACATTGCTGCAGTCCTTACACTTGGGTAGTCCGCTGTCCTCGGTCGGCCCGAATATCAAAGTATAAGGCTGACATCGGTCAAGGCGCATTTGACTGACATCAGGACGTCAGGGTACAAATGCGCATGACCGACGTCATATCCTCAGTCTTTTCTTGCCCCAGATGTCAGAAGACCCTAAAAATAAAGGTCAAAACCAAAAGACAGCAAACAACCAACCAACCACCCTTGCACTAATTATATGTACAATATATACAATATACACAATATGTACAACCCAACCCACACAACCACCTCTAACTACAGAGGGAAGGAGGGAGGGTAAATTGGACTGCAGCAATGTGGATCTTGAACATCTACATTTATGGTAGGTACAAAACTGTACTATGTTCTTCATCTCACATTGCTGCAGTCCTTACACTTGGGTAGAATCCCAAAGCAGAGGTAAGGGAGGATGGCTAACTACAAGGAAGCAGGAGCTGCCAAAATGCCCTGCAAAACAGCAGTGGCAAAACCAGCCCTGGATTTAGAGTAAAGTGGCAGGTGATAATGCCTAGAGAAAGTATGCACTGAACTCCAAGTAGCTGCCTCCAAAATATCCTTGGTTGCCACTCCCCTCAAAAAAGCTGTTGAAGTGGCAGTAGCCCTAGTGGAATGAGGCCTAATCCCAGCTGGAATCTCCTTGCCATGATGGGAATAACAGAAAGCAATGCAAAACCCAATCCACTTAGAAATAGTTTGTTTTGACACAGGCTTGCCCTGAGAACTCAAAGCAAAAGAAACAAACAACTGCTGAGACTGCCTGAACCCTTTAGTTCTGTCCAAATAATAACGAACTGCCTGTGTACATCTAAAGTGTGCAAAATCTTTTCCCCTTTATTTTGGGGATTTGCATAAAAAGTAGGCAAATGAATAGTTTGGTTTAAAGCCACACTAGAAACCACCTTAGGCATAAAGGAAGGATTAGTACGTAATGATACCCTATCCTTATGGAAAATCAATAAAGGCTCAACCGCCATAAGGGCCTGCAATTCAGAAACCCTTCTTGCAGAGGTAATGGCCAACAAAAAAGCAGTCTTCCATGATAAATATTTCAACTCAGAAGTAGCTGCAGGCTCAAAAGGTTGTAGAGTGAGTTTCTCCAACACAAAATTGAGATCCCAAGCAGGAGTAGGAGCTCTTCGTGGGGGTCTTATATTCTTTGCCCCTCTAAGAAATTGCTTGAACAAAGGATGAGAAAACAATGGTGGGTCGCAATCATAGTGAGCCGAAATTGCTGCAGCATGAACTTTAATAGAAGAGAAAGACAAACCTTTGTCTAGTAACTCAGTAAGATATTGAAGAGCCACACACAAATTAGGCTCAGAAACATCAAAATCTTTTGCTGCACTCCAAAATAAAAATCTCTTCCATTTGTCTGCGTACACTTTCCTTGTACTAGGCCTTCTAGCTTCCAAAATAACATTCAAAACTTGCTGAGGAAGTGGAGGCCCACTATGGTTCAAAACAGAATATGCCAGGCTGTTAGGTGCAGAGAGTGAAGCTTGACATTGAGCAAATGGCTGTCCTCCTGTGACAACAGGTGCGGAATCGAAGGCAAAGGCCATGGAGGCTTCCGTACCAGACTTCTCAGTAATGGGTACCAGTGCTGTCGAGGCCAATCGAGCTATTAAAATCATCCTTGGCTTGTCCTGTCTGACCTTTAGAAGTACCTTTGGGAGGAGAGGCAGAGGTGGAAAGGCATACACATGAAGATTGCTCCAATTGAAAGAAAGAGCATCCACTCTCCAAGCTGTGGGATGAAACCTTTTGTGCAAAACTTTGGCAGCTGATGGTTTAGTGGAGAAGCGAACAGATCTATGTCTGGAGTTCCCCATGACACTGTCAATTTCTGAAATACATGAGGATCCAATTTCCACTCATGGGGATCCATAATTTGCCTGCTCAACACATCTGCTAAGGAGTTCTGTGCTCCTGGCAGAAACCTTGCCTGAAGATTGAGCTGTAAACTGAGAGCAGTCTCCCACAAAGTCATTGCTTGCCTGCATAGAGGATAAGAATGCGATCCCCTTGCTTGTTGATGTACCACATGACAGTTGTGTTGTCTGTTAGAATCAACACCTGCCCTGGAAGAAGTAATTCCTTGAAAGCTATTAATGCAAACTGGACTGCTAACATCTCCTTCATGTTGATATGTAGATGTTGTAGTCTGGCAGGCCACTTGTCTTGTATCCACTTTCCATTTAGATGAGCTCCCCAAGCTTTGTCTGAGGCATCTGTCGTTAAAATCTGACTCTCCTCTGGCGGGTCACAGAGAGTCCCTTGTTTAGGTGACATTCCTGAGCCCACCACAAAAATTCCTTTTGAATGCAAGGTATTATTTGAATGACAGTGTCCAGATCCTGGCAGTGCTGTGTCCATACATTTTGAGATACCATTGTAGCTTCCTCATAGGCAGTTGGGCATTGGGAAGCACCAGAATACAAGATGCCATGAACCCTAAGGCTTGAAGGACTGTCCTTGCAGTCAGCCCGGACTGATGAGATAGTTGATGGAAGTAAAGGGATAGACTCTTTTGTTTGTCCGGGGTTAAAAGGCCATCTGGGATGCTGTATTCAGTCTCACACCCAGAAAGCACATGTCCTGAGAGGGTACTAGACTGGACTTTATTTCGTTCACAGAATACCCCAGGCATCTTAGCACTGCTATCACATATTCCAAATGATGAAGAAGCTCTTCCCTTCCTTGAGCCAGAATCAGGCAGTCGTCCAAATAAGGATAGATCTGTATTCCTTTTAGCCTGAAGAAAGCTATCACTGGAGCCAGAACTTTCGTGAACACTCTGGGTGCAGTAGATAAGCCAAAGGGCAATGCAGAGAACTGATAGTGAAAAGTCCCAGCTCGAAAACGCAGATACTTCCTGCAACTTAGTCTGATAGGAACATGAAGGTAAGCCTCCTTGAGATCCAAAGTTACCATCCAATGATCTTTGCCCAGCAGAGGTAAAAGCTGCTGCAACGTCAACATTTTGAACTTGGGAATGTCCAGATAAGTGTTGAGGATAGATAAATCCAAAATTGGTCTCCACGTGTTCCCCTTCTTTGGTACTAGGAACAGGTGAGAATAAAATCCTAGGCCCACTTCTGGCATAGGAACCGCTGTATGGCCCCTAATTGGAGCAACAGAGAAACTTGCTTGTGAGCCTCTATTCTTTGTTGAGGAGGAGCGTCTGGCATGCCTTTGAAAGGAGGCAAGGTATGGAAATAAAACCTGTAGCCGTGGTGTATGATATCCAATACCCATCTGTCTTGGGTAATTAAACTCCAATTTTCTTTGAAAAGTGCCAACCTTCCTCCCAAAGGTGCTGCCAGACGAGAAGGCTCTGGCAGCTGAAAAGGTAGGTCATTGGGTCTGTTTACGAAAGGACTGACCCCTGCCCTCACCCGAAGACTGTGCAGGAGAACTCCCTGTTCTAGGCCTGAAAGAGCCCTGAGCTCTGCCCCTACCACGTCTAGATCTACCCCTAGACTGGGAATCATAAGAAGGATACGTCCACCCCTTAGTAGGCCAATTTCTACTAAACTTTGGAGGCTGGACCTGCAAAAAATCTTTAACATTTCTGCATAGACTTAGCCTTGTCTTCCATTTTCTTTAAAACTGCCTCAACAGGAGAACCAAACAACACGTCAGATTGCAAAGGAGCATCTAAAATCCTTGTTTTAACATGGTCAGACAAATTCTGATCCCTCAGCCAGGTGTGCCTGCGAAGAACTGACCCAGTGGCAGCCACCCTAGACGAGGCCTGTACAGCATCAAAACCACATTGCAAAGAATGCTTACCCACCTGTTCAGAAACATGTACTAAATCTTGCAACTCTTTACAATCAATACCTTCTGCCAGAGCATCAACCTTAGCCTTCAATTGTGAAAGGAGATAGTTTTGGTATTTCAGCATGTGAAACTGGCAATTCAAAGCCCTCATAGCAAGAGTGGAAGAAGTATAAACTTTCTTTCCCCATCTATCCAAGGCCCTGGCTTCTTTGTCTGCAGGAACCGGATTCTTTACAACAGAAGCCTTAACACCTTTAGGCCCCTGGCTAACAGTTTCTGGGTCTGCCCTAGGACTCTTAAAAAGAAACTTATGAGCTTCAGGCACCCTGTAATACCTATCCGGTTTAACAGGAGCAGGAGGCAAAGAATCAGGATTAAGAGAAGCCTCTGTAAAACATCTTCCACTACATCCAAAACAGGAGGTATAGCCAAAGGCCTATGCTGGGGTAAAACAAAATTCCCTAAGCCTTTTCCTGGAATCAGAGAAGTCCTGACCTTCCCACTTAAAATGCTCCCTCATGGAATGAAGAGTTTCTGAAAAGAAAAATCCTCAGGAGGAGAAGCAGAAGGAGTAGAATCATCCACATCAGAATCAGAATAAGGAGAGTACTCCTGTAAGTCTTCAGCGAAGACTCTGAAACATCTGAAGCCTGCTCAAAACTCCCTAGCTCAGGCTCCACCCTAGGTCTCTTATCAGGAGGGGCATAGAACCCTAATCAAAGTAATCAAATCTTCTGCCATTTTAAGCATATGCTTCTTGGGCACAGTTCCAGAAGAACTAGGGGTGACACCAACTGAAACTGAACCTGGCCTGCCCCTGGGAGAAGCCTTTGAAACAGAAGGAGAGGGCCTAGCCACCCTAGGAAGGGAGGGAGTATAGTAACCTGAGAAGCCCCTCAGCCTGACCTGCCTCCTGAGAGGCCACATCTTGCAATAATAAAGTCTCACCCTGGGAACACAAAGAAACTTCCGGTGGAGCCACCGGCTCCACCGACACCTCTAAAGAACCGGCGTCCGGTACAGACGGTTCTTCTAGCCTAAACTTAACTGCTTTGTCCTTGCGCTTCTTGAAGAATCGGCGCGGAGCATCCGGCGGCATTTTATAATTGCACCGCTTCCCAAAGACTAACCTGGCACAATCCAACCTTCTCTTTATAGTGCGTTTATTGAATCTAGCACAAGAGCGACAGCCAACAATGTCGTGCTCAGGCCCTAAGCAAGGAATACACAAAGTATGATAATCTCTATGCGGTATCTGTTTCCCACAAGAAATGCAATTATTGACTTTTTCTGACATCCGGTAAATCACTGAGGCAAGAAAAAACTAAAATATTCCCCAACGGGGTACTTAGCCAACTTTGAACTCGGTCTGAAACTTCGAAATCGAAAAATCTCAGAACGCCAACCGGCGCTTGCAATGCTGCTTCTGCATCGGACCATGCGGCAAAAAAGACTGAGGATATGACGTCGGTCATGCGCATTTGTACCCTGACGTCCTGATGTCAGTCAAATGCGCCTTGACCGACGTCAGCCTTATACTTTGATATTCGGGCCGACCGAGGACAGCGGACTACCCAAGTGTAAGGACTGCAGCAATGTGAGATGAAGAACATCCTCAAGTTGAATATCTACTGAAAGAAAACACTTCCCTTACTAAATAAAAATTATGATCTAGAAAACTGATCAAGAAGAAACAATCTGCGTATTTATGGATCACTACAAAAGACTGAAGGAGATATGATACATTTTTCTCACTTCTTGGATACCTAACATCATGAATCTACCAGAGTGCCTTTCATATGGTATAGAAAGGGCAGGAGCACTTCACAATGCCAACATCCTGAAAGATTGAATTTCATATGGACGAGACCATATGATCGAACTTTCGGAATCCCGACATTGTGAATGGAGATCTGCATACAGCGCGGAAAGGGATATTTCCCTTTTCCTCGCTGTAGTGCGATCTCAGAGTTGGAATATTTAAGTAGCGGGGTGTGGGGGTGCAAGGGGGCTTGCCCTTCCTGCAGAAAAATTTAAATTGTTGGGGGTTTTTTTGGATTTATTTTGGAATTTCGATATTCCGAAACATCGATCATATGGTCTCGATCATACGAAATTCGATGTTTCAGAATTTCAAAATTCTGAAGTGAATCCAGAAAGGGCTCATAGGTCACTGTCACTTCCTTCTTCTAAAAAGGTAATCCCAAATCCAAGATCTATAATATTATGTTTTCTCGTTTCTCAAGATAAGGAATTAGTACTAAACAGCACAAGCAAATTCTCCAAGACCAATGACAGTATTATAGGATTTGATAATGACTACTTGTCTGTATTGATTTCAAAAAGAATATTTGCCACTAATAAAAGAACTAAAACAGAGAGACTTCAAAGTTCATCTTTTGTTCCTTGCAGCACTAAAATTTTTTCTCCTGAATGGCATTAAAACCTTTGACACCTTGGACTCTTGCTGTTTCATATCTAACAACTAATAACATTCTATACCAAGCAGAAGAAATGGACTGGAATTTTACTTAAGCATCATGCAGAGAGCAACTGGAAATTAGTAGACAAGAAAAAGAAGAAACTAAAGACATTTTTTTCAATTTTTGCTGCTTAGACTTTACACATTATTTATATTGTATATTAAAATCTCACAAAAAGTAATTTCACTCTACTGACATTTCCAAAGGAAAAAAAGTAAAAAGCTTTTTATTCTTGTTTCTCATCTTGTTACACTCTTATTACCTAATAATATAGGATCTAGTGCTTAACATGAAACGGAGTCTTAAAGAAAAGCTTAAGTGGTAGTACACATATTTAAAAAAAAAATCAATGCAACAAACAATGCAATCTGCTACTTGTCAAAGTGTTTATGCAGTGTATTATAGTAATACAGTGTTTCTGTTTGTTGTCAAATAGTGAAAACTAACTAAAGCCAAACAGAATTCTTTCTATAGAATATATCGCCCTACACTGTTTTTACATATACGGGTATATAAGCTTTAGTTAATCTGGTCTACTGATTTGATATATATTTAAGAGAAATGAAAGAGCTTTAGAGGTGCCTTTAAAATTATTGAGGGACTTCTAATTGCCCATGTATTTGCCATAAATTTTACTACATTAATATACATTTGAAATTTTGCTAAAAATAAATTTAAGGGGCTGAAGCTCAAATAATTGATTGCATATGAATCTGAATAAGTTTTTGTACCTTTTTAACTTTTAAAGGGTTATCTGGACAGCCACAGCATGAAGGTGATTTCAGTTAAACTTCTCACGAGGTTGAGCTATATTTCAAATGTTTAAAATACTTTACTTATCTCTCGATTACCACCAAGATTGCGAGGTAAAATGCTTTTTTTTTCCTTCTTGCTTTTCTGGCGGTTTTCCTTGAGCTTATTCAATTCTTTAGTCTAATTCCATTTGCGAATGTGCAAGTAGTACAAGACGAAACTAAACGGCTCAGACATGATAGTCAGGTTAAAGGTCAAATTTGAGCTGCTCATTTTGTTTAAAGTAATAGCTGCATGTTTTTGAGTTAAAATGAACCTTGTAAACTATTTGTAAAGTGAACTGGTTATTCTTCTTAAGTTTATAAGCAAAACGTTTCAGAGGTAAGAGTTTAGTAACTCCTGCATAAACTTGAAAGTTTAATGTACGAAAGCATAATTAAATGTTAAAGTACATGAATGCTTTTATTAACATAATACTGTACTAAGCATCTATGTGAGTAACAAATGTCAGGAACTGCTAAAATGAATACCTCTCTCTCTTTCTCTCTCTCTCTCTGTGTGTGTATATATATATATATATATATATATATATATATATATATATATATAGATATAGATATATATACACACACACACATACATATAAAAATGAAACTGAATTGCTGAAAGATAGATTTACATGCATTAAGTCAAAAATACCAGTTTTCAGAATATTCTATTTTCTCTGAGATGTGTTGTTTTTGTAGTTCCCTTAAGTATAACGGTGGAGATGGGGGCTTGCAAAAAGAAATCTAAAGGAGAAGTGAGATCTTCAAGTTTCACTCATCTTTTGTGTTTTTGGTCTTTAGATTCTTTTTGGCTTTGTGGCACTTAGCATTTAGAGAACGGACATTACAGCAGGGTCTGTAGAGAGTGTACAAGTTTGCACAGGATTGTCTGCGTTAGTGCATATATACATGCAGATGCATGTATGGGAATATGCGAGTGGCATATGCATCCTATTTTGTGATGCCTAACTCTATTAATACAACACTGCTTTATTCAGGAAACATCTTTGGAATATAGTGTGTCAGCTTCACATGTCCTGTCTTACTGCTCAAACTAGTCAATCTAAGTTGCTCTTATTAATACCAGACAGATAATTTTAGCATAGTGGAATATTCCTGATCTAGATTTACAGCACGTTATATGGTTTGATACAAAGTAAATGGTATACCCTCCATAAGAAACAAATCAAGTCAATGGGTCACACAGAAAGGTAAACAGAATTTATATTCTGTGATTTTTTAAGTAAATACTTAAATATGTTAAGCCTAGCTGAACTAACTCAGTCAACAAAAATACATGAATACGTTGTTTGTTTGAGTAATGATGATTAAGAAAAGTTAGCAACAATACTAGGTACGTTTTGATTTAAGTTGTAAACAGTCATACTATACTTTAATTTAATATCAAAAGGCTTGAAAGTACTGCAATCTGTTGACATCTTTTAGAAATGAGTAGTGAAATACCTGTCTGTTACTCCTGCTCTACACTGTCATAGTATTTTTATTAGTTTTCTAACTATATAATTTTTAGTGGTGATACTTTCACTGCAATAAGACTGGCTTATACTTGTATATTTTTCAGTTAGATAGCTCTTAATAATGAATGTGCATCAGATGTTGAATTTAATAAGGGTTTCCTTAAAAAAATACTGCATTTATTTAGTAATACATCTACATATAAAAGTTTAATGATTTACTATTTGTCTTAAGATTCATCATCATCTTCTTTCGGCTGTTCCCGTTAGGGGTCGCCACAGCGGATCACCTGTTTCCATTTCTTCCTGTCCTCTGCATCTTGCTCTGTCACACCAACCACCTGCATGTCCTCTCTTACCACATCCATAAACCTCATCTTAGGCCTTCCTCTTTTCCTGTTACCTGGTAGCTTCATCCTTAGCATCTTTCTCCCAATATACTCAGCATCCCTCCTCAGCACATGCCCAAACCAACATAATCTTGCCTCTCTGGTTTTGTCTCCAAACCTTCCAACCTGGGCTGACCCTCTAATATACTTATTCCTAATCCTGTCCAACCTTGTCACACCCAGTGCAAATCTTAACATCTTTAACTCTGCCACATCCAGCTGAAACTCCTGCCTTTTTGTCAATGCCACCTTCTCCAACACATATAACATAGCTGGTCTCACTACCCTCTTGTAGACCTTCCCTTTCACTCTTACAGGTATTTGTCTGTCATAAATCACTCCCAACACTCTTCTCCACCCACTGCATCCTGCCTGTACTCTCTTCTTCGCCTCTCTTCCACACTCACTGTTACTCTGAACTACTGACCCCAAGTATTTAAATTAATCCATCTTCGCCACCTCTACTCCTTGCATTTAAATTAATCCATCTTCGCCACCTCTACTCCTTGCATCCTCACCATTCCTCTTATCCTCCCCGTCATTCACACACTTATATTCTTAGTCCTGCTGACCTTCATTCCTCTTCTCTCTAGAGCATATCTCCATCTCTCCAGGGTCTCCTCCACCTATTCCCTACTCTCACCTACAGATCACAATATCATCTGCAAACATCATAGTCCACGGGGACTCCTGTCTGATCTCATCTGTCAACCTGTCCATCACCACTGCAAATAAGAAAGGGCTCAGAGCTGATCCTTTATGTAATTCCACCTCCACCTTAAATGCATCTGTCACTCCCACCGCAGACCTCACTGCCATCACACTACCCTGGTACATATCCTGTACCACTCTTACATACTTCATTTGTCTTAAGATTAATAGATATATATGGGTCTACTTCTCTTGTTTGAAAACACTATTCTTCAAACAAGAGAAAGCAGAGACCCACTTTAGCAAAAATGCACTTTCATGAAAATCACTTTACCGAAGCACTGTACAGTGGGGATAAGGAAATATACCTTTTCCCCACTGTAGTGTAATCTCGGAGTTAGTATATATAAATAGCGGAGGTCCGGTCTGGCAAAGAAAAATGCATTTTTGCAGGGGTGCAGCCATCCCCTGAACCCCCTCCCCCCATGTGTGGAGGGCTGTGCCCCCCTCCGCTACTTGTATACACTAACTCTGAAATCGCACTACAGTAGGGAAAAGGTACATATTCCTTACAGTCACTGTACCGGGCTAAGGTAAAGTGATTTTCACGAAAGTGCACTTTTGGTTAAGTGCACTTTCGCTAAAATTGATCTCTGCTTTCTCTTGTTTGAAGAACTGTGTTTTCAAACAAGAGAAGTAGACCCATATATTTATTGCATTTTTTCAAGCTTGTTCTGAACAATCTCTCGAATTTAAACGTGTGTAAGGTGAAAAATGTACATTATTAGTAGACACATTGATTTAATAAGCTACTTTCTGTTAAAATAAAAACAATTAGATAGTTTGACCTAGGGATGAGTCGGACAAGGGCTTTTGAGGGTAAGCTTGAATGGCTTTGCTATTCAAGGATGGGGGTTTCCTTTTTCCCAATGCATTGTTTAGACAGTTTTTTTTTTTAATTCAAATTGTAATATACAGTTTCTTATATTTTCTTTTCTTATTGGGTGTCTATGAATTATAGAAATATTGTTAGGTTGGATGAATCCAAGTCATTCTCTTTAGTAATACATTTTTTTCTCTCTGGTAAAACTATACATAAATGGCTAACAATGTTGTAAATAATAGTTTATGTATGAAATGCATGTCCATTAATGTTAATTGTTTAAACAATAGTAGCAAAAAGGGAAGTCTAATTAAATATTTGAAAGTCTCTAATGCGCAGATTATATTCTTACAGGAGACTTGTTTTCTACACCAAGACTTAAACTAAATAAGCTAAATACTGTTTTAGTAAGCTCACATCATAAACAAAAAAGAGGAGGTGTTATGATTCTATGGAAAAATTAAATTTTAATGCCCAAGATTATAAATACTTATCGAGATAGAACAAGAATCCTTTGGATGGTAACATTACAGATAAACAGGAAAAATGCACACTAGGAAATCTTTACTGGATACCAGACCTAGGTATTAAAGTAGTCGAGCAGCAGATGGAAGAAAAGTACAGTTTTGTACCTACCATAAATGTAGATGTTCGAAGATCCACATTGCTGCAGTCATAACCTGTGGGTAGTCCGCTGTCCTCGGTCGGCCCGAATACCAAAGAGTTAGGCTGGCGTCGGTCATGGTCGCTCAGATCTGACGTCAGTACGCCGAGGTATTAAAGCGCATGACCGACGTCATATCCTCAGTCTTTCTTGCCCCAGATGTCAGAAGGCCCTAAAAAGAAAGGCCATAGCCAAAAACAGAAAACCTCCAAAACCCATGTACAAACAATATTTACAACCCAAACCACACAACCACTCCAAACTACAGAGGGGAAGGAGGGAGGGTATTGGACTGCAGCAATGTGGATCTTCGAACATCTACATTTATGGTAGGTACAAAACTGTACTATGTTCTTCATCTCACATTGCTGCAGTCATAACCTGTGGGTAGAATCCCAAAGCAAAGGTAAAGGGAGGTTGGCAAAATCATAAAGCATTGGGAGCTGCTAACATGCCCTGTAAAACTGCAGTGGCAAACCCAGCCCTAGATTTGGAATAAAGAGGGAGATGGTAATGTTTAGAAAAAGTGTGCACTGAACTCCAAGTAGCTGCCTCCAAAATATCTTTAGTAGCTACACCCCTTAAAAAGCAGTAGAAGTGGCAGTAGCCCTAGTGGAATGAGGTCTGATTCCAGCCGGAATCTCCTTACCATGATGAGAATAACAAAAGCAATGCAATGGCCAATCCACTTAGAAATAGTTTGTTTTGAAACAGGTTTCCCCTGAGAGCCCAAAGCAAAAGAAACAAACAACTGTTGAGACTGTCTGAACCCTTTAGTTCTGCTCAAATAATAACGCAATTGCCTGTGAATATCCAAAGAGTGCAAAATTTTCTCCCCTTTATTTTGGGGATCAGCATAAAATGTAGGCAAATGAATAGATTGGTTCAAGGCCACATTTGAAACCACTTTAGGCATAAAAGTAGGGTTAGTACGCAGGGATACCCTATCCTTATGAAAAATCAGGAAGGGTTCAACTGCCATTAGAGCCTGTAATTCAGATACCCTTCTAGCAGACGTAATGGCCAACAAAAAAGCAGTCTTCCAAGACAAAAACTTCAACTCAGATGTAGCTGCAGGTTCAAAAGGAGGTAAAGCGAGTTTTTCCAACACAAAATTGAGATCTCAGGAAGGAGTAGGAGCTCTACGCGGGGGTCTTATGTTCTTTGCCCCTCTAAGAAATTGCTTAAACAAAGGATGAGAGAATAATGGTGGGTCACAGTCATAGTGAGCAGAAATGGCTGCAGCATGAACTTTAACAGAGGAGAAAGACAAACCCTTGTCTAATAATTCTGTAAGATACTGAAGTGAAACACTCAAATTAGGCCCTGAAACATCAAAGCTCTTTGCTTTGCTCCAAATAAAAAATCTCCTCCATTTATCAGCATAAACTTTCCTTGTACTAGGCCGTCTGGCCTCCAAAATGACATTCAAAACTTGTTGAGGAAGCTGCGACCCTCCAGGTTCTAGAACAGAATATGCCAGGCTGTCAGATGCAGGGACTGTATCCTGACATTGAGGAAATGATTGCCTGCCTGGGACAAAAGGTGAGGAATTGATGGCAAAGGCCAAGGAGGATCCCGTACTAAACTCCTCAGCAGAGGGTACCAGTGCTGCCGTGGCCAATCCGGAGCTATTAGAATCATGGAGGGCTTGTCCTGTCTGACCTTCAAGAGCACCTTGGGAAGGAGAGGCAGAGGAGGAAAGGCATAGACGTGAAGATTGTTCCAACTGAATGATAGAGCATCCACTTTCCAAGCTTTTGGATGAAACATCTTTGTGCAAAACTTTGGCAACTGGAAATTTAGTGGAGAAGCGAACAGATCTATGTCTGGAGTCCCCCAAATCACTGTCAACTGTCGAAATACATGAGGATCCAACTTCCACTCGTGGGGATCCACCATTTGTCTGCACAAAACATCCGCTAAGGAGTTCTGTGCTCCTGGCAGAAACCGTGCCTGAAGAGTGAGGTGCAAACTGAGAGCAGTCTCCCACAAAATCATAGCTTGCCTGCAAAGAAGGTACGAATGGGTTCCCCCTTACTTGTTGATGTACCACATGACAGTTGTGTTGTCTGTTTGAATCAACACTTGTCCTGGGTGAAGTAGATCCTTGAAAGCCATCAATGCAAATTGGACTGCTAACATCTCCTTCAAGTTGATATGCAAATGTTGAAGTCTGGCAGGCCACGTGTCTTGAACCCATTTTCCATTGAGGTGTGCTCCCCAAGCCTTGTCTGAGGCATCTGTCGTTAAGATCTGACTCGCCTCTGGTCGGGTCACAGAGAGTCCCTTGTTTAGGTGACATTCCTGAGCCCACCACAAAAATTCCTTTTGAATGCAAGGTATTATCTGAATCTATGTCTGGACGGCGCAGTGGTGCACAGCAAGAGGTTCTCTGGTCGATTCTCGGTCGGGTGCCTTCTGTGTGGAGTTGCATGTTCTCCCTGCGTTGGCGTGGGTTCCCTCCGGGGGGTTTCCTCCCACATTCTAAAACATGCGTCCTGGCATTTCTCTCCCGCCTCTCCGCTGAAAACAGGATCTGTGGAACCTAGTCGGACTTTCCTGGTCAACAAATGTTAAATAAATAAATAAAAATAAATAAATAAAATGACAGTGTCCAAATCGTGGCAGTGTTGAGTCCATACATTTTTGAGATACCATTGTAGCTTCCTCATATGCAGTTTGGCATTGGGAAGCACCAGAATACAAGATGCCATGAACCCCAAGGCTTGAAGGACTGTCCTTGCAGTCAGCCTGGACCGTAGAGACAATTGTTGGAAGTAAAGTGTAAGATTTCTTTGCTTGTCCGGGGTCAAAAATGCCATCTGAGAGGCTGTATTCAGTCTCACACCCAGAAAGCACATTTCCTGAGAGGGTACTAGACTGGACTTTGTTTCGTTCACAGAATACCCTAGGCACCTTAACACTGCCATAACATACTGTAGATGGTGAAGTAGCTTGTCTTTGTCTTGAGCAAGAATCAGGCAATCGTCCAAATAAGGATAAATTTGTATTCCTCTTAACCTTAAGAAGGCTATCACCGTAGCCAGAACCTTTGTGAACACCCTGGGCGCAGTAGATAAGCCAAAGGGCAATGCAGAGAACTGATAATGTAAAGTCCCAGCCCGAAAACGCAGGAATCTCCTGCAACTGGGCCTGATAGGAATATGAAGATAAGCCTCTTTGAGATCCAGAGTTACCATCCAGTGATCTTTGCCCAGCAGAGGCAGAAGTTGTTGCAAGGTCAACATTTTGAATTTTGGAATGTCCAGGTAAGTGTTGAGGATAGATAAATCCAAAATTGGCCTCCAAGTGTTTCCTTTCTTTGGTACAAGAAACAGGCGAGAATAAAATCCTAGGCCCACTTCTGACAGAGGGACCTGCTGTATAGCCCCCATTTGAAGAAGTAAAGAAATCTGTTTGTGAGCCTCCACCCTTTGCCGAGGAGGAACGTCTGGCATGCCTTTGAAAGGAGGCAATGTGTGGAAATAAAACTTGTAGCCTCGGTCTATAATGTCCAACACCCATTTGTCCTGGGTGACTAAAAGCCAATTTTGCCTGAAAAGTGCCAACTTTCCTCCCAGAGGAGCTGCCAGACAGGAAGGATCTGGCAGCTGAAGATGCAGGTCATTGGGTCTGTTTACAAAAGGACTGGCCCCTGCCCTCACCTGTAGATTGTGCAGGGGAACTCCACGTTCTAGGCCTGAAAGAACCCTGAGCTCTGCCCCTACCACGTCTAGATCTGCCCCTAGACTGTAAATCAGAAGAAGGGTAAGCCCATCCCTTAGTAGGCCAATTCCTGCTAAACTTAGGGGGCTGCACCTGCAAAAAATCCTTAACAGTCTGCATAGACTTAGCTTTGTCTTCCATTTTTTTCAAGACTGACTCCACAGGAGAACCAAACAAAACTTCAGACTGAAGAGGAGCTTCCAAAATTCGAGCTTTAACATGCTCTGACAAGTTCTGATCCTTAAGCCAGGCGTGCCTACGAATAACTGATCCAGTGGCAGCCACCCTGGAAGAAGCCTGTAAAGCATCGAAACCACACTGCAAAGAATGCTTACCCACCTGATCAGAGGCATGAACCAAATCCTGTAATTCCTTACACTCTATGCCCTCTGCCAAAGCATCCACCTTAAACTTTAACTGAGTAAGGAGAAAATTCTGGTACTTCAGCATATGAAACTGGCAATTCAAAGCCCTCATTGCTAGAGTGGAAGAGGTATACACATTTTTACCCCACCTATCCAAAGCTCTAGAATCTTTATCTATAGGAACTGGATTCTTTACAACAGAAGCCCTGACACCCTTAGGTCCCTGGCTAATAGTTTCTGGGTCAGCCCTTGGGCTCTTATACAAATATTTATGAGCCTCTGGCACTCTGTAGTACCTATCTGGTTTAACCGGTGCAGGAGGCAAAGAGTCTGGATTAAGGGAAGCCTCACAGAAAACATCCTGGACAACATCCAAAACAGGAGGTATAGCCAAGGGCCTATGTTGTGGTAAAAACAAAAATTCCCTAAGCCTCTTTCTGGAATCTGAGAAATCCTGACCTTCCCATTTAAAATGCTCCCTCATAGAATGCAGGGTTTCTGAAAAAGAAAAATCCTCTGGAGGAGAAGCAGAAGGACTAGAATCCTCTGCGTCTGAATCAGAGTAAGGAGGAAAATCCTGAATGTCTTCAGCCGAAGACTCTGAATAATCTGAAGAATGTTCCAAACCTTCCACCTCTGGCTCCACCCTAGGCCTTTTATCTGGAGGGGGCATAGAACCTCTGATTAAGGTAATCAAATCCTCTGCCATTTTTAGCATGTGTTTTTTAGGTACAGAACCTGCAGAACTAGGACTGACACCAGAGGAAGACAAACCAGGCCTGACCTTGGAAGGTACCTTAGAGACAGAAGGGGAAGGCCTAACCACCTTATGCAACGAAGGGAGTACAGCAACCTGAGAGTCCCCCTCAGCCTGACCAGACTCCTGAGAGGCCACATCTTGCAAAATTAACGGCTCCCCCTGAGACTCAGCTGAAACCTCGGCTGGATCCACAGATTCCACCGTAGTTTCTAAAGAACCAGAGTCCGTAACGGACGACTCATCCTGCTTGGACTTTAACGATTTGTCCTTGCGCTTCTTAGCGGTAGCGGGCGTCGGAGGATCCGACGGCATATTGTAATTACACCGCTTACCGAAGACAAGCCTAGCGCAATCTAACCTATGTTTAATGGTGCGCTTATTAAATCTAGCACAAAAGCGACACCCGACTACGTCGTGCTCAGGCCCCAAACAAGGAATACAGAGAGAGTGGTAATCCCTATGAGGTATCTGTTTCCCACAAGAAATAAAATTATTCACTTTTTCTGACATCCGGATTTAACTGAGGCAAGAAAAGACAAAAATATTCCCCAATGGGGTACTTAGCCCAACTTGGTTTTCGGTCTGAAACTCAGAATACGAAAATTTCAGAGCATGACGGCACTTGCAAACGCTGCTTCTGCTTCGGACCATGCGGCAAGAAAGACTGAGGATATGACGTCGGTCATGCGCTTTAATACCTCGGCGTACTGACGTCAGATCTGAGCGACCATGACCGACACCAGCCTAACTCTTTGGTATTCGGGCCGACCAAGGACAGCGGACTGCAGCAATGTGAGATGAAGAACATCTGTTCAACACTAAGGGAAATGTAATACTTGCTGGTGATTTTAATTGTATATTGAATGACAGTGATACTAAGACTATAAAAACACCACAGGAAAACAACAACATCAAGGGCTTTATCTATCAATATGTTTAATACAGTGGATATAAATCAATATGCTTAATCGGATTTCTTTTTTACACACACTATTCACATTATGGTACTCATTCAAGAATTGATAGATTGTACATATCACTTGCTACAAAACTAGACAGTTAAATTAACTGCATGTACAATTTCAGATCACAATGCAATTACATTTGATTTAGAAGTATACACAAGACAAAGAATAGCTGTTACTAGAATACCATCTTTTATAACAAATTTAAAAAGATTTTAAAGAATTTTATAATAAGGAAATACAAACTTTTCTAGAAATAAACCTCACAGAAGATACTTCTGAAATGTATGTACTGGAATCATTGAAGTCATTTTTATATGGCAAAACTTAAGCATGGTATATTAACAAAAGAAAACAATGGAACAAAGATAGATTGGATTTACAAATACAGATAAGATAAAAAAAAAATAAGGGCAGCCACGGTGGTGCAGCGGTTAGCATTGCCGCCTCACGGCAAGAGGTTCTCTGGTTTGATCCTCGGCTGGGGTGCCTTCTGCGTGGAGTCTGCATGTCCTCCCTGTGGTCGTGTGGGTTTCCTCCGGGTGCTCAGGATTCCTCTCACATCCCAAAGACATGCTGTAGGTGGCTTGGACAATCTAAATTGGCCCTAGGCGTGAGTGCGTGGGTGTGTGCGCCTTCTGTGGAAGGTTGGGCGCTGGGCTGGCAACTCGACACCGTGCAACTCCACTGCCAATCATGAGCAGACAGGTGATCCGCTGTGGTGACCCCTAACCGGGAAAAGCCGGAAGAAGAAGAAAAGATAAAAAAAAAGTTATGTACTTACCATAATGTTCTGTGTGTGTTGTCCATCTCTTCCTTTATTCTCACTGATGGGTCGGATCCGATCTGTCGGATCCGTCCTGGCCTTTACATAAGCTCGAGGTCCTCACCCAAGCTTGTGGGCATTTCCCCTACCCCTAATGCAACCGTTCTATAATCGCAGATCTTGTTTGCCCTCCAGTAATGACTAGAACTATACATTACAAAGAATATGTAAAACACTGCACAAGACATACCCCCAGAGGCTGTAGAGTCCTATAAAGATACAATTAGAGCTACTCGGTCTGCCAGGAGGGGGAATGGTGGGTGGGTTGTGAGAATAAAGGACGAGATGGGCAACACACACATGGAATGTTATGGTAAGTACATAACTTCTTTATGTGATGTTGTTGATCTTGTCTTTATTCTCACTGATGGAACTGTGTCCCTAGCTATCCAATACTTGGGTGGCTCATGGGAGAATATTCCTCAGAACCATAGAACCAAAGGATTCTCTACTCCTAGAGGCCAAATCCAACCTGTAGTGAGTAATAAAGGTATGTGGCTTAGCCCTTGTTGCTGCAGCACAGATACTGTCGAATGACAATCTGGCTTGGAAAGCTGCCGAAGTAGCAACCAACCTGGTAGAATGAGCTCCCATAGGATTAGGGACAGTCTTTTCACTAGAATTGTATATAACATATATACAATGTGATAGTCAATTGGATAGTGTTGCCTTAGAAACTGGTTAGCCTTTTCTAATGTCTGAATATGAGATACAGAGCTGATCTGACTTTCTGAATTGTGATGTCCTATGCAAATAGAAATGTAATGGTCTATGAACATCTAAAAGGTGGAGAGTGTACTCTCCTTTCTTTTGAAAATATGGAAAGAACATTGGTAATTCAATAGACTGGTTGAGGTTAGTTTCCGTAATTTCGTATTAAGCAAAGATATCAGAGTAATCAGAAGTGTATATAAAGTGTTTGCATGTTTGTGCAGTGTTACAGTAAAGCTATTTCAAAGAATATAGCCATTACACAGCATTTTTCGCGAAATACATTTTGGAGAGATGGTGCATTTGAATATGTTATTAAAAGCTCACAAAACTGTTCGTACATAATTACAAGGGTCGTATTTTCAGGGTGTTTGTACATACTTTGGAAGACGGCAGATGGATTTCAAAAACCCAGTGCACTTGTGTTTGACAGTAATTTTGCTGAGAATTGGAAAGTGTTTTTGTGGACAAACCCTGCTCTCCATAAGTCAACCAAGTATTCAGAACACTATGTCTGGACAATTCCCATTAGTTTCCCCTGGCAGCCTGGTCGACATGGACATATTCAGACAGTGTAGCAATTGCCTCATGTTCACGGACAGTCCCCTTTTCCTAGCACACAATTCTTCTACTTGCAAGAAATGCATCTACATCAGTAAGCTGGAATCCATGTTCTCTCACAACACAGTCAGTACACTCATGACAAAGAGGAGATTGCCAGTACAAACACCACACCACCCACATCAGTCTCTCACAACCACCTATGCAGGGGTCCTCAACAAAAACTTACCTAAACAGAGACTCACAAACATTCCACACACAACACCAATCATCACAGACAGTAGTCAACACACCAGTGTCTCACAAACACAGCCCATTAACCGTAACAATAAGCCAAAAATACTAGTCATTGGCGACTCAATAGTAAGACACTGATGTCCCCCCTCACCAGGCTCAACAAGATCATGATCAGCTGTTTATCAGGTGTTAGAATCCGCCACATCACACACGCACTTAAGTCTCTCCACAACAGGTACAAGTATGACTCTGTCATTGTCCATGTTGGTGTGAATGACTTGAGACGCACCTCCCCGGACTATATGAAGAGAGACATGATTGAGCTCCCAGGATATGTGCTCCAGGGCAGGTATGACCCTAGCCCTAAGCAGCATTCTACCTTCACCAACAATGATACCACAATACCAACAAAAAATGATGGACTTCAACAACTGGCTTAGTTTCTGGTGCCTTTCCAAGGGAATCCAGTATCTGTCTACCTGGGATGACATGGTTGACAGGCCTTGATGCTTTGCCACAGATGGCCTCCACCTGTCACCTCTGGGGTTCCGGATCTTGGCCAAGGCTCTTGCCTTAGGCTATGCCCCAAAGACAAATCTTCCGACATAAAAGATCTGTCAAAAAGCAAATTGAAGGTCATACTGCTTAATGCTAGGAGCCTTAACCTGAAAATGCACTCACTGGAGACGCTCCTCACACTGGAGGATGCCGATGTCTGTGCAGCCACGGAAACTTGGTTCAGGGCTGCGGACAGCACCCCTGCCTTACCAGGCTATACCTCTCATTCCACTTTCCGACCCCAAAATGAGGTTGGAAAGACTAAGGGTGGTGGAGTCTATAATCATTAAGGACAGGCACACCTCCAGACTGGTTTACCAGCATGATACACTGCAACTGACAGTTGGCAAGATGCCCATCCAAGTTACAGCCAGCTATAAACCCTCCTCCACGACTTAGGTCATCCACTCCTCCTACCTGGATCTACTTGACACCATCAAGGTACCCCTAACACACTGATTCTTGGTGACTTCAACTAACCCACCACAGACTGGGTGAACTATTCCTGCACTAATGCACTCACCAGATTCCTTGACTTCATTAATTCTAATGCACTAGACCAGTTGGTCTCACCCCCACAAGGGGAGATGACATACTGGGACTTGGTTCAGACAAACATGGGTGACTGCTGCACCACTCCCATAGTGTGTTCTTCCCTGGTGAGATCAGATCATTGGTCTGTCTCATTCGAAGTTGCTATCCTACCCAACCCCTCCCCAGCCATAACCAGTCTAAAAGACTTCTTAAAAGTTGACTACAACCTCCAAAGGGAGGGGATCAGCAGCTTCACCCCCCCCCCCCACAGGATGCAAACAACTATGCCGAACAGTACGGCATTGCAGTATACAAAAAGCACCTGTACAACTGCATGGACACAGCCATACACAACAGAAATAAAACCTGCTCCTCAAGGAAACACAAACCTGTTTGGTGGACATCCTCTATCAACAGGCTTTACAACAAAAGGAAGAAACTGTTGTCCAAGTGTAATAAGGAACATATTCCAAATTGGAAAAACTCCCATCTCTGCCTCAACAAGCGAATTAGATCACTAGTGAAAACCTCCAAAGCCAATTATGAATTGAAACTAGCCTCTGAAACAAAGGGAAACAACAAGTCCTTCTTCAGTTACGTTAGGAACCTCTATGGCAAAGCCCAGGTTTGCTCTGAATTAGTACCTAATAGAAATACTTATATTGATCCTGCTGACTTTGCCAACCTGCTAGTTGATAGGTTCAGTGCAAACTTCACCACCTTATTACCCCCAAAGCCCAGTCAACATCCCTGATACTTGTCCCACACCTCACATCTCCATAGATCAAGTGTTAAAGGCCCTATCCAAGGAAAAGAACACAGTTTCCATGGGATCTGATAGTATCCCAGGCTGTATTCTGCACCATCTCCAGCAAGAACTAGCTTAGTCCTTGAGCAGCCTATTCAACCACCGCCTAATTACAGACTTCATTCCAGCAGACTGGAGAACCACCACTGTCATCACCTTGCACAAAGGCGGTGTCACTACTGATCTGGGAAACTATCGGCCCATTAGCTTGCCAAGTCTGATCTGTAAAGCCATGGAGCATATTACTATGGAGCTCATAAACAAGAACATAGGCAATCTCCAAGCACTTGACCTCACCTAATTCAGATTTGTCAGGGGCAGATCAGTACATACAGCTTACCTTGACCTGACCAAAGCCTTTGACGCAATCCCCCACTTGGGCATCATCGAAAAGCTAACACTACTTGGTGTTAATCCCCATCTCGTCAGATGGGTGGCCAACTGGCTCACAGATCGGACCCACACGGTCAAAACAGGCACCACCACCTCCAACAGCAGACTTGTCACTAGTGGTGTTCCCCAGGGATCTGTCCTGGGACCTTTACTGTTTGGCATCTACTTCTCACAGGTCCAGGCAAAGACAAAGGGCCTGTGGCTGACCAAGTGTGTGGATGACTTAAAGTTGGGTGCTGTCATTGACTCCTTAAATGATGTAAACATACTGCAAGGTCTTACACCTACAAATAACTAGTGCCAAAGTCATGGCCTTAAGTTAAATGCAAAAAAATGTACCATCATACCATTCGGCAAAAACACAGCCCCTACTGATTACCACATCAACGGCAACCCCATAAGGACACAACATGTGGTGAGAGACCTGGGTATTCAGGTTGACAACAATCTCAGACAAAACTGGTGTCAGAGCCATGGACTAAAACTAAAAGCAGAGAAATGCATAATATATCCTTTGGGAAGTCATCCATCCCTGGTAACTATTATATTGACAACACACCCCTTACAGTTGACCCAGTAGTCATGGACTTCGGGACGCATACAGACACTAATCTAGCTGTTGATCATCACGTGTCTACAGTGGTGAGGAAATCATTCTATGTTGCGCAACTTATAAACAAAGGTATGGCATCTAAGTCCAAGGAAGTCATTGTTCCACTGTATTTGGCATTCATCACACCTGTCATTGAGTACAATGCCCATTTGGTATGTACCTAACCAGGCATATCGAACAATTGGAACGTCCACAGAGGTTCCTCACTAAAAGAATACAGGGCGTAAGTAATATGTCCTATGCTGACTGCCCCAAGGGCCTATCCCTGTATTCTGTCTCCTACAGGTTTTTGAAGGGAGATCTATGCCTGGCATACAGGGCATTGTCAGACCCCACTCTGATGGACCTCCTGTACATCTACAAAACAAACAGTACCAGAATTACCCATTCTAAAAACTTAAACATTGCCTGTGATATAAATAGGACCTGCTGAAGAGAGAGAGGTATGTATCCCAGAGACTACTCCAGTCTACGGAACAGGCTCCTCCATCCATATGAAGCAGAGTTCCTCCCTAACCCAATTCAAATGCAACTTGGACAACTGGATGGGAAACAGGAAATTCACCCCTGGTTTGGCATCTATTTCTCTAATGCAAACAGGTAATCTGTAAATGGTTCCTCTCCCAGGCACATGCTTACACTTATCAAGGGTGCCAGAACTTGTCAGTGATTCGGGATGCATGGCTAAGCTTAAAAAGGCCCTTGTGGTCATTAGCCTAGTAAACACCTATGACCATCATGTGGGGGCAGTGGTCAGAAAAGCCTTCTACTCGGTTCATCTCATAAAGGGATTGCATCCAGAAAAAAAGAGGTTATTACCTCTCTGTACTCCTTGCTCCTTAGACCTATAATTGAGTATAGCGCCCCATTTGGTATGTACCTCTCCAAACACCTGCACCAACTGGAAAGACCACAGAAATACATCACATAGAGAATCCATGGCCTCCAATACCTGTCCTATGCGGACAGGCTCAAATCGCCATCACTACTCTTGGTATCGTGCAGACTGCTTAGAGGTGATCCGTCTCTTGCCTACAAGGCAGTATTGGACCTGCCCTACTAGAATGCTCCATATCCGTGATTACCTGCACGATAGGCCAAAATCTAATATGCAACATCAACAAAACCTGCTGGAGAGACAGGTTTGTTTCCCAGAGGCTGCCCAGTCTCTGGAACAGACTTCCCATACATGTCAAACAGAGTACCCCACTGAGCCTCAAGCACAACCTTGATGAGTGGATGGAAAACCACAAGTTTGTCCCAGGGGTTCCACCTTTGTCCCTCATTGATGGGTAAGAGGTGCTGACTGAGATTTCATTTTTGGGATAACTCTTGCCTAAGCTTGTAAGGGCCACAGGGCCATTAGCCTAGTAACCTTCTATGATCCTATGACAAGAAATCATCATTTCTTACTACTTTTATTACTCAGTTTGGCAGGTACAGATTT
The DNA here is from genome assembly GCF_019279795.1 of Protopterus annectens. Lineage (NCBI taxonomy): Eukaryota > Metazoa > Chordata > Ceratodontiformes > Protopteridae > Protopterus > Protopterus annectens. Next base: position 1,136,277,673 of record NC_056735.1, on the reverse strand, counting down.
TTGAGAATGCCATTTGGGATAAATTCTGTAAGTGAAGTCTTTCAAGGTGCAATGGAGCAAATGTTTTCTAGTTATCCTTGTGCTATTATAATAGACATACTAGTAGGAGGTCGTGATGAGACAGAATATGACAGAAACCTCAGAAAACTTCTAGAAAGGTCACATTAAGTGAATCAATCTCAAAGCTCAGAAATACAAATTTAGGCTATAAGTTATTAATTATGTTGGTCATTTATTTACAAGTTCAGGCCTACGATCAGACCCTTCACTAAACAGCCATTCTTGAGATGCCAGCACCAGACAATGTTCAAACCCTGCAAAGTTTTCTTGGCATGGTCAACTACTTAGGCAAGTTCAATCCAGACTTGAGCCAACTTTCAGCACCGCTGAAAGAGATGACATGTAAAGATCTATCCTGGTCTTGGTTAGAGCAACACCAAACAGCATCTGAAGTCCTGAAACAGAGAATTGCTAGTCCACCAACACTCGGATACTACGATGTTCACAAGCCAGTAACACTTTCTGGGATGCTTCAAAATTTAGTCTACATGCAGCCATTCTACAAGAGGATCAAGCTGTTGCCTATGCATTGAGAATTCTTACCCAAACTGAGTTGCAGTATGCTCACATCAGGAAGGAGCTTTTGGCAATTGTGCTTGCATGTTCGAAGTTCCATGATTATGTTTACGGCAGACCTATCTAAACTGAAACAGAACACCAACCCTTAGTCACTATCTTGAGAAAGCCTATGCATTCAGCCCCAGCTAGACTGCAACATATGATGCGGAGATTGCAAAAGTACAATTTCAATCTTGCCTAGAAGAAAGGCAAACTTCTTTATCTTGATGATACCTTGTCCAGATCGTCCAGAAATACCACAGAACATCACAAGAATGAGAACCTTGATTCTGAAGTCATGGAAGTGAGAAATTTTTCTTCCTCACATCTTCATGAGTTGAGAGATCACACAGCCACAGATCCAGTATTACAAAGGCTCATTCACTTTATTAATCAAGGTTGGCCGTCTAAGCAATCTAGTTTACCTCAAGAAGTGCAACCTCATTTTCCATACAGAGATGAGATTTTGGCTGACAAAGGTATCTTCATGAAAGTTCCAAAAGTGATTGGTCCAAAGCCCTTGCAACCTGAGTACATTATCTTGAACTGTGGTAACCCAGGCACCGAACCTAACAAAAGGAGGAAGAGAGAACTAGTATTTTGGCCTTCTATGCCACAAGACATTGAGAGAACACTTTCATCTTCTTCAGTATGTAACAGTACAAAACCACATCAACAGAAGGAACCACTTCACCTTAACCAGATTCCAGAACTACCTTGGTCAACAGTAGCCACAGACATTTTAGAGTGGAATGGTCAACATTATTTGGTGTTAGTAGACTTACTCCCAACTGTTTCAAGATTGACCTAATTCCCAACCTAGCATCCAGTACTGTCATTACTAAGATGAAACATTTTGCAGTCGATGGTAGCCCACACAAAGTTATTTCTGACACTGGCACACAGTTTACAAGCCAATAGTTCAAAAGATTTGCTGAAGAATGGGACTTTACTTGTGTCACAAGTAATCCAGAGTACCCACAGTCAAATGGTTTGGCAGAACGTGCAGTTCAAAGTGCAAAACAGTTACTAGAGAAGTCAAAATGAGATAATAGTGATGTTTTTCTGCATCTCTTGAATCTCAGAAATGTTCCTCATGATAAACATCTCGGTTCACCTGCTCAGAGACGTCTGTTGAGACAAACCAGAACCACATTACCAATCAGTAAATTGTTCGTTCCATGCGTCAAGAAAAACAGGTTAGTGAAAGCCAATCTGTTGAAGAAATGCCTAATCCAGAAGTTTTATTGTTAATAGGACTTCTGGCTTAGGCATTTCTTCAACAGACTGGCAGCAAACTTGCTCAATCTATTACGAGAAGTGGTAAGGATGCAGATGTCAAGAGGTCATGATCGGATTGCTGTTGTGAAGAACAGTGGTCCAGAGCAGAGATTGTACATTGTGGAATCAGGAGGAGTGTTTTTAAGCAGAATCGGAAACATTTGAGACCAGTGACTGAACCTATGCCACAGCACACAGCCTGTGAGAAAGACCATTTCAGAGTGAGTTGTCCATTTTTCCTATTCCAGAGGAAGTTCCAGAAGATATTCACATTCCTGTGACAAATCCAGAAGTGCCTGTTACGAGTTGTGCACCGCAGACTGTCCCTGTTACTAAATTTGGCCCAGATTGTAATGTTACGAGATATGGTTGCATATCTAGACCCTGTAGCAAATACAAAGCAATTTGGACATGAACATTGTTTAGTTTCCAATGTATACTCTCATGCAGGTCTATCTCTAATATTGTTTTTTCAAAGGGCAATTTTTTTAAGAGGGAGGATGTAGATCAAATGTGTGTATATACCTTTAAGAGGCTATCCAAGGTCTTGCACAAGTGTATAAATACTGAGGACTTGCAAGCTAGACTGCCACTTTGCAGTTAGCTTTTGAGATGTAAGCATGTATGTATGTAAGGTCTGTCTGTTAACTAGTTCATTCGTATTTAATGCTGCTGCTATCCATCCTGATGTGTTTCTATGTATCAAAGCATCTAAACGAAAACCCCAGCCTTCTTATCGTGTGTTAGAGATGAACAAGTGACAATAACTACACTCTCTTTATAACCCAATGAATTACAGCTTCTATTTTTTTGTCCAGCCAGACTTTTATCACTTGATTTTATACATTCCTCCAGAGTTTAACTTGCGTAAACACCACTGGGTGCATTTGACTTATTTTATCTCTACATTAATAGAAGCCATTTCTTGTACTAAAATTGAAACTTGACCTGCTTTACATTAACAGCTGCAAGGATCTTCCCAGCCAGACATTTTTCTTTTCATTTTCTAACCAATTTTCTTTTTCTCCAAATGTCTTCTCTGCTGGTATCCAGGCAGTGTAATTACTAGCTAGTAATGACTTTTTACCCAAAATGTATAACATCCTAGCTTAACTACTTCTCAGACTTCATGCTGGGTGATGCTCTAATACAGTTGTCTCAAAACTTCTTGTGCGGGGGGGCAAATTTTAATCAGTCTTGACAGGCCCAGAATGGTTCTTCAGGCCTCTATTTTTCTTGGGACTAGAACAGCCAGAAATAAAACCCTGTCCTTTTGTTCTTTCCAGGACCTTTTCTGTGGGACCCTGCATCTAGTAAATTTCTACCTGCAGGGGCATCAGATGCTGCTGATCTTTTGAGACTGTTGGAATTGCCCATAACTTTTTTTTTTTTTTTTTTTTAACTGTAAACTGCATTCCTTTCATAAAATCAGCAGCATCCATATGTCCTGAGAAATGGCTTCCCAGTCATCTATAGAGGTGGTCAGCCTACTTCCTTGCTCTACAATAGAACAGGGACATAGGTGGGGATGGAGGTCTCTTCCTTCTCTCTCCTTTTTTTGGAAATTAGAAAAGAGGTGCTGTTCCAACCACTGACTAACTGTGACTGCCATAAGCCCCCCCGAGTCTGCTTTACTGTTAAGTTTACTACTTTTTTTCCATATCTGCCCTTATCTTTTTGGAATTTGTTCTGGTCTTGTTTTGGAGGGAAGGGAAGGATTTTGCCAGGGTAGTTTCTCACATATCCACGTTGTAGGAATATGAAAAAGGTCCTTAAAAGACTACATAGCATCCCCATATTCTACCTTATTGAACATCCTTGCTGCATGGGTCCAAATTCCTCACCTAAATCTGCATTCAAGAGATCCACTTTTCAAATGCTCTAGAAGGGGCCAAGTCCTCAAGCCAGGCATGTCACCTAACAATGGACCCCCCACCCCCATAGCAGCAGCCCTACAAGAGCTGCACTTCACGGAATATCTGTCAGCCTGTGAACTGAGGTTACATCAGCCAAACATCTCCCTTCTTATGCCATTGTCCTCTATCCCCCTGCCCTTTCCTTCTAACTCAATGGCTCAAGGAGAGACTCTTGGAACTTTACCATGAGAAGCTGGCAAATGAGGAATGCAATGGCTAAGAAAGCTGTGAGGTTAGCCTTTTTTTGGAAACCTGCTCAGTATTCTGATCTCCACATAATTTGAAATTGGGTTCCTGGCAGCAGCCATTCCAGTTCCCTTGCTAGAACTGATGAACACTACAGCTGGATCTGCAACAGGATTTTTCGTACAGAAGTTTGCAGGAGTCATGAACCTTATAAAGTGGTCTTCTAGGTGTAGAAGGATGGAAATCAGACTGTAAGGATGCAGAAGAAAAGGCATCATCCAAGACCTAGAAACAATCCATCTGATCTTGGCCTAGGATAACCTCTCTGCCTCTAGCAAAGGGTCATCTTCATTCTGCAAAAGTCATCTCCAGAGGAAGGATTCAAGATCCTTAGGCTGAAAAAAGGCAGCTCTCCCTTTCAGATTCCATAAAGAATGCTGAGGACATCTGGTTTTGATAAGCCAACTCCTCCGAGTCTGGTGCATTTGAGTTCCTCTGAAGAGCAGTGCCAATCATACAGTCGGTTGTGAATTCCATAATATCACAGGCCAACCAGAACAGATCCTGAGTGGTGAACTGGGTCCACGGAACTCGGACCTAGTTAGTTTGGGCTGGAGTAAATGAACTGACAACTTTTAACTCTGGTGTTTTGGGTCCATACCTGGGCATGGTAGACCATGGTAGACCTACCATGTAGGCCTCAGGAAGTGGGTGGTAGTCACTGGAGGCATTGATATTGTCTCCAAAGTTTTCCTTTTGGACAAACACCGCAGGGATATCACCTTCTCCATTGCTGATGGCAATTAAATGGTTGGCATCTCAGGTGTGCAATGTGACCCTTGGACTGAATGACCCAATTACTTTGGCCAGAGGCCTTGGCAGAACAGTGCCAGAAACAGGGGCTTTCAAAAGCATTTCACAGACACTGGTACTATCAAGCCTAATGGAGGCCATCTGACTCCAAAAAGTGGTGTCAGCCTCCCAAATGATTTTTTTTCCTTCAGGTGCTTTACCCACCAGAACTGTCACTGAAGGAATCAGAGCATGCCATGGCAGACCTAAACTAGACGCATCTCATGAGATCAATAGGATTGCTGGGAAAGGTACTTGAGATTCCTCCTTTTACATATTTCATGGTCTGCTGACTGAAAAGGCTGCAAAGGGATATCTGGCAAGAATGCTAGGAACTGTGCATGATCTGGGGTCAGGAAATGGATCAGCAACAGACTAAGGTGGAAGTCTAATTTGCCCAAGGTAAGTTGAAGTTCTAAGAACACTTCAGTGGAGTCTCTGGATATTATAGCAATAACCCACGCCTGGGTGTGGGTAATGCTGGACTTACCCATGGTTGGTGTGGTGTGTCACGAGGGTGAAGCGAGTGGCCAAACAAAGACAACCGTGGGTAAACCCAGCATTACCCACACCCAGAAGTGGGTTATTGCTATTATACAATGACATTATTTAAGAAAAAAAAATACTTTTCTTAAATAATGGCATTGTATAATGCCTCCTTGCTGCCCTTCTGCAGCTGTCTGGTATTCTGCGGCAGTTCTGATGTACTGCACATGCGCATGCTTACGCAGTAAATCAGAGCTGTGGGCAAAGTGCCTCGCTATGTTAAAGGAGTTTAACATAGCGAGACAGCTTTAAAAAAAGCAACGGAAAATCTCACTTAACATAGCGAGACAGTATTGAAAAAAGCAACAGAGATAGGAAGATCTCAGTTATTTTTTTAAAGCTGTCTCGCTATGTTAAACTTGTTTAACATAGCGAGACAGTGTGTAAAAAGCAACGGAGATCTTGCGTTCTCAGTTGCTGTAAAAAAAAAAAAAAAAAAAAAAGAGTTATAAAGTCCGGGCAACCGGACCTTTTCCATTACTATAACTCTGATTTACAACATGCACGCTGACCAATCAGCATGCACATTTTGGAATATTAATGGGGGGGGGTGTACAATGGTCTTTTTTAAACACTTTTAGTGAATTATCACTTAAGGTACAGACAATATTCACAGCTACGTTACACATTACATTCTTATATGCAATCAATACACTACATAAATTGATCAATTCCTGCTCTTCCTTAAGCCTCACTCCTCCAAAACATTATTCTGCATGTATTGCTCCAACAATTTATATTTTTTCTATGTAACTTGCTCCTACCCTTTTCCAAAGGTCTCACTTCCAATTCTTTTATCTCTGTTACAATATTCACTACTTCAAATACAACTGATTTAGACTTTGATTTCCATTCCCAAGTAATTGCTTTTTTGGCAGTCATCAGAATAAAACTTAAGGCCTTACTATGTCTAGGCAATTCTGATTCTATATCATAGCTCAAAAAATAATTTCCTTAGTTACACCCATTTGCTCAACCAATTTTTCTGACCAAGTACTCTCTATGGAATTTTTAAAGTCTGTCAATTCAATACACTCCAAAAACACGCTCCCAGTTACCTCCTTCCACATCATACCTCCAAACATTTGCCATCTACCGGAGGAAAAATCGTTGGTCAGTTTGGGGTATAAGAATACCTATGCAACTCTTTCAAGCAGAAAATCCTAAATCTTCTAGACTTTGTTGCATATTTGGGAGCCATATATATGTCCTTCCATTGTTTCCACGTGAATTGCTTATCCAATCTCTCCTCTTAATCTTTCCTGACCTCCTCTCACCGATTCCTATAGTTATGCAATATTTCATATGCCCTACTAATTATCCCTTTAATGGCAGCTTCTGTTCGAGTCAACTAGAAACTTTACCAGAGCAGGTCTTTGACTTAATATTCCCCTATCCCTTTCTCTTTGCCTATACTCTTGATATAAATCCCCAGTAAGGAAGGCAGTCCCTAGCCTACAGGTCAAACGTCTTCTAGGACTCTTCCAATTCCATTACATTTCCCTTTCAAGTGACTTGCTCCCAATACCTTGATTCCTTTGCCAGTTTTCTGCAGTAAATTACAATCCCCTTCCCCGGCTATCACTCGGAGACAAGGTCACCAACAGACTACACTGCAGTTTAAACATGTCTAAAGGCATGTTAGGCACAAAATCAAGACACAGAGGGAGTGGTTTCCATACATTTAAACCATGTCTCAGTAATTAAACATACATGGATAAAATTCTTATCTAAAGAGGCAACAAATGCCCTGGATGCTGCATTCAAAGCATCATGACCAAATTTTAAGTCCTTGCCCAGCTGCAAAACAGTCAGTGCCCATGTGATCACAGCTGCTTTTAAAGTTTCATCCTGTGCTTAACTCGCAAAGTACAATTGCGTACGCTTACTATAAATGTAGATGTTCGAGTGTATTCACTGTTGCAGTCATCACCTGTGGGTTATCCCTGCTATGGTAGCCTTCGGCCGGCCCAAATACCAGAGTCAATGTTTTTGTGCGTCAGCTGCTGTCGCCTGTAGTCAGGTTGTCAGTGCTATAAAGCAAGGCAGCCAACATCATTACATCAGTTTTTCTTGCCCTAACCCATCAGAAGGGCAAGGAAATATGGCAAAGTGGTCCTGGTAGCTTAAAAGCCACCGTGGGAAACTTATGTCCCCTTAAGGAAAGAAGATGTAAGGGGGAAGGAGGGAGGGAAACCAGGACTGCAACAGTGAATACACTCTAACATCTACAGTTATGGTAAGTGTACACAACTGTACTATGTTCTTGTTTCACTGTTGCAGTCACCACCTGTGGGAGGATTCCCAAAGCTGAGGAGAGGGGTGGAAGGATTATTTACAGACTTAGGCATTGGTCAGCATGCCCTACAGAACTGCAGAGACAAACCCTGCCTTAGCCTTTGAGAAAAGAGGTGGTAATGCTTTGTAAAGGTATGGACTGGAGGTCCAGATGGCAGCTTCCAAGATGTCCCTGGTGGGAACTGATACCCATTTGGAAATGGTTTGCTTGGAAATGGGCTTCCCCTCTGCCCCTGGGGCAAAGCTGACAAGAAGCTGGTCTGTTTTTCTGAAGGGTTTAGTATGGTCTAGGTAGTATCCGAGTTGTCTGTACATGTCTAGTGACTGTAGAATTCTTTCCCCCTTGTTTTGAGGATTAGGAAAGAAGGTGAGTAGATGTATGGCCTGGTTGAGGGTCACATCAGATACCACCTTGGGCATGGAGGAGGAGTTAGCCATCAGGGAGACCGGTCTGCATGTAAAATGATGAAGGGCTCAACGGCCATGAGTGCCTGAAGTTCTGAAACCCTTCTCGCTGAGATGATAGCTAGTAGGAAAGCAGTCTTCCAGGAGAGCTACCTCAATTCTGCTGAATCAGCAGGTTCGAATGGTGGTAAGGTTAGTTTTTCTAAAACATAACTCGGGTCCCAGGCTGGCATGGGTGGCCTTCTGGGAGGTCTGATATTAGAAGCCCCTCTGAGGAATTGTTTAATCAAAGGATAAGAGAAGAGGGGTTGGTCTGTATTGAAATGAGCTGAAACGGCTGAGGCATGGATTTTAATAGAAGAGAACTAGAGGCCAGTATTGAGTAACACAGCTAGGTAGTCCAGGATAAGAGGGATGGAAGGTTGTGAGGTACTGCCCCCTATGGACTGGCTCCAGCAGCAGAAACTTTTCCATTTCTCTGCACACCATTTTCTGGTGCTGGGCCTTCTGGCCTCTGTGACAATATCTATGACCTGTTTACTTAACAGGGGCACTTGCTTGCTTTTAAAGTATTAGCCATTCTGACAGTTTTGAGAGTCTGCATGTCTGGGTGCAGTCTCCCCCCCCCCCCAGCCACACACAACTGGGTCAAGAGGACTGAGATCAGGGGAAGCTGCCTGTCAGGCTGTTATGTCAGGCTGTGCAGTAAGGGGTACCAATGCTGTCTGGGCCAATCTGTAGCAATGAGGATGGCCTTTGGTCTCTCCTCCCTTATTTTTGATCAGTACCTTGGGAATAAGAGGCAGAGTAGGGAATGCGCACACAAAGAGGGAGTTCCAGGAGAAGGTCAAGGCATTCACCTTCCATGCTAGGTGGTGATACTCTACAGAATTTTTTCAGCTGGTGGTTGAGGTGCGAAGCAAGGAGATCCACCTCTGGAGCTCCCCACTCCTGAATGACTTGCAAAAAGATTTTTCTGTGGAGCTGCCATTTGTGGGGGGTCCATTAAGCTTCTGCTTTTTTGGTCTGCCAGGGTGTTGTTGATCCCTGGTAGGTGTTGGGGAATTAGGTGTAATCCCATGGAGGAGGCTGTCAGCCAGAGGTTCATGGCTAGCCTGCACAGAGTGTAAGATTGGGTCCCTCTCTGTTTGTTGATGTACCATGTTACTGTGGTGTTGTCTGGTTTGAGAAGGAGAACTCCTGACCTGATGTGGGGTTTGAAGGATGTCAGAGCCTTTTGTACTGCTATTATTTCCTTCTGATTGATGTGTAAGGGAAGGCGCTGGGCGTCCCAAAGACCATGGGTGCACCTGCCTGCTAGTTGAGCGCCCCAAGCAATGTCTGAGGTGTCGTTGGTGTGGCTAGTAGGGCAGAAGATGAAGGGAAGATCCTTGTTCTTGGCACAAGCCCCTGCTCACCAGAGAAATTCAGCCCTTATACAGGGGATCAGAGGGAGAGAGGTCTCTAGAGCCTGAGTGTGCTGACACCAAAGGTTCTTCAGATATGACTGAAGTTTCCTCATGTGAAACCTGGCCAGAGGAATTAGAAGGATGCAGGATGCCATATACCCCAAGACTTGCAGGAACTTCCTCGCAGTGAGGTGACTTCTGGAAGCCAGCTGGGTAAAGTAGAGAGGCAGGAAGCTCTGCTTTTCTGGGGACAGGAAGGCCATTTGGGATGCTGTGTCCAGCACTGCTCCCAATATAATGATCTTCCTGGAGGGTGTTTGCTTTGATTTCTTCTCGTTGATGGTGAACCCTAGGGAAGTTAGGTAGGTTTTGACAAACAGAAGGTCCTGGAGCAGCTTTTCTTTGCACTCTGCCTGAATGAGGCAGTCGTCCAGATAAGGGTAAATCTGTATATTTCTTTGTCTGCAAAATGCTTTGGCCGGGGATAAGCATTTGGTGAATACTCTGGGTGCAGTAGATAAGCCAAAGGGTAGCGCACAGAACTAAAAGTGTTGTGAGCCTGCTCTGAAGCACAGGAATTTTCTGCAGGATTCCCTTATGGGGATGTGGAGGTAGGCATCTTTTAGGTGTAGGGTTACTAGCTAGGCATTTTTGTCAGCATAGGCATCTGCTGCAAAGTTAGCATTCTGAATTTGGGGACCACCAGGTAGGTGTTCAGAATGGTTAGATGCAGGATGGGGTGCCAAGTGCCCTCTTTTCTGGGAACAAGGAATAGTCTGAAATAAAAACCTTTGCCTGTTTGATCTGAGGGAACAGGTTCTACTGCCCCCTGGGATATCAGAGTTTGGACCTGTTTCAATGACTCTGCCCACTGATTTGGAGGCAAGTCTGGGTACCCTCTTGGAAATGTGAGTTCGTTGAAAGAGAATTTGTAACCATGAAAAATTATCTTTAAGACCCACTGGTCCCTTTGTTACAGAAAGCCAATTTTCTTTGCAGAGGGAGAGCCCTCCTCCTAGCTTTTGGTAAGTGAAAGGAGGAAAGAGGGGGGAGAGGGAGTCATTGAGAATCTTTGTCATAGAAGGGTGGGGGTTAAAACTTCTTGCCTTTTGGGTGGACGTGGTCCATTGTTTGGTTCTCTGCCTGCCCTGGGTGGTCTGTCCCTACATTGGGCCTGTCTGCTAGGTGCAGGGAAGTACCAGTGCTTAGAGGGAAAGTTCCTGCTGAACCTGGGAGGTTGAACTTGAAATAAATCTTTTACTGTTTGCATACATTTTGCTTTGTCTTCCATTTTTTTAAGCACCTCTTCTGCTTTTACTCCAAACAAGCGGTCTTTATCAAAGGGTGCATCAATTAGTTTAGACTTGACATGATCAGGGAGAGGTTGTTCCTTCAACCATGCATGCCTCCTAATGACTGCTGCCCTGCTTGAGGCTTCTAGGGCATCATATCCACAGTGTAATGAGTGTTTGGCACTTGACAAGTAGACTGCAGTAAATCTAACTCTTTCAAACTGGCACAGTCAGGAAAGGTTGAAATCTTTTGTTTTAATAGTTCCAAAGTGTGTTGTTGATATTTTAACATATGGAACTGAAAGTTGAGTGCTCTGATAGCTAAGGCTGCAGAGGTGTATACTTTTTTACCTCATCTAACCAGAGCTCTGGAATCCTTGTCAGAAGGAATAGGATTCTTGGCAGAACTAGTCTTAGCTCCTTTAGGTCCCTGTGTAATAATATCTGGGTCTGCAGCAGGATTTCTGCACAGGTATTTGAGAGAATCCAGTACTCTGTAATACCTGTCAGGTGTACTGGGAGCAGGTGGGACGGCATCAGGGGCTAAAGCTGGATTAATGGAAAACATCATCCACCACATCTAAAATAGGGGGGATGGCCAAAGGTCTGTGCTGGGGCAAGTCCAGAAACTCGCCAATCTTTTCTTAGACTAGGGGAAATACTGATATTCCCATTGGAAATAGTTCCCAAGGGTGTGAAGGGTTTTCCCCAGAGGAAAGGTCTTCTGGTGGGGAGGCAGAAGGAATGGATTCCTCTAAATCTGAATCGTCATAAGCAGTCAGAGAAGGTTGTTCCTCTTCAAAAGCTGAATAATAAGATTCCTCAGAATCCTGTTCTGTCAATTTCAGGAGAAGGGTGCCTTTTCCTTTTAGAAGTTGTGGCCTGAATACCCCTGATAAGGGAGATGAGATCCTCCACCATTTTAAGCATTTGTGCTTGGGGTGGTGGAGCAGGAGAGAGATGGTGGCTGGAGGAAGATTTTCTAGGAGTGGCCTGGCTTCTAGGCCTAAGAGTATCCGTCAGTCTGAAACTGTAGTCGGATGAGAAGACATCAGTTTTTGTCTGGATTCGGTAGTGCAAGAGGCCTCCTCGGAAGCTGGTGCCTGCGTCGCGGCTCCGGATCCAACCAGAGCAAAGACAGCCAAAGGCTCAGAAGACGAAGATTTCTGCTGCATATCAGACTCCGCCAAAAGGGTCTCGGTAGAGGCCTGCGTAGATATCGAATCGGGCATCAGGGGCTGAAAGCACCTCACTGAATTCCGGAGAACTGATGACCTGCTTTAGCAGTAGAGTCATTGGAAGGCTTAGCCCTGTGTGGTCTGTCTCTATCTTTATCTCTGTGTTTTTTCAGAATGTCCATGGATTGTTGGCTGACGGACGCCATTTCGGAATGCGAAGACAGAAGAAGAAAATACCAGTCTACAATAAGAGCTCTATGGTGAATGGTTCTCGAGTTAAAGAGGGCACAGAACCGGTAACAAGAGACATCATGGTCTGGGCCTAAAGAAGTGGCGCAGTATGAATGGAAGTCTCTGTGTGGGATCTACTTTCCACAGGCGAGACAATTAAGTTTTTCGGACATCGGTTAGTGCAAGAAAAAAGGATCCCCAATGGGGTATTTAGCTTTAGACGTTTTCAGCTGTAATTCAAACTCTGGTAGCGACTGACCAGCAAACTTGCGAACTGCTTCTGCCAAGGGCTCCAAGGCAAGAAAGACTGATGTAATTGTGTACTTTATAGCACTAATGACCTGACGTCAGACTACAGACGACAGCAGCTGACGCAGAAAAACATCGACTCTGGTATTTATGCCGGCCGAGGGCTACCACAGCAGAGATTATCTACAGGTGATGACTGCAACAGTGAAACACGATCATCATCATCATCTACCCAAGTTGCTTAGAATATATGCTCCCCTCAGAATGAGAGTCTAGTTATTTAGGACCCTGAAAGCCAAGGTTGCTGAAGTGTATTTTTTTTCTGAAATGATAAAGCATTGTGCTTTTCCCCGTCACCGGGAGGAGAATTGTGCTCTGGTGTCAGTCTAATTTCTTTATACATTTTCAGGAGACTATGCCTGGATTTCCAATGTTGTTCTTGTACAGAAGTTTGAGAGAATCCTAAAACCTATTAAATCTGCCTAATCTTTTGGGGCTGTAAGGGGTGTTAGGAATCTGACTACTAGGATGTTTGAAAACATTCAAAAGGATTCCTGGACTATAGGGTCAGCCAATGGCTTTAGAAGCCTAGGACATAGTTTCAAAAGCTTCCTGAGACTGTCACTTTACATGTTCTCTCGACTGTCCCCCCAAAATGTGTCCTACTATGGGAAATCAGAGGCCAAAACATCCCTACGATCTGTGTCAAAAGACTACAGGATGGAAAAGTTGCTACATAGTCCAGTTGCCCTTCCTAGTGCCAAGAGAAGCTGTCCTCACACTGCGTTTCCTCATGGAGTGGAGGGACACAAGACCCACAGGGTTGCTGTGAATCTGGCAGACAGCTACAAACACTGGAGGAAAACCTGAGCCAACGTACCTCAGAGCTGGAAGACAGGATTGACTGAAGGGGGAGATGCACCACAAGTTAGCTGTTCAGGCATTGCAGGAACACCTCTGATGAAGCTATCCTCTTAGGTGAAGTTACTGCCAATCGGCAGAAGTTAATACTTGATTTCTCAATTTCTAATATAAATCTATTTGGATTCACACAACTCATTACACTGACTAGATATCAAAAATTACAACCATGGATCCATCATCGATTGGATTTTGGTTACAGATCCAAAAAGTTTACTAAAGCAGGTACTCTCCCTGACACATTAAGGTAACATCTACCAGCTTACACACACAGGACAATATCCCATCCAGATACAGTCCATCCATACAGTTTAAGAAGGAATCAGTACTGCAAACTAAACAAGGATATACATGTTGAGCCTCAAGAGCAGGAGCATACTCAAGCAAATCAGCAGTCTGCGGCTACCACTCCACCCATACAGTACAAGAAAGAATCCGTACTGCAAACTAAACAAGGATATACATTTTGAGCCTCAAGAGCAGGAGCACACTCATGCAAATCTGCAGTCTGTGGTTACCACTCCACCCATACAGTATAAGAAGGAATCAGTACTGCAAACTAAACAAGGACATACATTTTGAGCCTCAAGAGCAGGTTCAGTCCACCCAGGCATTCTATTTGTATGTTTTATGAGTGTGAAGCTATTACATTAGCAGTATTTCTATGTAGTTCTCAGCTTGCTAATAAAACTGACTGTTGTAGCCTTGGGTAGCCCCCCCCCCCCGGCTAGTACAGTAATCCTAACTGTCCAATAGACAGTATACATTTAATTCACATCCCTGCGACTAAATTAACCATCAAGCAGCCCTCTCTGTGCTTTTTGCCTTAGTTTGTGTCACTTGGAGGCCCACCTGTTTATTTGCATCTCTGTACATTCCCCTTCATTGCTAATGTATCTCCCTACTCTAATCTGTGCACAAACTGGTTACTAATCAGCAAGTCAATGTGAAGACACACTCCCAACCTTAATAAACTTTGCAGTCTCTTCTCTCCTTCACTTTACAGGTAGTTTGAATTATTACTTACCCCCCTCTGAGGCCTTCACCAATTTCCACCGATTGCCTCTCTGGTTTCCTTTGCATTCCACCTGGTTTACACCCCTTGTGCTATCTCCCTCCCCCAATACTAAGTCTATATTAGAATCCTGCTTAGCATGGAGCCATCTTTAGTATTCTAGTCTCCCACCAGGACACAAGTGCTCTTCAGCAATTACATTCTGCTTGTTGGTAAGCCATTAGACTTCAGGAATTTGTTTAAAAATGTTCAGATTTGTAAAGTAATACTTACTTTTGTCTCTTGTCTTGGTGGGCTCTGCCCCGCTCCATTCACTCCCCTGCCACACCCACAGCTCACTCTCACATCACCTCCACCAATCACAGCTCCTCAAGTCATACCACATTATACCACACCAACTTGCTCCACACAAAATACTCCCAATCACTCTCATTCCCACTAGGCATTTTTTACATCACCCACACTACTTCCCCATCCACATATAGTGCAACCCTATAATTCCTATTCAGACCCCCCACCTAGAAGCCAACAAAATTTATAAACATGACTATCACACAACTAAGTCTAGTCTGTCTTCTCCTAATTCTTTACACCACCACAAGTTATCACTCTAGCAATATCCCTAAACTTAGTAGCACAACACTACATTATGCACTCTTATATACAGGCACCACACATTATAATAATATCTGCCCACAATTGTTCAAGAACTACATAATGGACCAATTCAGAACTAAACACATATGCTCTCATGCCTACTCCAAAAAAAAAAACATTACTTTCTCACACTCCTCACCAAACCTGAACATCTGTATCACCATTTTAACACAAGGCCCACCATAAGTGGGGATATCCACCCCAACCCAGGCCCAAATCAATCCTGTCCAACACAAACTGCTCCAACACAAATGTCAGAACATAACACCCCCACTTTCTTCATCCCTGGGCAAATCAACAGCAGCAGCAAAACCAGCCATCTTTTAATGCTAAATATTAATATTAGAAGTATCAAAATTAAAATACCTGAAGTCCAGGCCACAATAGCACACTACTCCCCAGACATAGTTGCTTTAACAGAAACCTGGCTAAATAAAAACATAGCTAACTCAGAAGTTCTCCCTACCGGCTACAATATCATTAGACAAGACAGACCACTTCGTAGAGGGGGTGGAACTGCCTTACTGTACAAGTCCAACTTAACTGTCCGTCAATTACCAAACTCCTACCCTTCCCCCAATAATTGGGACATACTTATCTCAACTTCTTCACCCTAAAAAGGTCATCACCACAATTGTGATCTATATTCCACCTGGTAATACACCTGCTAGCCTTCCACATACTCACAAGAAACCCTTATTCTGGGCAACTTCAACCTAGACTGGTTCACCCGTATATCAGAACCACCAAGTAATCTAATAAAGCTCCATGGCTACCAGCAGCTAGTCCAAATTTCAACTAGATGTGATAAAAAATCTAAAAGGGAATCCATCCTTGACTGGGACCTAACAACCCTACATTGTACCCTCAAAGAGGCAGTCTCCCAGACACCTTAAGTGACCACAACATAATATACTTTATATGTAGTAGAACAAGCATATGCAAAACCACTAACTATATATTTTTATTTATTTTATTTTACATTTGTTAACCGGGGGTGTCTGACTGAGCCGAAAAGGCCCTTTTTCAGCAGAGGCCCAGGGAGAAAAGCTCCACAAAGAAAAACTGCAGACACATTTAGTTATTTAGACATGATCAGTATACACACAAATTACAGGAGACATGTTTTTACAGTGGTATGCGGCACAAACAATTACAGTGGAGAGAACAAACAAAAAAATATTAATTTTAAAAATAAAGGTAATTAATAGATTTGTGGTGTACAGCTGAAATTTGGAACATAGGTAGAATACATACATAGTACACAGGTACAGTACATACATTGTAGATTAGCCAGTGTTTGAGAGTAAGATTGAAAACTATTATCAAGTGCTCTAGATTTTGTATGTATGCGTTATCCCCTTTCACTAGCCTGGGGAGCAGTCATGGCACTGCCAACTTTGCTTGAGATGTTGCCTGATGAGGTGTTTAAAGGAGGCTTTGGATGATGTGTTTTGAATGCTAGTAGAGACAGAGTTCCATTTTTAGCCACTGAACTACTATATAGTGCATCTCCAAAGCTATTGCAAATGTTGGTGACTTCTAGTAGTAGTTTGCCCGATGATCTAAGAGGCCTTTTGGCTGAGTGATGATGTACTAGGTTTTTGAGGGCAGGACACTTACTGGGGAGGTAATAGAATGACAGAGGCAGAGCTGATTGTAGGTTAGGAGGTTGGGCAGTTCAAGCCAGTGGAGCTGTCTCAAAGCAGTACAGTGATGAGTTCTATATGAGCAATTTGCAGCAAAGCGGGCAATTCTGTTATAGCAGGCTTCCATTTTGCTTAGTTCAGTTTTGTTGAGATTAGTCAGAATGGGAGATGCATAGAGTAAGGTGGATAGAAGTTGGGAGCGAGCAATGGCTGACCTTGTGTTGTTCGTAAGAAATGGTTTGATACGGTAGAGTGACCCCAGTCTGGCATGTACTTTTTTAATAGTTAAGTTGAGATGACTATCAAATTTTAGGTGTAAGCTTATGGTTATTCCCAATAGCTTAGCATGTGCCACTGGAGCAATTGGAGTAGCATTTGTGGAGTAGATAGTGAATTGACTGTTAGTGTTTTTGTTAGAACTGGTTATAATCATAAGCCGAGTTTTCTTTGGATTGAGGATAAGTTGGGCTTTGGTAAGGTAGTTTTCAACGTCAGCGAATGCTAGTTGAGTTGTTTGCAGGAGGATGGGAATGTTTTGTGCAGCACAGATTAAGGTAGTGTCATCTGCAAACTGAATGATAGATGCATGCTGTGTGGAGGTATGGAGGTCATTTGTGAAGATTGAACAGTAGTGGTCCTAAGATAGAACCCTGTGGGACTCCTATAGTTATGGGCAGCTGAGGAGAGAGATAAGTTTCCCATTTCACAGCTTGGTACCTGTCAGTTAAGTAGCTCTGGAACCAGGTAAGAGTGGAATTTGACAGATGACATTGGTTTAGTTTGTTTAGCAGGATTTGGTGTGAGACTGTGCCAAATGCTTTGGACATATCCAAAAAAAAAGAGTCGACAATTGTAGGCCTTCATTTTTGAGACGGTTTACTGTGTCTGTGAAGCCATGGAGGGCTGTAGTGGTACTATGGGCAGGTCTGAAACCATGCTGAGTAGGTGACATGATGTTGCTGTCTAGGAGATAGTTTAGCATCTGGGTATGGATGCATTTTTCTAGGATTTTGGCCAGGGGGGAGAGTAAAGCAATGGGTCTGTAGTTATTAAGTTCAGTGGAGGTCCCGCCTTTATGTATGGGTGTAATATAGGATATTTTCCAGTGTTTGGGCACATCATTTTCAACATTTGATCTGTTTATGAGAGTGGAGACTGGGATAGCAATAGCATCTGCTGAGAGTTTCAAGAAATAGCTGGGGAGTAGGTCGGCTGCTGTTGATGAGATTTTTAGTTTGGAGAGCATGCTTTTGATTGAAGTGGTGGAAACTGTTTTGAGGGTAAAGATTGTATTAGTGTTAACTGTATTGGGGGGGGGATAGTGAGGAAGGAACTGTCCTGTGATACTAAGGATAGAATTGAGTTCACAAAGTGGGAGATGAATTGTGTTTCAATGAGAACTTTAGTGTCAGGGGTGGTTGGTTTGGGGGTAGCCTTTTGGGTGGATTTTAGTAGCTGGTTTACATTTTTCCAAAATTTTTGCGGGTTGTGTTGGTATTTAGTTTGTAATGTTGTGTAGTAAGATTTTTTGTCCAGCCTAATGCATTGTTTTGCACGGTTGCGCAGTTCTTGGTACTTAGTTAGGCTTTGTGTTTCTTTGGTTTTTTTTTATAGTAAAGCCAGGCAGTGTCTCTGGAGTTGAGGATTTGTTTGGTTTCTTTACTGAGCCAGGGGTTTGTAGAACTTCTAACCTTGAGTTTGCGCAATGGATCGACAGTCTCTAGGTGTTGTAGAAATGTTTTGTTGAAATATGCGACAGCCTTGTAAAGTGGGAGGGTTTTTAGGGGGATCCAGTCACAGTTACAGAGTAAAGTGTTGAGGACCTCAGGAGATAATTTTTTTGCGTTTCTAGTGGATATATAGTTAGTGGTTTTGCATATGCTTGTTCTACTACGTATAAAGTATATTATGTTGTGGTCACTTAAGGTGTCTGGGAGATTGCCTGTGTGAGGGTACAATGTGGGGTAGTTAGGACCCAGTCAAGGATGGATTCCCTTTTAGATTTTTTATCACATCTAGTTGGAATTTGGACTAGCTGCTGGCAGCCATGGAGATTTATTAGATTACTTGGTGGTTCTGATATACAGGTGAAGCAATCTAGGTTGAAGTCCCCCAGAATAAGGGTTTCTTGTATGTGGAAGAACACCAGGATAAGAAGTCTTCAAGGCTAGCAGGTGTATTACCAGGTGGAATATAGATCACAATTGTGGTGATGACCTTTTTAGGGTGAAGTTGAAGTTGTGAGATAAGTATGTCCCAATTATTGGGGGAGGGGTAGGAGTTTGGTAATTGACGGACAGTTAAGTTGGACTTGTACAGTAAGGCAGTTCCACCCCCCTTTACGAAGTGGTCTGTCTTGTCTAATGATATTGTAGCCGGTAGGGAGAACTTCTGAGTTAGCTATGTTTTTATTTAGCCAGGTTTCTGTTAAAGCAACTATGTCTGGGGAGTAGTGTGCTATTGTGACCTGGAGTTCAGGTATTTTATTTTTGATACTTCTAATATTAATATTTAGCATTAAAAGATGGTTGGTTTTGCTGCTGTTGTTGATTTGCCCAGGGATGAAGAAAGTGGAGATGTTATGTTCTGACATTTGTGTTGGAGCAGTTTGTGTTGGACAGGATGGATTTGGGCCTGGGTTGGGGTGGATATCCCCACTTATGGTGAGCCTGGAGTTAAAATGGTTATACAGATGTTGGAGTTTGGTGAGTTTGGTGAGGAGTGCGAGAAAGTATTGTGTTTTTTTGGAGTAGGAATGAGAGCATATGTGTTTAGTTCTGAACTGGTCCGTTATGTAGTTCTTGAATAACTGTGGGCAGATATAATGTGTGGTGTCTGTACACAATAGTGTATAATGCAGTGTTGTGCTACTAAGTTTAGGGATATTGCTAGAGTGATAAATTGTGGTGTTGTAAAGAATTATGAGAAGACAGACTAGACTTAGTTGTGTGATAGTCATGGTTATAAAGTTAAAGTTGTTTCTAGGTACAGGGGTCTGAATAGGAATTATAGGATTGCACTATATGTGAATGGGGAAGTAGTGTGGGTGATGTAAAAAATGCCTAGTGGGAATGAGAGTGATTGGGAGTATTTTGTGTGGAGCAAGTTGGTGTGGTATAATGTGATATGACTTGAGGAGCTGTGATTGGTGGAGGTGATGTGAGGGTGAGCTGTGGGTGTGGCTGTGATTACTATAAATGTAGAGGTAGTGGGGGCGGGAGGGAATAGGGGGCAGGGCAGAGGAGCGGAGAGAGCCCGGCCATTAGCAAGGGCGAACGAAGTGGGGCAGAGCCAACCAAGACAAGAGAAAAAAGTAAGTATTACTTTACAAATCTGAACACTTTTAAAACATATTCCTGAGGTCTAATGGCTTACCGGCAAGCAGAATGTAATTGCTGAAGAGCATTTGTGTCCTGGTGGGAGACTAGAAATTTAAAGATGGCTCCATGCTCAGCAGGATTCTAATATAGACTTTGTATTGGGGAAGCAAGATAGCACAAGGGGTGTAAACCAGGTGGAATGCAAAGTAACCAGAGAGGCAATCAGTGGAAATCAGTGAAGGCCTCAGAGGGGCTAAAGTAATAATTCAAACTACCTGTAAAGTGAAGGAGAGAAGAGACAGCAAAGTTTATTAAGGTTGGGAGTGTGTCTTCACATCGACTTGCCGATTAGTAACCAGTTTGTGCACAGATTAGAGCAGGGAGATACATTAGCAATGAAGGAGAATGTATAGAGATGCAAATAAACAGGTGGGCCTCCAAGTGATACAAACTAAGGCAGAAAGCACTGAGGGCTGCTTGATGGTTAATTTAGTCACAGGGATGTGAATTAAATGTATACTGTCTACTGGACATTTAGGATTACTGTACGAGCGGGGGGGGGGGTACCCAAGGCTACAACAGTCAGTTTTATTAGCAAGCTGAGAACTACATAGAAATACTGCTAATGTAATAGCTTCACTCTCATAAAACCTACATGTAGAATGCCTGGGTGGACTGACCCTGCCTCTTGAGGCTCAAAATGTATATCCTTGTTTAGTTTGCAGTACTGATTCCTTCTTATACTGCATGGGTGGAGTGGTAGCCGCAGAATGCAGATTTGCTTGAGTGTGCTCCTGCTCTTGAGGCTCAAAATGTATATCCTTATTTAGTTTGCAGTACTGATTCCTTCTTATACTGTATGGGTGGAGTGGTAGCCGCATTCTGCAGATTTGCTTGTGTGTGCTCGGCAAGCAGAATGTAATTGCTGAAGAGCACTTGTGTCCTGGCGGGAGACTAGAAATTTAAAAAAGGAAAAAAAATATCTACTAGAAACACAAAAAAATTCTCTCCTGAGGTCCTCAACACTTTACTCTGTAACTGTGACTGGACCCCCCCTAAAAACCCTCCCACTTGACTAGGCTGTAGCATATTTCAACAAAACATTTCTACAACACCTAGACACTGTCGCTCCATTGCGCAAAATCAAGGTTAGAACCTCTACAAACCCCTGGCTCAGTAAAGAAACCAAACAAATCCTCAAGTCCAGAGATATTGCCTGGCTTTACTATAAAAAAACCCCAAAGAACACAAAGCCTAACTAAGTACCAGGAACTGCGCAACAGTGCAAAAAAATGCATTAGGCAGGACAAAAAAAATCCTACTACACAACATTACAAACTAAATACCAATACAACCCCCAAAATTTTGGAAAAATGTAAACCAGCTACTAAAATCCACCCAAAAGGCTACTACCCCCAAACCAACCACCCCTGACACTAAAGTTCCCATCGAAACACAATTCAACTCCCACTTTGTGAACTCAATTCTATCCTTAGTATCACAGGACAGTTCCTTTCTCACTATCTCCCCAACACAAACACTAATACAAGCTTTACCCTCAAAACAGTTTCTACCATTTCAATCAAAAGCATACTCTCCAAACTAAAAACCTCATCAACAGCAGCCGATCTACTCCCCAGCTATTTCTTGAAACTCACAGCAGATGCTGCTATTGCTATCCCAGCCTCCACTCTCAAACAGATCAATTGTTGAAAACTATGTGCCCAAACTCTGGAAAATATCCTATGTTACACCCATACATAAAGGCGGGCCTCCACTGAAGTTAACTACAGGCCCATTGCTTTACTCTCCCCCCTCTGGCTAAAATCCTAGAAAAATGCATTCCTATCCAGATGCTAAACTATCTCCTAGACAGCAACATCCTGTCACCTACTCAGCATGGTTTCAGACCTGCCCATAATACCACTACAGCCCCCCTCTGCCTCACAGACACAGCAGACCGTCTAAAAATGAAGGCCTACAGGTGTCAACTCTTTTTTGGATATGTCCAAAGCATTTGACACAGTCTCACACCAAATCCTGCTAACCAAACTAAATCAATATCACCTATCAAATTCCAATCTTACCTGGTTCCAAAGCTACTTAACTGACAGGTACCAAGCTGTGAAATGGGAAAATTCTCTCCCTCCTCAGCTGCCCATAACTATAGGAGTCACACATGGTTCTATCTTAGGACCACTACTATTCACAGTCTTCCCAAATGACCTCCATACCGCCACACAGCATGCATCTATCATTCAGTATGCAGATGACACTACCTTAATCTGTGCTGTACCAAACATTCCCACCCTCCTACAAACAACTCAACTAGCATTCTCTGATGTTGAAAACTACCTTACCAAAGCCCAACTTATCCTCAATCCAAAGAAAACTCAGCTTATGATTATAACCAGTTCTAACAAAAACACTGATAACAGTCAATTCACCATCTACTCCACAAATGCTACTCCAATCACTCCAGTGGCATAGGCTAAGCTATGGGGAATAACCATGGACTCCCACCTAAAATTTCAGTCATCTCAACTTAACTATTAAAAAAGTACATGCCAAACTTGGATCACTCTACCATATCAAACCATTTCTTACCAACAACACAAGGAAAGTACAGTTTTGTACCTACCATAAATGTAGATGTCCGATAGATATGCAACTGCAGTCATAACATATGGGTTGTCCTGCCTCAGGCAGCCCTCGGTCGGCCGGATTCCAAAGTCTGGTTCCGACGTCCGCTGATGTCGCATTTCTCTCCGACGTCAGAGCGGCAGGAGTACATAAGCATCAGCCGACGCCATCTTCTTCAGTGTTTCTTGCCCCAGATGCCAGGTGCCCTCCAAGGAAGGCTGTAATCAATTTGGAAGACAAAAACAGGTTTCCAGACAAATAAGTAATAAACAGATACACCATAACAGATATCCCCAGCTAGGATAACAGGGAGAGGAGTGGACCCAAGGAATAGAGGGGAAGGAGGGAGGGAAAACCCGACTGCAGTTGCATATCTATCGGACATCTACATTTATGGTAGGTACAAAACTGTACTATGTCCTTCAAGAATGCAACTGCAGTCATAACATATGGGTTGAATACCATAGCTTAGCTGGGGGAGGTGGAATGCTCTAAGAAAAGGATGGTGTAGCTATCAATCCCTGCAGGACTGCCGAAGCAAAGCCTGCTCTGGATCTGGAATATAAAGGGAGGTTGTAGTGTTTGGAGAATGTATGCACGGAGCTCCATGTAGCAACTTCTAGAATGTCTTTTGTAGGCACCCCTCTTAAGAATGCTGTAGAGGTGGCTGTAGCTCTGGTAGAGTGTGGTCTGACATTGGCTGGTACACTCTTTCCATGGAAGGAATAACAAAATCTGATGCAATGTCCAATCCATTTTGAGATAGTCTGTTTGGAAATTGCTTTTCCTTGTCGTAAGCTACAAAAAGCTGATCAGACTTCCTATTGGCCTTGGTTCTGTCCAGGTAGTAGCGAAGTTATCTGTGAATGTCCAAGGTATGCAACAGTCTTTCCCCTTTGTTCTCAGGATTGGGAAAGAAAGTAGGCAGGTGAATTGCTTGATTTAAAGAAACCCTAGATACCACTTTTGGCAGAAAGCTAGGGTTGGTTCGTAAGGAGACCCTGTCTCTATGAAAGGTTATGAACGGTGGTATTGCCATTAGGGCCTGTAATTCCGAAACCCTTCTTGCTGAGGTAATTGCCAACAGGAAAGCTGTCTTCCATGAGAGAAATTGTAAGTCCACCGAAGCTGCTGGCTCAAAGGGGGGTAGAGTCAGTTTTTCTAGGACATAGTTGAGGTCCCAAGCTGGTACTGGGGCCTTTCTTGGTGGCTTTATATTCTTGATTCCCCTAAGAAATTGCCTTAACAAAGGATGTGAAAACACAGGTGGATCAGTGTTGTATCTAGCTGAAATAGCTGAAGCATGTATTTTTATAGAAGAATATGAAAGTCCATTCTGTAGCAAGTATTCCAGGATGAGTGGGATGTTCAATAATGATGCATCATGACCCTTGCTGGTATTCCAAATGCTGAATCTCTTCCATTTTGCTGAATAAACCTTTCTGGTGGATGGTCTGCGGGCTTCTGTTAATATCCGCTGAACTTCCTTGGAGAGAGATAGACTGAGGTTATTCATGGAATCTCCCAAGCTGTTAGCTGGAGCGTCTGAATGTTGGGATGTACTGTCTTGAAGTTGTTTTGAGTCAAAAGATGGGGCCATTGGGGAAGGGCCCATTTTTTGTTGTGGCATATGCTCCGTAGTAGTGGGTACCAGTGTTGTCTTGGCCAGTCTGGAGCTATTAGGATCCCCTTTAGCTTCTCTGCTTTGATCTTTAGTAGTACTGTGGTCATCAGTGGCAGAGGTGGGAATGCATAGATTTTTAGGAAGTTCCAGTTGAATGAGAGAGCATCTGTTTTCCATGCTTGTGGATGATATGTCCTTGAACAGAACTTTTGTAGATGATGATTGAGGTGGGAGGCAAATAGGTCTACTTCTGGCCTGCCCCATGTCGAGGTGAGTCGTATGAAGATTTCTGGATGTAACCTCCACTCGTGGGGGTCTAGGAAATTCCTGCTTAGGCTGTCCGCCAGCACATTGTCTTTGCCTGGAACAAGCTGGGATTGCAACTGTATGTTTAAGCTCAGTGATTTTTCCCAAAGATTCATTGTCAGTCTGCAAAGGGGGTAAGAATGGGTGCCCCCCTGCTTGTTTATGTACCACATGACAGTGGTATTGTCTGTCCGTATTAGCAGGTGGCCTTGCTGAAGTTGTTGTCGAAAGGCCTCGATAGCATGCATTACTGCCAGCATTTCTTTTTGGTTGATATGCAGATGTGTTTCCTTTGGAGACCATTGTCCTTGAATACATCTGCCCTCCATGTGTGCCCCCCATCCAAGGTCCGAGGCGTCTGTGGTCATTGTTTGTGTTATTTGAGGTTTTTTGAATGACATACCTGTGTTTGCCTGGCTTACAGAGGCCCACCATAGAAATTCCTTTTGTAGGCATGGAATGAGCGGTATGGTTGTCTCTAGGTTGTTGCTGTGTTGAGACCATAAACTTTTTAGGTACCATTGAAGATTTCTCATGTGTAATCTTGCTAATGGAACCAAGAGAATGCAGGATGCCATGTAACCCAGGGCCTGTAGGAATCTCCTTGCAGTCATCTGGGTGAGCTTTGCCAAACCTTTGAAATAATGAGTTAACTTCTTTTGCTTGTCTTCTGTCAGGTAAGCCATTTGAGAGGTTGTGTCTAGATTGGCTCCTAAGAAGGTTATTTGCTGGGATGGCTGAAGTCTTGACTTTTGGAAGTTGACTGTGTATCCCAGAGCTTGTAGCAATTGTATGACATAATCCAAGTTTTTTGTCAAAATCAGTTTGTCGTCCGCTTGTATGAGGCAGTCGTCCAGGTACAGGTAAATTTGGAGCCTGCAATGAGCAATTACTGAAGCCGGGCATTTTGTGAATACTCTGGGCACAGTAGATAAGCCAAATGGCAATGCTGAGAATTGATAATGCTCTGGCCCTGCAAGAAATCTGAGGTATCTTCTGCAGCTGTGTCTGACAGGGACATGCAGGTATGCCTCCTTGAGGTCCAGAGTAATCAGCCAAGTCCCCTTGCCCAGCATGGGAAGGAGTTGCTGTAAGGTCAGCATTTTGAACTTTGGTACTATGAGAAAGGTATTTAATGCGGACAAATCCAGTATTGGTCTCCATTGAGTTTCTTTTCTTGGAACAAGGAACAGTCTTGAGTAAAACCCCTGGCCTTGTTCTTGTTGTGGAACTTTTTCTATTGCATTGATCTGAGCAAGCAGAGAAATTTGCTTGATAGCCTCTGCCCTCTGGTTTTGTGGTAGGTTTGGCATGCCTTGTTTCCTTGGTAAGGTATAAAAGTGGAACCTGTAGCCTTGGTCTATAATGTCCAAAATCCATTTGTCTTTTGTCAATCTGTGCCAATTGTCTGAAAACAGAGATAATTTTCCACCCAAGGGAGCTTCTGTTTGCTCTTTGGTCAGCGGAAGTAGAGGAAAGTCATTGGGATTGTCCCTGTGGGGCAGGAGAAGCCCCTGTGTCACTTCTTTGGTTTGCTGGTTGCCATTGTCGTCCCCTGTAGGAACCTCTGTATTGTCCTCTTCCTCGGCCACGCCTGTTTTTGCCCCTTTGAAATCTTTCAGGATTAGGAAAGGACCAGTTCTTTGAAGGCCAATTCCTGCTGAATCTGGGTGGCTGAACCTGGAGGAAATCTTTGACTGTCTGAACTGACTTGGCTTTTTCCTCAATGGTCTTTTATACATCTTTAGCATTAGCACCAAAAAGCTTGTTCTTTTCCAAGGGTGCATCAAGAAGTTTTGCCTTAACATGATCTGGTAGAGGTTGTTCTTTTAACCATGCATGTCTACGAATGACCGCCCCTGTCATAGCTGCCCTACATGAAGCTTCCAATGCATCATGTCCACACTGAAGAAAGTGATTGCTAACTTGCTGAGAGTTATGCACAGCCTCCTGCAAAGACTTCCTATCTAAAGGTTCAGGAGAGGCCAAAGTTTTCTGTAAATCATCTAACAGGAAATCCTGATATTGAAACATATGAAAGAGACAATTGAGAGCTCTCATAGATAAAGTAGTGGAGGTGTAAACCTTCTTCCCCCATCTCTCTAATGACCTAGCTTCCCTGTTGGAAGGCAAAGGATTTTTGGAGGTGGTAGCTGAAACCCCTTTCGGCCCCTGTGAAATAGTTTCTAAATCAACAGCATGGGCCCTAAAGAAATGAGAATGTGTTTCTGGGACTCTATAGTATCTGTCCGGCTTGGCAGGAGCAGGAGGGAGAGTATCAGGGGTAACACTGGAGTCAGAGTATAGATCATCCAAAACATCAAGCACAGGAGGTATAGCTAAGAGCCTGTGTTGGGGCTTTTTAAGGAAGGTTCGAAGGCGCTTTTTGGAATCAGAATATTCCTGGCCTTGCCACTTAAAATGTTCCCTCATGGAATGCAGAACTTCCCCAAAAGAAATATCCTCAGGAGGGGAGGCCGAGGGGATGGAGTCCTCTGCATCTGAGTCCTCGTAGGTGTGGAAAGGCTCTTCCTGGCTATCGGAGTGAACAGAGTCCTCAGAATCTTCATCTGAAGGGAGAGGGTCAGTGGGCTCAACCCTGGGCCTCTTATCAGGAGGAGGCTGGGATCCTCTCTCAGGATGGGCCTGGGAACCTCTGATCATGGAGATTAAGTCTGCTGCCATAGTCATGATTTGTGTTTCAGGAGTAGGCTGAGGTAAGGCTTTAGCAGTAAGGTGCTTGGTCTTGCTGGCTGCCTTAGCACGTGTGTAGGCCTTGATAGACATGGACATGGGAGGCCTAGCAGCTCCACGTGCAGGAGTGACCTTATCCACAGCAATGGTCTCGGGCATTTCCTTGGTTTCAGTATCCGGAGGAAAATCAATAACTGGCGTCGGTGTGGTCTCCGGTATCGGAGGTATCGGTAATGCGGTGTCTTCGGTTCGGAGCAGTGAAATAACCGCCTCAGAGGGAACCGGGGCACTGGCGGTAGGTTTTGTCGTGGTGTCGGTGGAAGACGCGGCCCGAGGATGTCAGTCCCGAACTTTTCGTTTTTTAGGAGTCTGCGATGTCGGTAATTCCGATGGCATAGTATAATCGAATTTTTCGCCGAAAAAGTCTTCAGCGAACTCCGCCCGGCGCCTTAGAGTGCGCTTATTGAAGCGAGCACAGGCGGCACAGGCCGAGACGTCGTGGTCTGGGCCAAGGCAAGGAAGGCAGTAAGAATGGAAATCCTTATGAGGTATTTGTTTACCACAAGACAAACAATTATTTACTTTTTCAGTAATTTCTGACATCGGCTGAGGCAAGAAAAGGTCCCCAACGGGGTACTTAGCTTTTTTGATGACTTCGGATCGAAGAATACAGGAGTTGACTGACCGGCACTTGCGAACTGCTTCTGCTTCGGGCACCGCGCGGCAAGAAAGACTGGAGAAGATGGCGTCAGCTGATGCTTATGTTCTCCTGCCGCTCTGACGGAGAGAAATGCCACATCAGCCGACGTCGGACCCAGACTTTGGAATCCGGTCGACCGAGGGCTGCCTGAGGCAGGACAACCCATATGTTATGACTGCAGTTGCATTCTTGAAGGACATCAGCCATTGCTCGCTCCCAACTTCTATCCACCCTACTCTATGCATCTCCCATTCTGACTAATCTCAACAAAACTGAACTAAGCAAAATGGAAGCCTGCTATAACAGAATTGCCCGCTTTGCTGCAAATTGCTCATATAGAACTCATCACTGTCCTGCTTTGAGACAGCTCCACTGACTTGAAATGCCCAACTTCGTAACCTACAATCAGCTCTGCCTCTGTCATTCTATCTATTACCTCCCCAATAAGTGTCCTGCTCTCAAAAACCTAGTATATCACTCAGCCAAAAGGCCTCTTAGATCATCAAGCAAACTACTACTAGAAGTCACCAACAGCTACAATAGCTTTGGAGATGCGCTATATAGTAGTTCAGTGGCTAAAAAATGGAAGTCTGTCCCCACTAGCATTCAAAACACATCATCCAAAGCCTCTTTTAAAGACCTCATCAGGCAACATCTCAAGCAAAGTAGGCAGTGCCATGATTGCTCCCCAGGCTAGTGAAAGCGGATAAGGTATACATACTAAATCTAGAGTACTTGATAATAGTTTTCAATCTTACAAACACTGGCTAATCTACAATGTATGCACTGTACACCTCTGTACTATGTATGTATTTTATCTATGTTCCAAATTTCAGCTGTACAACACAAATCTATTATTATTATTCTTTCAGCTTTTTCCCGGTTAGGGGTCGCCACAGCGGATCACTGTCCGCTCATGATTGGCAGTGGAGTTTTGCGGTGTCGAGTTGCCAGCCTGGCGCCCAACCTTCCACAGAAGGAACACACACACACACTCACACCTAAGGCCAATTTATCTGATGAATCCAAAAAAACTGTTATTGAATTCTACATATGGTACCTCTTCATTATATTGGAGCTTGTATACATGGAAATTTATGAATAGAAGTTTCTATACTCCACATAAAATAAATCTTATACTCAAAAACAGTGAAAGTAAATGTTGGAAAAGTGATGAATTACTAGAGGCCAACTGGGTTCACATGTTCATTGAATGTAGAAATGTTTACACCACAAATCTATTAATTACCTTTATTTTTAAATTAATATTTTTTGTTTCTTCTCTCCACTGTAACTGTTGATGTGCCGCATACCACTGTAAAAACATGTCTTTTGTAATTTGTGTGTATACTGATCATGTCTACATAACTAAACGTATCTGTAATTTTTCTTTGTGGAGCTTTTCTTTCCAGGCCTCTGCTGAAAAAGGGCCTTTTTGGCTCAGTCAGACACCCTCGGTTAACAAATGTAAAATAAAATAAACAGCATCATGTTGAAGGTTGTGCGTCAGGGCTGGTAACTCGGCACATAAAAATCAACTACCAATCAGTGGACCGGAGTTCCACTGTGGCAACCCCTAACTGGGAAAAGCCAAAAGACACACACACTACAAACAGCCCTGTAACCTATCAAACATTAACCTACAGATGTTCATGAACATACTAAGATCCCTGAACTGGTCCTTAATAGTCTACTGCTAGACAAAGCAAAACACCACTTCAATACAAGATTTCTAGGCATCTTAATAGCAACATTTCCTCTTCAAATAAAACTAACCAAATCCAACCATGCTCCTTGGCTATCAAAGCTCAAAAAACAACCAATGACAAATGGAGACAAAGCATGGAAAGAGTGGCAAAAAGAATAAAACTGACATACATTTACAAAATTAGACAACTAACTGCATAACCAGGTTAAAAACAGTGATTAAAACCAGAAAAACTTTTATATTCAACTACAAACCATTAAACACAACCCTCAAAAATTCTGGTCTTCCATTTCCTCATTATATAACCCGGCACCTAAGCATGACCCCAGTCCATCTCCATATTCAATGCTTTAACTGAAAGCATTTCAAGCCTTACTGCTAACTCCACCCAGCCCAACACCCATTGCTCATCACACTTGCCCAATCATAATTCCAATACACCCTTTCACAGAAAACTGCAAAAACCTGTCCACTAACATCTCACTCATCTGAATCCATGCACACCTCAACACTCCCTACTTTCACACTACAACCTGTACCCACTAACCTCATAAGATAACTTCTACTTATCAAACCCTGCCGTTTTTCTGCAGATAACCTTCCAAAAGGATATGTAAAAAAATTGCTGCAGATGCCCTAGCCTACCCTGTTAGCATACTTAACAGATCACTGAATCCTATGCCCCATCCATATGGAAAAAGTTATCCATAATTCCTCTACATAAAGGAGGCAAATCTACCACGGTATCTATCTACCGGCTCTATTGCCATAGGCAATCTTTTAAATCTTCTCAACAATATGCTAACCTCCATTCAACATGATTTTAGGCCAGCACACAGTACAGCAGTGTCAACATCCTTCTTGGATGTTGTAAATAAAGCAAAAAACTCTGCACTATTTACTGACCTCTCCAAAGCTTTCAACATGGTCTTCCACACCAAGCTATCACAACAGTTCTTTATCCTTGGTCTCTCACCATCCTACTTACAGTGGTTCACTAGCTACCTACCCAACAGACAGCAATCTATAAGATGGAAATGCTTCGTCTCCACATACTTAGCTAACACAACTGGGTTTCCCCCAAGGCTTCACCTTTGATCCCCTCCTTTTTTAATGCCCTCATAAATAACTTTCATATCTCCTTCGGTCAAAACTTAATTCAATATGCAGACGACTCAACAATTATCTCCTCCTAAAACAGTACAAATGACACAGGAAGCCTTCACTTCTATCGAAACCTGGTTCAGTAATGCACAACACCTACTTAATCCCCAAAAAACTAGATAAGCTTCTCCTTTTTGCACCCAAATCACTTTTTTTTAGAAATCAATTTAAAATTTTCTCCCAATATAATGCAGAAATTGAAATAGTTCCACACACTAAACTATGTGACAGAACCTCTCACTGGATCCACACATCCAAATATAAAAACAGATACTAGGGATGCTTTATAGGTACACCTACGAAAAAAATCACTCTTGTCAATGCCTACCTGTTACTTTCACTTCTATATGGTGCCCCCATACGTACCAACATACATACCACACCAAAAACAAAGACACAATCATGTTACAATAAAATAGCCAAATTTGCAACTGGCTCAATCCATGACATCACTGCACTGCTCTGAACTGCCTCAGATGGCTTGAATTCCCACAACACCTCAGCAACCAAAAACTTATTACAGCCCGTAGCATAATCCATAAACATTCAGCCTGCCCTGACCTTAACTCTATATTCAATTTCTACATACACAGATGAACACTCTGATCTGAGGATAAACTCCTCTCTGTGCACAAACCAGAAAAAAAAATCAGGACAAAACCTAGACTCCTACTCAGTGGCTAAAACTTGGAATTCCCTACCCCTCACAATTAGAACAATTTCTAACCTTACAAAATTCAAGCATGACAAAGTATTTATCAAAATATTGGATCTGTTCCTGTTCTAATCCTGGCTGATTCTCTTTTAGCTTTTACCAGCCTCCCAGTATTACTGACATATTCCTCCCTTTCTGCTTCCCACCTTTTTCCCTCTCATACCTCAGTTTTTCTTTCTTAATAATGCTATACTTCTATTTCTCCTAGTACTAGTACAATATCTTCTACTCCCTTTTCTTATCATACTGTTGCAAAAATATAACATCCTACATAATACCCCTGTCTCACTTATTTAGGTTGAATTCCCTGAAAAAACTTTCCCATCTACTGTTCAGCTATTTCTTATTACCATCTTTTCGTAACTAAAATGTTATCACTGTTCGTCACTACTAAACACTAAATCTTTTCCATTATACAATATAAATAATACAAATGTCAATTACTGCATGTTTTCTTTGATTAAATGTAATGTGTTTTTCAATTTTTTGAATGTTGTTTTTGAATATTTGTCTCACATCAAACAATTTACATTTGGAGCGTTTCTCCCCAAGCCTCTGCTGAAAATGTGTACTTATGTTCCAGTCAGACCTTCCTGGTACTCAAATGTTAATAAACAAATAGGTGTTGGGGTCTTATAAAGCAGCAGTCATTGCAAATTAGGGAATTAGAAGAGGGGTGTCCCAGGATGGTTATGTACAGGCAAGTATGTTCTCTTTGAGGGCAACTGTGGGGATTCTACCCTCCCCTTCTCCGAAAATCAAATGACATTTTGAAGTGGACCAAGGCGGATGGCCTCTAATAAGAAGCATAGGGTCTGGTCTTCAGTCCAGTGAGGTGTGTTAGGGGCCACAAGTTTGAAGTCATCCAGAAGGGTGATAGCAGGCATTACGGTCAGGGGACTGTTTTAGCTCTGTCAGGGAGCTGACTCATGGACCTATGAGATCTCCGACGAGCTTGAAAGTTGAAAAATTTCCCCTCGTTCCCCTTATGGACACTTCCTTTAACAGACATCTGAGCTACCATGCTGTTCTATATCTGCAGACTTGGCAGATGATTTTTAACTGGGTCACAAACCCTCTGTTTGGTGTGGTATACCATAATTCCTGCTTTCTCACACATTTTCGCATATAACCACTGGCAAATCATATGGCCAGCCATGCTGTACACTAGACATTGGTAGAAAATGCACTGGATGTGGAAGTCTATATGGTATCTTGTATTTACAAACACACCTTATAACTTTCTTCGGCCTGGATATACAACAAACCTCTATCTGGCAATCTTAACTTAATTGTTGTGTTAACAGGGTTAGTGAACTGGTCAGAGTATACTTTTAGCCATAACCAGGGCCATTTAGTCAAATGCAATGAATAAAACATATCAGAATACAAAGATTGTCACAACTACAAGAGTCAACTATCAGCAGACTATAAGGACTAACAGACTTTGGAATGTGAACACTGATACAAGTATAAAGATGATAAAATGTATAAACAAAAGTTTTACATAGTACATATACAGTGCATTACCATCAGCAGTAAGGGAGTGACACCAGGGAATACTAGCTTTAATAAAATCTAATGCTGGAAATGGAGATAGCAATGGGAATTCCTATCGTTTGCAAGCATGCATTCATAAAACTGAGACGTACTGAAAATAGTGTATTACTTCGATAATAAATTATCACAATATGCATGGGTCTGAACTGAACTAACTTCACCTGGTCTGCACCTTAGAATTACAAGTGATTATGTGCATCTGCATAAAAAGAATAAGAAATAGTGAGCAGATGTTTAGCAAACCCTAACATCTATTAATTGTAGAGCAAGAGAACAAAAAGGGTGCCCAATAAGTTACTTATCTCTCAATACAATGGCAGACTGTGAAGTACTCATTTGTAAGTAAACCCATATGTGGCAAGAAAAAACTAAAGATGGTGTCAATGGACACCACCTACACAGCAAGCACATGAAGTTTGAGATAAGGTGACATCAGCCTAAGTGAGAATGGCGTTCATTTCTGAAAGTCTAATCAAGCAATACCTAGATTTGCTCAGAGTTACTACACAATGGTACCTCCTATACTGAGCCAACAGATATTGCCAACATACTGGCTGACAGATTCAGTGCAACTTTACCCCTCTCTCCCCCCTTAAAGGATCAATCACAATACTGGAAGAAATCCAGGCACCCTGCATTACTGCAGCACAGGTTAAAGCTGCACTGTCCAAGACCAAGAATACAGTTTCCATGGGACCTGATAACATCCCTGGCTATGTTCTACATGAACTACAAAGTGAACCTGCACCATATGTGTGTGCCCTGTTCAGTCACAGCCTCACCTCAGGCTTTGTCCCTACCAAATGACGCACTGCTAGTGTCATCCCTCTCCATAAAGGGGGAGCAACTGCAGACCCTGGGAGTTATCACCCCATTAGCCTGACGAGTCTGATATGTAAAGCTATGGAGCTCATCATCATGGACATGATTATCAAAAATATAGGAAATCTCCAAACTCTGGACCCCACGCAGTCTGGCTTTGTGAAAGGGAGATCATGCTTGCTCAACCTGGTTGACTGAGTCAGTCACCAGGGCTGTGGATGAAGGTAAGCCTACCTAGATCTGGCAAAGGCCTTTGATACCATTCCTCACTTGGGAATTATTGATAAACTCAAACTAGGCATCAACCCTTATATCACTAGGCGGGTTGCAAATTGGCTCACAGATAGAACACACAGTGTGAAAGTAGCGAACTGAAAGTCAGACTGCAGACCAGTCAAGAGTTGAGTCCCACAGGGATCGGTCCTGGGTCCTCTTCGGCATCTACTTCTCAGAAGTCCAGGCCAACACAAAGGGACTCTGGCTGACCAAGTTCACAGACGACTGAAAGGTGGGAGCCATTATTAACTCCCCAAGTGATGCAGACATCCTACAGAAAGGCCTCACTAAGACCAATGACTGATGTTGAAACCATGGTCTTAAGCTTAATGCCAAAAAATTTGCGTCATCCCCTTTGCTAAAAACTCAGTTCTCACTAATTACCATATCGATGGGAGCACACTGAAGGCGTTATGAGACATCTGGGGATGCAGGCTGACAGCAATCTCTCCTTCAACCACCACATTGCCACTGTGGTCAGAAAGTCCTTCTAGATGGCACATCTCATTACCAAGGATTTTGCATCCAGGAAAGAAAGAGGTAATAGTCTTTCTTACTTTTCCCTCATTAGACCAATCAGAGTACAACGCCCCATTTAGCATGTACCTCACCAGACATCTGCAACAGCTGGAGAGGCCACAGAAGTACCTCACAAAGAGGATCCTAGGCAATAAACACATGTCCTACATGGACAGACGCAAAATACTCCAGCTATTCTCTGTGTCATATCGCCTACTTAGAGGCGATCTCTGCTTGACTTACAAAGCCATGTCTGACCCAGCTCTGTTAGAAATGCTACATCTAAAGAAATCCCAATCCCCTCCACACCACACGCTCCAGAGACCTCAACCTCATTACCACAATCAACAGAACAGGCTGGAGGGACAGGTTCCTCACCCAGAGACTGCCCATGCTCTGGAACAGACTTCCCATACATGTCAGGCAGAGCATCTTGTTAACCTTCTTCAAGAGATATCTTGATGAGTGTATGGGTAATAGAAAGTTCACCCTGGGGTTCACTCCCGTGGCTCTACTTGATAGGGCCACTGGGAACTAATGTTGGGTGGCACGATGCCAGGGCACTTCTGTGGGCTAGGTTGTAAAGGCTACAGGGCCATTAGCCTAGTACACACCTATGTTATTATCCCTCAGTACAAATACAATTCTGAGCACATATTAGTTTTAGACATCAATTACTCTGTATTTTATATCTCATAGTAATTTTCTAGTGAATATATCCTATTTATAGAACAGACATGTTTTGAAAGAATTTTATATGCAAGTCCTCACAGACAAAAATTTTTTTCAGAGAAGTTTATTTGCTCTTTAAAATATCACGCACCTGCCATAATATTCAAGCATGTACAGCCTTATAGTGAGAACAGAGTTTAGTCACATTATCAATAAAATGCAATAGCATTTCAGTAATATAGCATGACTATTTATAAACAATGTGATATGTATAGTCTTTTATCTGTATTGACCTCTTTCTCACAACTGAAAGAAATGATTGGATTTATGGCACTACTTATCCAACAAGTATTTTAACACAGTTGAGCAATGGTTCACACATAGATGCCTTCTCAAACCCCAAAAAGACTAAACAACTCCTTTTCTCTCCAACTAGAAAATCCCCCCCATTGGATTTCTCAGTTAACTCTACCAATAAAACTATTATATCCCCTGAACCTACCACCAAACTATTAGGAGTCACCATTGACAATAATCTAAACTTTGATATCCATATAAATAATACTATAAAAACTGTCAATAAAAAGCTAGGATCTCTATATAGGATAAAATCATTTCTCCTACCTTCAGCTCGAACCACAATAGCACACACTCATCTAATCTCTCCTCTTCTATATGCCTCACCTATTTTTACTAAACTATCTAAAAATAATCTCAGCAAACTGGATATGTCCTACAATAACATTGCCAGATTTGCAACAGGTAACCCATTTAGAACCCATCACTGCCTTAATTTAAAACAGCTAGGATGTCTTGAACTACAAAATCTAATTAAATACCATCAACTAACTATAGCTCACAAAACCCTTTACACACCTTCCAAAACACCTATTCTTTCCACACTAATCACTCCCTATAAAAACCTAGATTCCTTAAGGTCTTCTCAGAAACTTCTAGCACATACTACTAAAACAAACAACAAGGCTGGTGACTCACTTTTTTCTAATATAGTTGGAAAAGCCTGGAATCTCCTACCAAATGAACTCTCCACACTTCCCTCACTTTCCTGTTTCAAAAACAATCTGAAAGTGCATCTCAAAACTCACTGGTTATGCCCATGCTCTAAACCGGACTAGCTCAAGAGTCACTAAATACTCTGATCTTCCCATCCCATCTACTCATCTAAGGAAACTTCTTCCTTATAAAACTAGTTCTACTATCTGTAGAACACCTAATCTATATTACTTTCATTTGCTACGACTGTATTCTACACTGTAAATTTTGGGATTTTAACTGCATCCTTTGTTATGCCTGTATTCTACACTGTTAATTTTTTACTATGATAACCTGTAATTGGCACTGTAAATAGAATTTATTTGTCTTCTATATCCGTAAATAGAATTGTGTTAAATTCATTGTCTTACCTAGGAGCTTATCTCCCCAGGCCTCTACTGAAAATGGACATGTATCCAGTTAGACTAGCCCGGTAAACAAATGTAAAATAAAATAAACTATATAGGCTCTTAGAATAGAGCCAAATGACTAAGATCTGTTATACATTACAGTTTATAAGTTTTACAACAAGCAAATGAGTGCTTATAATCTGAATATTACGTATACACTAACTCCTTTTAATTTTTTTAAACAAGTTAGTCCTTTCATATATCATAACTTTAGAAGTTGAAGAGTGATGCTAGATACTTATTTGTGAGTACGTGGTAGTGTCTGAATACGATTGCTATTCAAACCAGGAGTCAAACTCCAAGGGGGCAGGGTGAGGTGGTAAAGAACAATGCATGTATAGTAATTTGCAAAGTAATTCTTACAGGAAGTTTACAGTTGATCTCAATTATCTTGTATCTTTGAGTAAGCTGTTCACTAGATACAATCATTTTTCAGTACCATATTATTTACAAATGTATGAGAATATTATATGTATTTATTTTTTCCTACTTCGGTAGTATGGCCAGCTTGAAATGCATAGGAATATCAATGGATACTTCTCTTTTTACAGAAATCACATTTAAAAAAAAATTGGACAGACTTCATACTAAATACTATTCTGTCATTACTAGCTCTCACTATAAATAAAAGAAAAGAGGGGTGGCTATTTTATGGGAAAATTCTTTGCCTCTACCTAAAATCCTGAAAGCATTTAGTGATGAAAAAAGCATGTTCTGTTCAGTGACTTAAGAGATTCAAAGGAAACTATACACTTTTACTAATGTCTATTGGATACCCCGATTGGGAATACAAACGGTTAAACAGTTGGGGGAAATAATACGAATATCAAAGAGAAACATTTTTGCAGGTGACTAACTGTATTTTATCTGACAAGGATACCGACACTAGCTGTAAAAGGAAGAAACCTGCCTCAGTCAAGGCTTTGAAGGAGTTCACTGACCCTACATGACATACAAGTTTGCAGTGTCAGACTTGCTGTTTACACATTTCTCACACAGGCATGGGACACAATCACACAGAGTATATGTTTCAAAGGAGATCATAAGTAGAATGGATAAAATAGTCACTTGTCCATTGTTGGATCCTAACGCAATAACATCTGAAGTTATACTGAATTCTAGTAATAACATTCTAATTAAAAGGATTCCTGCATATATAACCAATATGAAAGACTAAGGAGTTCTTTAAGAAATTCAAGCCTTTACTTAAATTAATCCTACAGGTAACACCGCTGAGATTTTTGCATGGGGCTCTTTAAAAGCCTACCCTTTTGCCAAAATCACAAGTTGGTATGCACAAAAAAGGAAACAGTGGGACAAAGAATTGATAGATTTATAAGAGCAACTTGATAAGTTAAAATTAGTCAAAAAGGAAATAAAGGCAGAAATAAATAGCTTAAACAGTAAATATTTAGAATATTTACAAGATAAAACAATGATAAATTCATAAAAGATTAAAATAATTATTCAATAAATCCTAAATTCATGCATAAATTGGCTTCTAGAAAAAAATGATTGTTAAATCTAACCACACAAAATAATTATATTCCTCTAGTAGTAAAACAAGGTTACTGAAATAGAAGATATTCTGGATGTTCTCAGGTCTCATTTTAATAAAATTAAACATAGACCAACAATGGATATATAATATCAGAACAAAGAATTTATAAAAAAAGTACTGAAAATAGACTACCAGAGGATCACATAAAAATAATTGACAAGCCTAGTATCAATGTCTGAACACAAAATTCAAACTGATAAATTTAAACCCAATAAGGCACCTGCAAATGACGGTATAATACTTGAACTATACAAAATGATGACTAATAATGTGTTGAGTGTTTTACTAGAGTTATTTTCAATAAAGGACCCACAACGGTACTACCATCCTGGAAATACACCCTAATATCCCCAATTTTAAAATCTGACAAGGACTCAACACAATGTTCTTCATATAGACCAATTTCATTAACTGTAGATTATAAAATATGCATGGCAATTTATGCCTCTAGAATAAAACTATTTCTTCCAATGTTGATAAACAATTATCAGACTGAGTTTATAATTAACAGGAACACCTATGATCATATCAAGAGAGTACTATCAATAATTGATTATATTAATAAAAAAATAACTTTGGTAAGTCTGGATATCAACAGTAAATATGATTCAGTTACTACTGCAGGAATGTAATTTTTCAAACAATTTGTTACAATTAGACTTCTCTATGAAAACTCCTTTGCATACATTAAGATAGACTTGTATACTTCCCAATCAACCATGATTACTAAACGTACTACACAGGGTTGTCCCTTGTCCCCATTTCTTTTTGCTCTAGATATGGAACATTTTGCAAATTACTTAAGATCAAATAAAAACAGCAAAGGTATACTAATAAATAAAATATTGATTTAATCCCCAAAATACAATTATTTGCAAATGACACTGACTGAAATTCTTCTCTTATTACAATATTTCAAACAGAAATATTCCAGAAGAAACTGGGACTCATTTTTATTGAGAATAAGACTAAAATAATGCCTGCTAATTATAAAATGAAAAAAAATAGTTAAGAAATTACATAAATACAACGTGAAAGATGGTAAAATCACTTACTTAGGGATAATCCTGTCTGATAATATTAAAGACATAACCCTTAACTACAATAAACTCCAGAAAACAAACTCTTAATAAATGGAATATTTTTTTTCACTATGGAACAGAGACTCTCCTAAATTAAAATGATTATTTTATTTATTTACTTCACATTTGTTAACTGGGTTAGTCCAACTGGGTACGAAATTATCCATTTTCAGTGGAGACTCGAGGGGAAAAGCCCTGAACAAAACATACAAATAGAGACAAGTTAACAATATAAACAGCAAAACAAACTATGGATACAAATGTTATATCTAATATAATCTTTATCCCTCCCACTCCTCCCAAAAATATAAGAGTATAATTCTTTGTTTCGGAGATTTTTATGATTTCCTAATAAACCTAGATTGGCTTTAAACCACCACATTATGGATTGGACAATGGGTGCTACTGGTCTTCCAGACTTAGAATTATATTCCTTATTCTCAATTGTTAAGACAATTATTTCTTGGTTAAACTATTATAATGCCAAATGGGAAAGATATTCAAGGAGATATTTGGTGTAAATCCAATATTTTAACAAAATCATATACTAAAATAGCTACTAATAAATTTCTTTTGTCAGTAAAAGACTAAACAAAAACAAACCCATTAACTTATTTTATTAATATAACCTCCTTTAAAAATTTCATTTTCAGGAACCCTTATAAAGCATGGATTTTTTTTGTATTTCCAACTGCCTATACTCAAAACATATAGTTAATTTAACAATGACTGCATTTAAAGACAAAAACCTGTTATACTGGTATCACTTAATAGACAACCCATATAATCACAACAGCAGACCTGTAACCAGCGGTATTCCACAGGGATCAGTCCTGGGACCTCTACTGTTTGGAATCTATTTCTCTGAAGTACAAGCTAAAACTAATTGTGGCTGACACAGTTTGCTGATTGCAAACTGGGAGCGGTCATAGAATCTCTAAACGATGTCAATATTCTACAAGAGGGTCTTACACAAATGACTGGTGCCAAAGTCATGGTCTTAAACTCACGGCACAAAAATGTATTATCCCTTTCGGTAAGTGCAATGTTCCTGCTAAATACCACATCATTAACACCCTAAATACGCACTCAGTGGCGAGAGACCTGGGCACACAGGTTGACAGCACCCTTACCTTTGATCAGCATGTCTCCACAGTGGTAAGAAGGGTATTCTATATTGCTCATCTCATAAGTAAGGGCATTGCACCAGAAAAAAAATTATAACCTCTCTGTACTCTTCCCTCGTCAGGCCAATCATTGTACCCCTTTTGGTATGTACCTTTGCAGGCACATGCAGCAATTGGAGAGCCCACAAAGGTTCCTCACAAGGAAAATTCAAGGTCCTCAGCATCTGTCCTATGTGGATCATCTGAAATCAGTCATGTTATTCTGTTTCATACAGACTACTCATAGGCAATTTCTGCCTTGCTTATAAGGAATCTTTGACCCTGATTTATTATAAATGCTGCAAATGGTACACGGGTTACTTGCTCTAAAGACCTTAACCTGGTATGTGACATTAATAGAACCTGCTGGAGGGACAGATTTGTCTCCCAGAGGTTACCACACCTTTGGTATGGACTTCTACTTCA
The DNA here is from genome assembly GCF_019279795.1 of Protopterus annectens. Classification (NCBI taxonomy): domain Eukaryota; kingdom Metazoa; phylum Chordata; order Ceratodontiformes; family Protopteridae; genus Protopterus; species Protopterus annectens. The sequence goes on along the minus strand of NC_056735.1, from coordinate 1,136,236,549 downwards.
TATCAAATACAGCACCTCATTGACCCTCTTCAAATGTAATCTGGACTGGATGGGAAACCATAAGTTCACCCCTGGAGGTTCCACCTGTGTCCTTCTTGGACACGGCAATTGGTGCTGATCATGGAATAGGGCAGAACTTGGCTGGGTTTTGTAAGGGCCCTATGGTCATTAGCCTAGTAACTTCCTATGATTGTATAAATTACTACACAATGGGAAGTTATAAAATGTTGACCATATCATTAATAAGTGTGAGTTAAGCAAAGATCTGGTTAAAAATGCAAAACTGTAGACAATTAGTTGAACACAAGATTAATCTAATGCAACCAATAGTTAGAAATTCTTTCCCAACATTCATTGATTAACTCATTATTCTAATGCACCAAAGTACAACTACAAAGAGACTTATATTGGCAATATACAAGGTACTTAAGAAATCGATAGTATTTCACAGAGAAAGCTATTGGGATTATTTTAGACTCCCCAAGTGAAGATGATAAACTAATACTCCAATCTTCAAAACAAACTTCTTCATTACTAAGCTAGAGGATATTCTCTTGAAGTTCTCACATGGAACCTTCACCACACCACAAAGTTGAGCTGATGCATAACAAAGCCATATGATACTGGAGATGTAAAATAAATGTTAAAGCTGATCAGCAGCATGTGTTTTATGGCTGTATAAAACTTAACATATTGGGATATGAATTCTCTTACAGTCCATCTTTCATGATAAATTTATGCTGACCAAATCTCTTGTTGTTAATAGATATATTAAAGTGTATCATAAAAACAAAATACCCTCTTATGGAGTATCTTAACATTACCAATAAAAGTCATCACCAAGAACTAGAAGAATCAGACTACTGCTGCTATGTAGGAATTTGTACACATAGCAACTAGTTTGCCATCTTGAACTTGTCATGATCAAGACATCTAGAATCACCTCTTCATATAATATATGGCTGGAATTCAAACAACTGCTGGATAAACAGACTTTTATAATTAACCACTCATAGCATTTCTTTTTCTGTTTAAAAAGCTTTGTTTTATAGAAGACACCAATGTAAACAGTTATTTTAGATTATTGTTCTTTTACGTGTGTATGTTTTATAACATTTCTATCATACATTGTTTTGCTAAAATTTTCAATCAAGGGGCTTAAAACTTGCTTGTGACATCAACAGAAAATGTTGGACAGATAGGTGTATGTCTTAGAAACTACCCCTTCTCTGGAACAAGCTTCCAATCCATTTGAAGCAGAGTGTCCTTCCCTAACATAATTCCAGCATATCTTGTGTCACTCGTTCATCTCCAACACGTATAACTAGAAGGCTGGGGCTTTCATTTAGATGCTTTAACAACACAGAAACACATCAGGATGGATAGCAGCATCATAAAATATGAACTAGTTAACAGACAGACCTTACAAACATACATGCTTACATCTCAACTGCTTACTACAAAATGGCAGCCAGGCTTGCACATGCTCAGTATTTATACACTTGTGCAAGCCCTTTAATACCTTCTTAAAGGTATATACACATATACAAATCTACATCCTACCTCTTAAAAAGATTGCCCTTTATACAAAACAATATCAGAGACAGATGTGCATTAGTATATACATTGGTAGCAAAATACAATGTTCATGTCAAGTTTCTTAGAATCTGCTACAGGGTTTAGAGATTTGCCATCTCTTGTAACATAACAATCTGGACCAAATTCAGCAAGAGGGATAGTCTGTGGTGCACAATTGGCATCAGGAACTTCTGGATTCATTATTGGAATGGGAATGTCCTCTGAAATTTCCTCTGTAACTGGAACACCTGACAACTCACTCTGAACTAGAGTCTTTCTCAAAGGCTATGAGCTGTGGTATAGGCTCAGAAACAAGACTCAAATGCTTCTGATTCTGCCTAAAAACTGCTCCCACAATGAACAATCTCTGCTCTGGACCAATATGCTTTACGACACCAATCTGATCATAAGCTTTGGATGCCTGCATCCTTACCACTTTCTCCCTCTCATAATGGACTTAGCGGTTTGCCGGTTTTATAGTAGTAGGACTTCTGGGTTAAGCGTTTCTTCAACAGATTGGCTTTCACTAACCTGTTGTTCTTGACACATGGAACCAACAATAAACTACTGATTGGTAATGTGGTTCTGGTTCGTCTCGACAGAAGTCTCTGAGCAGGTGAACCACAATGTTTATCATAAAGTACATTTCTGAGATTCAAGAGATTCAGGAAAACCTCACTATTATTTGTTTTGACTTCTAGTAACTGTTTTGGACTTTGCACTGCACGTTCTGTCAAACCATTTGACTGCAGGTACGTTGAACAACTTGTGACATGAGTAAAGTCCCATTCTACAGCAAATCTTTTGAACTGTTGGCTTGTAAACTGTGTGTCATTGTCAGAAATAACTGTGTGGACTCGTATATGGTAGTCCGGGAATTTGGTTAAGTTGAAGTGGTTCCTCCTGTTGATGTGGTTTTGTACTACTACACACTGAACAAGATAAAAGTGCTCTCTCAGCATCTTGTGACATAGAAGACCAAAATACTAGGGTTCTCGCCCTTCTGTTGGTAGATTTGGTTCCTGGGTGACTACGATGCAAGACAGTAATGTACTCAGGTTGCAAGGACTTTGGAACAATTACTTTTGGACCTTTCATAATGATACCTTTGTCAGACAAAATGTCATCTCTGTATGGAAAATAAGGTTGCACTTCTTGAGGTAAACTAGACTGCTTTGATAGACATCCGAGATTCATAACGTGGTTGAGCCTTTGTAAAACTGGATCTGTGTGATCTCAGCTCAAGATGTGTGGAAGAAAAATTTCTCATTTCCATGACTTCACAAATCAAGGTTCTTGTGCTGTTCTGTGGTGTTTCTGGGTGATCTGGATAAGGTATCAGCAAGATAAAGTTTGCCTTTCTTGTAGACAAGATTGAAATTGTACTTTTGCAATCTCTGCATCATGTGTTGCAGTCTGGCTGGAGCTGAATGCATAGGCTTTCTTAAAATAGAGACTAATGGTTGGTGGTCTGTTTTGATCTGGATAGGTCCACCATAAACAATCATGGAACTTCGTACATGCAAACACAACTGCCAAAAGCTCTTTCTCAATCTGGGCATATTACATCTTGGCTTGGGTAACAGTTCTCGATGCGTAAGCAACAGGTTAATCCTCGTGTAGAATGATTCCACCTAGACCACATTTTGAAGCATCACAAAGTGTTACTGGCTTGTGAACATCATAGTATCAGAGTGTTGGTGGACTAGCAATTCTCTGTTTCAGGACTTCAAATGTTCTTTGGTAGTGTTCTACCAAGACCAGGCTACATCTTTGCGTGTCAGCTCTCTGAATGGTGCTGACATGTTGACTCAAGTCTGGAATGAACTTACCTAGGTAACTGACCATGCCAAGAAAACGTGGCAGAGTTTGAACGTTGTCTGGTGCTGGCATCTCAAGAATGGTTGTTTGTTTTGAAGGGTATGGTTGTGGGCCTGTACTTGTAAATAAATGGCCAACATAAGTAACTTCTTGTAGCTTGAATTTGCATTTCTGTGCAGTCATCTTAAGATTCACTTGACGTGCCCTTTCCAGAACTTTTCTAAGGTTTCTGTCATGTTCTGCTTCATCATGACCTCCTCTACCAGTATGTCTACGATAACAGCACAAGGATACTCCTAACAAATTTGCTCCATTGCATGTTGAAAGACTTCACTTGCAGAATTTATCCTAAATGGAATTTTCATAAATCTGTACCTGCCAGAGTACTGAACATAGTGCGCAATGATGATTTCTTGTCAAGCTGAATTTGCCAAAATGAACTCTCTGCATACAAGACAGAAAAAATACTGGCACTTTGCATCAAGGCTGATATTTTGTTCAAATCTCGTGGGTCAATACATATTCGGCAGTCATCTGAGCTTTTCTTGTAAGCTACCACCATGGAAGATACCCATTCAGTTGGAGTTTTGACCGGACAAATCATACCTTGGTGCACCATTTTATCCAACTCTGCTTTGTCTGTCCTGCATGGCTATTGGATCTTTATGTGCTGGCCTGATAACTGGACTGACCTCTGGGCCTAACTTCATGGAGTACACACAACTGGAATTTACACAGTTTGCTTTTGAAAAGATCAGCATAGGGAGAAAAAAATGTATTGCGCAAAATTAGAGTAGTGGTCTTTTAAGCTAACATGATGGACTTCCTTATTAAATAAAAGCAGTCCCATTTTCAAAGTGTCTCCGAGTCTTAATGACTGGATGTGCCTCTTGACCACATAAAATAAGTTGTTTCTCTCAGCTGAGTAACATGAAAGCACTACTGAGCCTTTGGTTTGAATTTCTTCACCTCCATAAGCAACAAGCTTCTCACACCTTGCCAAATCAAGCCTTTTACCTTTACATACTGTGGCAAATGTTTCTGCTGACAGAACATTGCCCTTGGAACCTGTATCAGCTTTGAGCTCTGTGGGTTTGCCATTTATCCAGACAATACAAAATATTTCATTCTTTGCCCATAAATCTACTGCATTGACAGTTTCATGAAGCACTGACACGCCATCAACATAAAGAGTAGGCTTGCCACTCTCTAACTGATCAACTCATTTCTTAAAATGTTCCCTTTTAATAAAAGAATGTGGGCCTTTTGAATTACAAAATATTTTGAAATTATTCCATTTATTGCATTTGTGACATTGCTGACAAAAAGCTAAGCATTTCTCCTTTTCAGATTCATGACTACCACCACAATTACGACAGCTAGCAATGAAACTAGGTTGGGGCCAATGCTTTGAGTTTGCTGACTCACTCTTGTGTTTCACTGAGACGTGCAAACTCAGGAATTTGCTGGTACGTTCTGGGGTTTACCAGTGAGTGCTGCAGGGGTTACAGCTGCCATGTGCTTGGACCTGTTTCTTTTAACCATGCACTGCATACTATCGACATGAGCTTTATCACTGTGTTTTCTACAGCTGCTTATTTGTAAGCACATTTGTGTACTTTTCTGTGAGCTTTTATATCTGACAAATCACAATGGGCTTATTCAAAGTTAAATCACTGTCACAAAGCAAAATCTTTCTCACAGCATCATCTTTTATACCACACACCCACACACGTTTGTCCTTTATCAATTCATCCCTTAAATCTCCATATCTGCACGTATTAGCTTTATTTCTCAGGTCAGTTATATGTTGCAGAAGTTTCACCAGGTTTTTGATTTTTTTTTTGTTTTAACAAAAGTGCCTCTCCATTGTAACATTTGTCTGGGGGTTACACATTTCTCTAAATTTACATTTTAAGCACTCTGGTCTTCCCTTGATTCAGCCTGTACAACAATATGAAGGTTTTCCCCCTCTCCATTATAGATAGCAGGTGCATACACAAATGAGTTGGGGTTGCCAACTGGCTCACTGACAGAACCCAGACTGTGAAAGTAGCAGACTCCAAATCCGACTTCAGACCAGTGACAAGTGGAGTACCACAAGGTTCAGTCCTGGGTCCTCTCCTGTTTGGTATCTACTTCTCTGAAGTACAGGCTAACATAGAAGCTCTTTAGCTAACGAAGTTTGCAGATGACTGCAAACTACGAGCCATAATCGAAAATCCTAACGATGTGGACATCCTACAAAAGGGCCTCACTGAGACAGATACCTGGTGTCAAAGCCATGGCCTCAAGCACAATACCAAAAAGTGCATTGTCATCCCCTTTGGTAAAAACTCTGTACCAGTGAACTACCACACAGGCGGTAGTAAACCTAACACCGAAAGTGTGATAAGAGACCTTGGGACACAGGTGGACAGTAGTCTCTCCTTTAATAATCACATCGCTACAGTAGTCAGGAAATCCTTCTATGTAGCACACATCACAAAAGGTTTCTCATCCAGGAAAAAAAGAGGTCATTGTTCCCCCTCTACTCGTCACTCATTAGACCCATTATAGAATACAATGCCCTTTTGGTATGTACCTCAAGACATCTACAACAACTGGAAAGGCCGCAAATATACCTCACAAAGAGGATTACCAGCCTCAAACAGATGCTCTATGCAGACCGTCTCAAAAATCTCCAGTTTTACTCTGTCGCATATCACCTACTCAGAGGCGATCTCTGCCTAAAATACAAAGCTGTGTCAAACCCAGAGCTGTTGGACATGCTCCACTTAAAGAAATCCCAATCCCTCCGAGGTACATGCTCTAGGGACCTAAACCTTTTAACCATAATAAACAGTACATGTTGGATGGATAGATTCCTGTCCCAGGGACTTCCCACACTCTGGAACAAACTACCTATCTATATCAAACAAAGCTCCTCATTAGCACTCTTCAAGAAAAATCTTGATGATTGCATGGAAAATAGGAAATTCACCCCGGGGATCACTTCTGCAGCTCTGCTCAACAGTGGCACAGGAAAATAATTTTCCTGGGTGGCGAAAGCCAGAGTACCTTTTTGGCTAGGCTTATATAGGCCCTAGGGCCAATAGCCTAGTACCTACCTATGAACGTATGAGCATTCCCTTTCTATGGCTTCTGACCCAGCCAAATTAAGCAGAATAAATGCCTTTGTACGGTCATCTTTATCTGAAAATGCAGCCTCTATGAAAATGTTGTACTCTTGCTCACATGCTCTCCAGTGCTCAGCAATATTACTGTCAAACACAAGTGCACTGGGTTTTCGAAATCAGTCTCCCATACCCACAAAGTATATACAAACGCACTGAAAATATCGCCTTTATATTATGTACAGTTTTGCAATTATGTATGAACAGTTTTGTGAGCTTGTAACATTCAAATGCAGAATAAACCCTTCGAGATACTTTACTTAGCAAAATATGTTTTGTAATGGCTGTATTCTGCAAAATATGCCCTGTAATGACTGTACTTTGCGAAATAGCTTTACACTGCACAAAGATGTGATCACTTTATACACTTCTGATTTCTCAGACATTTTTGCTTAATACGAAATACATATACTTTGCAAAAAAGAGGTAATTTCCCTTTATTTTATTCATTTTATCCATTCGGATTTTATTTCAAACATTTTCTGTAGTAATCTGTATATATTTTATCAATATCGTACATATCTGTTTATGTGAATATCATTTAAAACTTTCTGTATGCCTCATTTCATATTATGCAAAAAAGAAAGGGTGCTGAGCAAGTTTTAATACCTGAAATTTGTTTCTGACCTATTTGCGAAGTCTGCACATTTAGGAATGAACCACTCCTGTATATTCCACCAGCTCCTAGCAAGTACCTTAAGTTATTTTACCCAAGCCGTCTTGAGTTCATGCCTCTTGGATATGTCAGTTCGGATTCCTTGCCCTTTAGACATGCTGTTTCTTATACCATGTCCTTTTAGTCATGTCACTTCTGGCACCATGTCACTCATTCATCTCTAACAAACATAAGGCGGTTGTGGTTTTCATTTATATGCTTTAATACATAGAAACACATTAGGATGGATAGCAACATCACCAAATACAAGCAAACTAGTTAACAGACAGACATTACAAACATACATACTTGCATCTCAACTGCTTACTACAAAATGGCAGTCAGCCTCGCACGTGCTCAGTATTTATACACTAGGGCAAGCCCTTGAATGGCTTCTAAAGGTATATACACACACTGATCTACACCTTGTCTCAGAGGATGGGAATTGGAAAATTACCCCTGGTCTGGCATCCGTGTCCAAATGGACAGAGGCAGCCTGTATATTCTTAAACACACAATTCTAAGTCTACATATACCTCTTAAAATAACCTTAAGGTTCCTAAAATTTGTCAGATACATTTAGGATGCATGGTCCCTGTGGTTGAACCTATAACCCTTGGCTGAGAAACCAAGGCTCACTCTGCATAAGATGGTCAGATACAGTAAACCTTTGGCTGCTATTACGACTAAGATTTGTGTCCTCACCACAGAGAATTATCCCATAATAGCTGTTAGGAGTTAAACTCTCCTGCTCCTCTCTCTGTCTACTGACAACAGATAAAAGTTCAATCTCTTGCTACTCAAGGTAAACCTTGAGGCTCAAACTGTAAGAAGTAATTTTATTGCTGGATACAAAGAGGAGGATGCTTTGGCCAGTATCTTACCTCTTCTTCCCTTACCTCTAGCCATTTGTTGAAAAATGACCTGCAATAATACAGTGGGCGACCTTGCCTCTCTCGGCACCATTCATGCTTCAAAAGTCACTATACTGGTTACAATGATGAAAGCCTCAAGCTTTTCTTGCCTTTTCCTTCTGGTTGGCTGACCTAAAAGGCTAACATAGATGGCATTTCTAACAATGCATCTCTTACAAGTAGATCACTGCCAACTGCAGACCCTGGCTTGTAATCAGACAATCACAGGAACATACATTTTGTATAATTCACTCACTGTGCACAAGCTTTTCTGGAATTTACTTTAAAACACAGATTTGTTCTGAGCAAGCTGCAGAAAAAATTGAGCATAAAGGGGCTGTGTATGACAGCTCTACAACATTCAGAAGTCTATCAGACTGGGGTCATCATAAGAGGAAATCCCAAAGTAACCCACAGCAGAGTGGCTTCAAAATTATATTAGTTTACAATGCAAAGTGATTCTCAGATTTAGTAATAAGATAACTCTTCATTCAGGAATAAAATCCTAATTTTGTATTACATCATTATTCCTACAAGACTATAAAGACAAACAATGCAACACTATCTACATGAAATGCTAACAGCTTGACTTACCTGAGCTTCTTTAACTTTCCTAACTTCAGACTCAAAGTCTTCTTGAGAATCCTTTTCATCTTCAGCATCACTAGAGACACCACAGAAAAACGTAGGAGGAAGTTTCAGATGGTCAGCCTTTGCCTTCTCTTCTGGTGTTGGCCTCTTTTCCCAGAGTACAATACATTCGGTTTCAGATTTCTGTGCTCCCACAGCTAAAATGATCAAACATGAATGGTTAAACAAATCTTATAAAACCAATATACAGATTAACTATAAATAAAGATAAATTTCCACCAGGAAAGAATGCGGTCAAACATAAAAACTTTTAATAATGCTAATATAAACTTTCGCAATTAGCTTCATCAGGCATAATCCATTTAAACACAATCTATGTTTAAATAAAATAAAAATCAGGTGATCTATAAACAATTAAAATCACATGATCATTCTAATATTAAAATTAAATCTACAGACTTAATTTATCTTATTATGCAATTCTTTTAATACAGTTTAATTGCAAGTTCCATTTAAACCTGGTACCACATGTGCTCTAAACCTTAAAATCACATTCAAGTTCTTCATTTTTTGGTCATATTGATCAAATCACCTCCTCTTAACTGTTCGTGAATGACCTGCAAAATCATGAACTTAAAATAATGTGAATCACTAGTTTCACCGATGTGCTTATGAAGAGCATTAGTACAAATTTTCCTATTAATTTCTGAAACATGATCACTTACTCATTCTTTTAATTTATGATTTGTCTTGCCAACATAATATGCTTCACATGCTGTACACTTAGCCAAATAAACTAAATTTTTAGTATCAGAAGTCCCATAAGCATTCAAAATGAAAGTGTTACCTAGCACCGGATGTTGTACAGACTTCTTGGTGTATATATAGGAACAAAATATACATTTATTGCATTTAAAAGTACCTTTCTTATTACTTCTCAGTACATTAGTAATTTTCAGTTGTTCCCTATAACAATTTATCGTTTAAATTATAACACCTCTTATATCCAAAATATGGTACACTATCCAATGTACTCTCAAATTCAGGGATTTGAGTTACTAAAGGCCAATATTTCTTAACAGCTCTGAAGTTCCTATTATAAGTAAACATACAACTACATTTACTTTGTCTAGATGTTTGAAACTACATTAATAATGTGTTTCTCAGAAAATATTGGCTTAGCTTCAGTACCTCATTACTTATGGTCAGACTTACAATGATCATGTTAATTTAATATTAGAATGATCATGTGATTAAGTTTTTACATTTGACCTCATCGTTTCCTTGTGGAATTTTATTCTCTTGTATTGTTTTACCTTGTAACTCTACCTGGATTAATTGCCTGGTTGCGTATTTTTTTGGTTGTTATACAGCTTAACTATACTAATGCAGCTGCAAACATATTAAGAGCTATATGTATAAATAAATGTAGTGGATTCAGAAGGAACCACACAGATAAGTCATTCACTTTCAGCCTAGTGAACGTTACAGAAAAGCGTCTGTGCAACAGGCAGACATACTTCTTAACTGCTAATTACATCAGAGGACAATTAAAACCGGTTTTAAAACTAAGTTACAAGTTCATAAACTGGTCCTAGGCTAATTGCCCTTGTCAGCCATTTAAGCTTATCCATTTACCCCATATGAGAATCAAACCCTGTTCCTTGTGTCTATAAGGCAATCATTTTAACTATTATACCAACCTCCCACAAATGAACACACCTGCCAAGTTTCAAACCTGGGCCCCTCTCAACTACAGCCCACTGCATTAACCCACCACACCACACAGCTCTGATTCATGACCATCACCTAAAGTGGTTAGGAGGAACTATGTAGATACAGTGAATATGGATTCCCATAAGGCCTCTGACTCTATGCTTAAATGTTTGATAAGGAAATTAAAATATACAGAAGAACCAAACAAAATGCCATCAGCAAATAGTGGTTACAAAGAGCAAAACCATCAGGAGAAATAGCATTCAGTGGAATATTTCAGGATTTAGTGTTGGAAGCTTTATTATCAGTGATAAAATGTTACACACTGATGTCGGGGACAACAGGATCAGCTTTCATGATTAAGACAAGACTGGTGCAGGAATCAAAGACGGAATAGCCAATATCCACGCAGACCAGCAGCAGACCACCAAGCTGGGCATACTGGAGACAATTGGGAGTTAATACTTAAAGATTACTCACTACAAGGAAACAAGTTTTGGCAATGGGGGGATTACAAATACCCTTAAGATGAATCACGCAATGTAATGGGTAACTGAAATGTCAGGACCTGCTACAGAGTCCCGAAATATGGATACAATGGCTGAAAGACTGGACTTTCATATACCAAGTATGAGATGCCATTTCTCAGAATACTGCATTTTCTCTGAGGTATGAGAATCTTGGAATTGGTATATATATAAGAAGTTTTAAGGACGAGCAATCTTAGAGATTCATTCTTATCCTTGTTTTTGGTCTTTTTTTCTTGGCTTGTCAGCACTCAGCAATGTAAGTGCTGACATTTCAATAGGGAGCCAATGTAATGAGAAAAAGCAGTGCTGAACAGCGACAGCATGCAATGCCTGGGCAGACTCCAGAAAAACTGATTTAATGTGTCTACTGCAAAAACAATAGTAAAGCAACACATACATGTCCAGTTACAATAACCACAAAAAAGAAAGTTAGACTAACAGAAAGCATGAACTGCGTTTTTGGGATAAGCAGGAAGGACAGTTAAGAACGGAGAATGGGACAGTAGAAAACAGATGTCAAAAAATACAACTTCAAAGAAAGGGTATTAAGTGATTGCTCTTTCATCAAAGGAGTTTTGAAGATGTTTGGGGTACAGCAAAGAAAAGGGTAAAAGCAGAGCGACACAAGGGCCAGAATATTCCACCTAGGTGGAATACTCTGTTGCATGTATGCAAAGAATGCTCAAGATATACAAATGTAAAACTTTTAAGTAACAACTCAATGCACAGCTAACCAAGTGCTCAAACATACTCAAAGGTCTTCAAGTGCACTTTCATGAAATGGGTCTAAGCAAATAATAGACTCCGTTGCTCAACATATGGCTAGTGCAGTTATGAGAGTGTATTCAGCATAAAAAGGCAAGCTCTTACCATATCAAATGATATACGAAGAGTATCTTCTTGGTTAGGTGCTGAGTTTTTGGGTTTATCCTCTACCATCAGTAATCTCTCTTTTTCCTGAATTTATTATGCAGTGACATAAGCATGTTATGATATTACAAGTATATTATACCCAGCAGTACCATATCCATGCTACTAATTATCATTTTCCAGTAAATCATGATGAAGGTGAAGATTTGACACAGTTTTTACAAAATAGCAAATACACTACTGGTTCAGCTGATCTGTGAATAGTACTCTCCTTAATGTTCCCTATTGCTAGTTTTATACTCTCTACAAAGGATATCATTTTTCTCGAACTTCCCTTAACTGGGGAGGAAAGCACACCACTCAATGCATAATGCCAAGCAATGCTAGGATTACAAAAGCATATTAAGCTCTTAAAACTCTATTTAAAAAGTCACGGGCATTCAAAAGCCACATAGCTGAAACACAGCTATGTCCTTAAGGGGTGATGCGCATATATCCCATTGGCCTCCACTACAGGAGGGTTAAGGTATTACACAATGAAGACTCCAGCTTGGCTAGATTTTTCTTGTAGTTTTTACTGAACAGATTGCATGCAACCTTCTCACCCTTTGGTCTGCATCTTAAAACTCACCAGTTTGCTTCTTTTCCACTACAGAAGTTTCATCCCCCCCGAAAATCATGATTTGCAACCCAACTGATAAAAAGTGGCACACAGGGAAACCAGCAGCCCATGCCTGATGGACATACAACCAATATACGAGGGAGGGAGGGAAGGTACTACTGACCCATCTAGAAAAGCCTTCCTTGCATATTACCTGACAAAGCTGCAATATATCTGCTACATCTAATATTGAGAACCAGTCCTGATGGGCCCCATGACAAGGATGAATCAAAATCTGGAACACAGCTGGATAAGGCACCACAGAATCACATCAGAACCAGAAAGAAAACTGAACAGCAAGGAGCACCTAAGATGACTTTCCATCTCTAAGGTTGCTGGCAAAAAAGGCCATCTGGAAAGAGTGCATCTCACACCCAACAGACAGAAGTGGTTAATCCTGCCAAGAAAAGGCCTACAGAGCATTACAAGCAGTCATGGCCTAGAGTACTGAATAAAACACTAGTTCAGATCAGCAGGCAGAATTCACACTAAAGAGACCTATTCTATCCCCGAAGGGGGAAGTGGAAAAATGTTAAGGGAAATAGGAGGGCTGCAGGGAAGATAGACAGTACAGTTGTGTAAAATCTGACCATAACTATAGATGCCTTTCTCTTCACTGTTGCAGTATTTGTAAAATTAGGGATCCCCTTTCTTGGGCAGCCCGACATCCAGCCAGTATACCAAAGCCTTAGGTTGCTAAAAGGTATGCTGTATGTCACACGTATGCTTTTCCTGTACCACAGGGAATAAAGGTGACATCCTGACATACCATCCTGAGAACTGAAAGCCCCAGTGGGAATGTCAGACCAAGGAAAACTAAGAGGTAACCAGTACATCCAGAAGAGAAATGGACCAGGGGAGGAAGGAAGGAGTGAATACTGCAACAGTGAATAGAAGGACATTACCACTGTGGTAAGATTTTACACAACTGTACTATCTTCTTCCATTCCACTGTTGTAGTATTCATAACATTAGGAAGAGTGCCAAAGCTCAGGAAGAAACTTGGGAGGAGGAAGGACCAGCAGAGCTCTCTGGGAAGCCATGGATGGCCTTAGCAAAACCAGCTCTAGCTCTGGAAAGTCTATCCAACTTGCAGTGCTTGGTAAAAGTATGCACACAAGTCCAGGGAGCTGCCTCAAGAACACAGTCAATATGTATACCCTTGAAAAAAGCACCAGAAGAAACCACAGCTCTAGTAGAATGAGCCTTTACAGAATAAGGAAGGCTCTTACCATGAAAAAAATCCAACAAATGGTCTGCTTGGATACAGCTAATCCCAAGGGCCTGGGATGAAAGGAAACAAAGAACTGATCAGATTTCCAAATAACCTTAGTCTTTATCCAAATAGAATCTAAGCTGCCTATGGACACCCAAAAGGTGCAGCACCTTCTCACAAGCCGACTGTGGAGAAAGAAAAAAAGTGGGCAAATGAATAGACTGATTAAGGGACAACTCATTCACCACCTTGGGCATAAAAGGATTAGTACGGAAGGACACCCTGTCCTCATGAAACACCAAAAAAGGAGGTCAAGTCATAAGGGCTTGAAGCTCGGACATCAGTCTGGCAAAAGTAAGGGCTAACAAAAGAACAGTTTAAGAGCAATGCTGCAAGGAAACCGAAGACACATGCTCAAAAGGAGCCAGAGTCAATTTCTCCAAAACAAAATTAAAATCCCAGGTAGGAGGAACAGGTTTCCTGGGAGGCCTAATATGAAGTACGCCACTAAGGAATTGTTTACCTTCAAATCTAGAAGCTAAAGGAGGATATAAAGGCAGACAAGCACAGACATCAGATAAGTGGGCCCTAACAGAATAAGCTAACCCAGCACTGAGCAAATTAAACAGGTAACAGAAAGCAAAGGGAACATCCACAGAAAGTGGATCCAGGTTACAAGTAAGATACCAAAGAGAAAAACCTCTTCCATTTTCACAAGTAGGATTTCCTAGTATTGGGTTTCCTGGCCTCCTGCTGGACCCTAAGCATGTCCTTAAAAAAAAAAAAAAAAAAAAAGAAGTGTCTATGTGGAATCAAAATCCTATCACCCACAGAGTCAGCTGAAGTGTGGACAGGTGGGAATGGATGACAGATCCCTTGTCTTCGATGAGTAGACACACCCTGTGGGGCAACTTGTGATGACTGCCTTGACTAAATGCAAAAGAGGGAACCAATGCTATCTCAGCCAAAAGGGAGTCACCAACAAGATTTTGGGGGTGTCCTGTTGAAGGGCGAACAGAACTTTTGGAAAGAGGGGAAGGGGAGGGAAAGCATAAAGAAACATTCCCCTTCCAAGAGAAAGAGAGGGTATCCACCTTCCCACACCAGAGGACTTGGAACTCTGGCACAAAAAAGAGGAAGCTGTCTGTTCAGGGGTGAGGCAACTAATCTATTTGAGGAGTATCCCACTGGTGAACAATGTCCAGAAACATATCCCTGTGAAGCATCCATTTGTGGGATTGAGTTAAAAATCTGCTCAGTGTCTGCCAGAATGTTTTGACCTGAGGGAACGTAAACTGGCCGAAGAGTCACTTGATACTGGACAGCAAGATCCCATACCAGGAGTGCCTGGTAAGAAATATCTTGTTCCCTCCTGTTTCTTTACTTACCACATCACTGTGGTGTCTGCAAGCACCTTGAGAGGTCTTGGGGAGGAGAGAGGAAGAAAAGCCTGAAGAGCCAGCAGACGGGCTCTCATCTCTTCTACAAAGATATGCTCCAACTGTTAGAAGAGAAGATCAAACCCCCTGCACCTTTATGGAGCCAAAAGCTACTCCCCACCCCATGTCTGAAGCGTATGAACAGCTCCTGAGAGGGATGGAAATAGATCCATGGATTTAAGGACAACTGCTGGATCCACCAGTGAGGTTTCTTCTTGAGACAAGGCAGAAGAGAACTACAACATCAACAGGATGAGCATGCTGAAGCCATACTGACTTAAGGAACCACACAAACTTCTTCATGTGAAGTTTGGCCAGATGGAGCATAGAGATGGCGGATGCCATTAAACCCAGACTGCAATGGAAGCCAAAGGAAGAGTATGAAAGGAGGAGATGAGGGTCAAGGTCTTGGGAGGAGGCAGGGATGCCAGCAAAGGGACTGTCTAAATCCTGCAACTCAGAAAAACATGGTCCTCAGAAAAAGTCAGAGAAAACAACTTTTTCAAGTTTACAGCAAACCCCAGGCTTTGAAGAAGAGAGATGGCAAAATGAAGATTTTGCAACAGAATCGCTACACAGGATGCCTGAAACAGCAGGTCACCCAAGTAGGGAAATACTTGGATTCCATGAAGCCTGTAAAAAAGCAATCACAGGAGTGAGGCATTTGGTGAATATCCTTGGGGTAGTAGAAAGGCCAAAGGGCAAAGCAGAGAACTGAAAATGTCAGGAAGCAACAGAGGAACACAAAACCTTCCTGAAAAGGGGATGCATCAGAATATGGAGATAAATATCCTCGAGATCCAGAGACACCATATAAGCCTGAGAAAGCAAAAGAGGGAACAAAGTCTGACGGACAGCATTCAAAAAATGGGCCCTTTCAGAAAACTGTTAAGATGACAGAAGTCTATAATTGGTCTCTAAGCACCCTCTTGTCCTGGGTACTAGAAACTTCCTGGAGTAAACCCTCTCTTCCTTTGGGACACAGGCACCTCTTGAACAGTACCCTGAGTCAAAGGGTCCCAAACCATCTCTGAGGAAAAAGGAGAGTTATTCCCAAGGGGGCTGAGGAATACCCATAAAAGGGGGAAGTGATCTCCAGACCATGAATTACCCCTGGCGAATAAAGGACAGAACCCAGGAAATCTGAGTAATCTGTAGCCAAACAGGGGGGGGGGACAGATGAAAGTGGCTGGGAATAGGATACTCTGATAGCACCTGGTTTATCTCGAAAGGAAGACTTCTGAGGCCTGAAGTCTGAGTAACCTTAGCAGAAAGAGCCCACCTGTACCCACAACAGGCTGGCTTACCGGGATGTTTTCCCTGAAATTTAGGAACAGGAGACAAACACGTTTGAAGTTCCAGTAAAGCCTTTCCCTTATCCTGAAGGGACTTAAATAAACATCAGCTTCACCAAACAAGTGTTTATTATCAAGAGGGGCATCCAACAACTTAGCCTTAATATCAGGCAAAGGCTTAAGCAGAGAATACCTCCTCATCACTGACCCAAAAGCAGCAGCCCTAGAAGCAGCATCTGCTGCATCATAACTACACTTGACGGAATGACAAGCCACCTGGAAGTCCCTAACAAGGAAAGGACAGACGTTTTACTCTGAGTCTGAAAGATCACATATAACCTGACAAGCCTGGGAAAGGACAGCCAACAGATATCTGGACATATGGGTCTGATAATTAACAGTTCTAAAAGCCAAGGGAATTGAGGTGTAAACCTTCTTAACTAGCCTTTCGATGGTTTTTGTCTTTAGCAGAAGGCAGTAACTTGGGCAAAGGAAGCAAATGAGAGGGGCTTGTCAGAGAATACAGACACCACTGAAGGGCAGCATCAGGACACATGTACAAAAATTTGCACCCTATAAAACCTATCAGGTTTCTTGGGAGCAAGGGGCTGAGAATCTGGAGCTTTAGGGGCACTGGAAAATGCATTCAACAAAGCAACAAAAACAGGAGGAACAGCAGAAGGTTTAGAAGATTTTATCAGCAGCAAATCAAAGTAACTCTTATGAGCATCAGTGATTTGAGCACAATCTTAAAGAGCTCTATCATCCTGGAGATTGTGTCCCAAAAACAAATCTCTTCAAAGGGAGTATCAGGACTGGGAGATTCCTCTTCCTGTGACCCACAGTCCAAAGGAAAAGGACTTTGAGAAGAATAAGCAGGGGATTCCTCATCAGAATCCAACTCCTCAGATGAATCCTGTTCACTGGGTCTTTTAAGGGGAGTAAAGGACCAAGGAGGAGCTGGAACAAACACCCTGAGGAGGTATCAATATCAAAGCACTAAACAAACCCTGAGTGAAGGCCTGCCACTCACTCTTTGAATCCTTAGGGGCAGAAGAAACATGTTAAGCTTTTTCTTCTTCAACAGGACATCTGCCTTATTAAACTTGGAAAGTACTGACTCAGGACAGCATTCAATAATAGTATGGACTTCTCCTCTGACTAAAATCTGAGGAACACTACTAAGCCCCTTGGACATGATCAACCATGGCTCCCCCTGTAATTTCAAAATGGACAGCTTCAAAGCCTCCATGGATGTGCTTAAAGCCGGATGCCCACAGGACTCCAACCCAGTCGCTGCAGAGGAATCTGACAACAAAGCCAGGCAAACCTCTGGGCATTCACTCACCTCAGGACATGGTTGGTGGTGGTCTTTGTGGGGAATCTGTCGCCCACACTGGCATTTACACTTCTCGGAAGACACATAGCCTCACAAGCAACAAATAATCAAGTAAAAAGGGAACCCCAATGGGCCACTTATCTGCAACAGCTTGGTGAAACCAGCAACAGAATACAGGCATTCAGACAGACTATCAAGAGATGGCATTCGGACTAGCAGCAAAGTAGTTCTGAAGATGGTACATCCGGATGTTACCTTTATGCCCTACTCTATATGCAAGAAGCATATGTGTGACGTATGGCATACCTTAAAGCAACCTAAGGATCTGGTACACTTGCAGGATGTTGGGCTGCCCTAGGCAGGGGATTCCTAATGTTACGAATATTGCAACACTGAAATGGAAGATCATTAATTGCAAACAAGACAGACTTGGTCTCTTCTCATCAAGCAAAACATAAGAGGGGAAAGGAAATTGCTAACTTCACTCCCATTCCCAAGACACATGAAGATTACTGGATTCCAAACTAGCTACCCAACCCCTAAATGATACACCACTCTTATCAGTGTAAAGCACCAACCTTTATCACTGGTTCATTCTCCTGAGTCGCCTCCCTTTTAAAAGTAAAGCCAAAGCAGTACACGTACAAACACAAACACGCACACAAGCATGCATACATACACAAACTGCCAGAACTCAAAGCCCCACTGTCACTAACTGCACACAAGCATTCAAGTTAAAATACTATTCCTGATCTAAGAAATAGGCTTCCAGATCATTAAAACCTTCACACACAAATAAAAGTTCTCAAAAGCAGTGCACATTTACCACAAAATTAGCCCCCAATATTTGACAATAAGTCCTGTTCCAAACACCACAGTCCTTGACAAGAAAACTGCCAGAACTGTAAAATATCAGTTTTCTCACAGGGGGCATACTGCTTTTAGTCAGCAAATAAAATATATAACAGTTCTGTGTGGAAGGAATCCCCTATGAGGACTTGTCTGTCAGAAATAAAGCTTGAAGCGAATTGCTGCTCCTCTCAGGGCAGCAAGTACTGAAATTGTCTACACACTGATCTCCTTCCAAGACTGCGGTGGTGGTGCTGCAGTAGCTTGTCACCTCACACTTAGACGTTGCCCGTTCGATTCTCAGTTAGAGCGTCTACTGTGTGACGACATGCGTGAATGGGCGTTCCTTCGTTGAAGGTTGTGCATTAGGCCTGGCAAGCCAGCACGTAAAACTCTGCCAATCATTAGTCCACTGTGGCGACCCCTAACTGGGAAAAGCCGAAAGACACACACAGATCTCCTTCCAAGAGGTAGCCAATCAACAGTCAGAGTAGGTGTGGGAAGGAACCAGAGCTTCATGAAGCTGGCCGATTGCTGTACTCTCAGGCAAAAAACAATCCATATATAGCCAAAGACTTCTGCAGCAGTGAGAATGATGAATGTACTACATTTCCAAGAGCATGTGTATTTAGTTTAACAGATGTTGAGATCCACTCAATAACTAGATTATGCACCAGTAAAAATTGATGCACTGTAATGAAACAAAAATGAAATGATAAACTCCTTTTTCTAACAATTAACTAGGAAGGTGCGGACTGGATAGTAGGTACAATCTGAAATTTATTAGGGAAGATAGAAATTACTCTGGAAGGGATAGCTAGCGAGTGGAATGAAATGAAAATCACTCTAAAAACATAGTAGAAATGAAAGTAAAAGAAATGAAAGTAAAAGATGTTGTAAAGTAATTAGAATTATTATTGGGAACGACAAAGAAGAGTACAGCAGAACCAGCAGCTCACAGATTAAGAGAAGCAAACTCAGTGCTAAAGGAAAAAATAAGGAGTATCTGGGCAATATACTTGTTCAGAGAGATTGCTGTTAAGCAATTTCTTTTTACGACAACTCTACAAGGCGTAAACTTTTATCACAACTTGGGCAACCCAAAGTATAAAAGAGTTGCAGTCAGACTTTGGAAGCATATGACAAGAAAAATGCCCACAGATTCTACACAAGTAGTAAATATACTTCAGAAATGTTATGGAAATTTCTATAAAAGAGAAAAGTACAGTTGTGTATACTTACCATAAATGTAGATGTTCGAGTGTATTCACTGTTGCAGTCATCACATTTGGGTTATCCCTGCTAGGGTAGCCCCTGGCTGGCCCGAATACCAGAGGCTTAGTATTTCTGCATCGGATGCTGTCGCTTCAGGACTGACGTCAGGTCATCAGCAGTATAACGTAAGGCAGCCAATGCCATTACATCAGTTTTTCTTGCCCTGTCAGGAGCCCCCAAGTGGGAGCCAGGATATAGTGGAAGAACCCCACCAGTAGAAAGTAAATACCAAAAAGTTCCTTGTAAAGAGAGAGAGAGAGAGGAGGGGGATGGATGGAGGGAAACCAGGACTGCAACAGTGAATACACTCAAACATCTACATTAATGGTAAGTGTACACAACTATACTATGTTCTTCATGTTCCATCACATTTGGATTGATTCCCAAAGCTAAGGAAAAGGGTGAAGGCAGTCAAGGAGACTAGGAACTGGCTAGGATGCCCTGCAAGACTGCAGTGGCAAAGCTTGCCCTGGATTTGGAGAAGATAGGCAGGTGGTAATGCTTGGTGAAAGTGTGAACACATGTCCAGGTGGCAGCCTCCAGGATGTCCCTGGTGGGGACTCCTCTGAGGAAAACTGCAGAGGTGGAGGCTGCTCTGGTAGAGAGCCCTGACTCCCTTAGGGGGAGTTTTTCCATGCTGCTTGTAACAGAAATGGATGCAGTATGTTATCCATTTGGAAATTGTTTGGAGAGGACTTTGCCCTCTGCCCCTGCAGTAAAGCTGAACAGTAATTGATCAGTCTTTCTGAATGATTTAGTCTTGTCTAAATGGAATCTGAGCTGTCTGTGCACATCTAGAGAGTGCAGGATCCTTTCCCCCTTGTTCTGTGGGTTAGGGAAAAAGGTGGGCAAATGAATGGATTGGTTGAGAGCCACACTGGGCACCACTTTGGGCATGAAGAATGGGTTAGTCCTGACGGACACCCTGTCAGCATGGATGATGATGAAAGGCTCTACAGCCATGAGTGCTTGTATCTCGGAAACTCTTCTGGTTGAAGTGATGGGAGCAGAAAAGCTGTCTTCCAGGAAAGAAATTTTAACTCTGCTGAAGATGTCGGTGCAGGGTGAGCTTTTCCAGCACAAAGGTTGGGTCACAAGCTGGGGTAGGTGCTCTTCTGGGTGGCCTCAAGTTGCTAGCCCCTCTTAGGAACTGTTTGATCAGAGGGTGTGAGAAAAGGGGGTGCTCAGTGTGGAAATGAGCAAAGATAGCAGAGGCATGAATTTTAAGAGGAAAAGGAGAGACCACTGTGTAGCAGGTGAGCTAGGTAATCCAGGATGAGGTAGGGAGGGCTAACTCATATCAGCTCCCTTAGCCAGAATCCAGGTGCAGAAAAATTCCGTTTGTCAGCATAAGACTTTCTAGTGCTAGGCAGTCTTAGCCTCACGTATAACATCTAGAACCTGTTTATTGAGGTTGGCAGACTGATCAGAGGGGTCAGGGAATAAAAGCCAGGCTGTCAAACTGAGGGTCTGCAATTGGGGATGCATGAATTCTCCTTCCCTCTGGGTCAGGAGGGTTGGGGTCCAAGGGAGATGCCACGGTGGCAGTGGGGACAGGCTGCGCAGCAGTGGGTACCAGTGCTGGCGAGGCTAGTCTGGAGCAATCAGAATTGTCCTTGTTTTTTCCTCCCTTATTTTGAGCAGTACCTTGGTGATGAGAGGTAGTGGGGAAATGCATTGACCAACAGACTGACCCAGGGGAAGGATAGGGCATCCACCTTCCAAGCCATGCAGTGATGCTTCCTGGTGCAGAACTTGCTGAGCTGATGCTTGGTGTGGGAGGCAAAGAGGTCAACCTTTACGGTGCCCCATTTCTGAGTTATTAGGGTGAAGGCTCTCTGGTCTAGCTGTCACATGTGGGTCCAGAAGATTTCTGCTTAAGTGGTCTGCCAGAGAGTTTAGAGAACCTGGCAGGAATTGTGCTAACAGGTGGAGTTGCATGGCAGAGGCTGAGCGCCAAAGGGTCATGGCCAGCCTGCATAGAGGGTAGGAGTGAGTCCCTCCCTGCTTGTTGATATACCACATTCCCTGGGGAGAGAAGGGGCCTGAAAGCTGTCAATGCGTGGACAGCTAACATCTTTCTTTTGTTGCTGTGTAGATGGATTTGCTGTGGCCTTCATTGGCCGTGTATGCACCTGCTGTCCAGGTGTGCACCCCAGGCATAGTCTGATGCATCTGTGGTGAAGGGTCTGGGCGGTGGGGGGTGGTGAGAAAGGTAGCCCCTTGTTGTGGCAGCATGCTGTTGCCCACCAAAGAAAATCTTTCCTTAGGCAAGGTATCATTGGTAGAGTTTCTAGGTCTTGAGAGTGTTGATACCAAATGCTTTTTAGGTACCATTGTAGTTTCCTCATATGCAGTCTGGCAAATGGAATGAGTAGAATGCAAGATGCCATGAACTCTAGAGCTACCAGGATTTTTCTTGCAGATAACTGGGGTCTGGTGGCTAGTTGAGAGAAGTAGGCTGTCAGGTAAGTTTGCTATTCTGGTGTAAATAATGTCATCTGGGATGCTGTGTCCAGGCTTGCTCCCAGGAATATAATCCTTTGGGTGGGTACTAGTTTGGATTTCTTTACATTGATAGTGTACCCTAGAGAGGTCAGTAGGGACTTTACAAAGGCCAGGTGCTCGAGCAGCTTTTCCTGTCTGCCTGAACTGGGCAGTCTAAGCATGGGTTGTTGTTGTTTCTTTCGGCTTATCCCAGTTAAGGGTCGCCACAGCGGAACTCCGGTCCGCTAATGTTTGGTAGTGGATTTTTACATGCGGAGTTACCAGCCCTGACACACAACCTTCACCGAAGGCACGCCCATTCACGTATGCCTCCACACAGAAGACGCTCTAGCTGAGAATCGAACGGGACAACATCTTGCTGTGAGGCAACAACGCTACCGCAGCACCACTACTGCAGTCTAAGCATGGGTAAATTTAGATATTCCTTTTTCTGCAAAAGGCAATGTCGGGAGCCAGACATTTTATGAAAACTCTGGAAGCAGTAGATAAGCCAAAAGGAAGCTCAGATAACTGAAAGTGCAGAGATCCTGCCCTGGAACCTAGATATTTCCTGTATGATTTCCTGATAGGAATGTGGCGGTAGGCCTCGTTTAGGTCTAGGGTGGCTAGCCAAGCATTCTTGGAGAACATGGGTAGCAGTTGCTGCAGGGTGAGCATTTTGAATTTTGGTATCACCAGGAAGGTGTTTAGAATTGATAGATCGAGGATGGGGTGCCTGGTGCCCTAGTTTCTGGGTACCAGAAAGTCTGGAGTAGAAACCCTGGCCTATCTGTTCTGCAGGAATGTGCTCTATTGCCCTCAGAGAGCAGGGAAAAGACTTTCTTTTTCGCCTCTGCCCACTGGTTTGGTGGTAGATCTAGGAACCCTTTTAGGGTTGGAAGAGTGTGGAAAGAAAACTTGTATCCCTGGGACACTATGTTGAGGACCCGGTGGTCTTTGGTAATGGTGACCCAGGTGCTTCCATAGAAGGAGAGATTTCCCCCTAGGGGCAAGTGCAGGTGGGCAGAGGGAAGGGGTGGGGGAAGAGAGTCATTGTGAGTTCTTACCATGAGGGGGTGGCTTTGAACTCCCTGGTTTTGAAGTGGAGGAACTCCACTGCTTTGATCTCTGCATTCCCTGTGGCTGCTATCGGGGGGGGGGGTCTGCTTCCTCGGGGTCTGGGCTGAAATGACCTGGTGGGGGCAGGAAAGGACTAGTGCTTGGAGGGGCAATGCCTGCTGATCCTGGATGGCTGAACCTGTAAGAAATCCTTAACTGTCTGCACAGATTTAGCATTTTCTTCCATCTTTTTTAAGACGACCTCTGCCTTGGTGCCAAATAAGTTGTCTTTGTGTAAGGGTGCATCCAGTAATTTAGATTTGACATGGTCTGGCAAGGGCTATTCCTTAAGCCAAGCATGCCTTCTAAGGACAGACCCGGTGACTGCTGCCCTGCAAGAAGCTTCTAGGACATCAAAACCACAGTGTAAGGTGTGCTTAGTTACTTGACTTGCAGAATGCATTAACTCTTGTAACTCTTTAGATTCTGCACAAGGAGGAAAGGAAGACACTTTTTGTTTGAGGAGTTCCATGGTATGTTGCTGAAATTTCAGCATATGGAACTGACAATTTAGTGCTCTGATAGCAGGAGTAGCAGAGGTGTATACTTTTTTACCCCATCTTCTAGTGGTTGGGAATCCCTATCTGAGGGGGTAGGATTCTTAGCAGAGGTTGTTTCAATTCCTTTAGGCCCTTGAGAAATGACATCAGGGTCAGAAGTAGGTTTTTGAAAAGAAATTTGTGAGCGTCAGGGGCTCTAATACCTGTCAGGTTTTCTGGGAGCAGGAGGGAGGGTGTCAGGAGTCAAACTGGATTCCAGGAAAAAATCGTCCACAACATCCAGGACTGGGGGAATGGCCAGGGGTCTGTGCTCAGGAAGATCTAAGAATTTTCTGAGTCTCTTTTTAGACTGAGATTTCCATTGGAAATGCTCCCTTATGGTATTGAAGGGTTTCCCCAAAAGAAAAGTCCTTGGGTGGAGAGGCTGAAGGAATGGATTCCTCTGCATCAGAATCCTCATAAGCAGAGAGGGGTTGCAGATCTTCATATTCAGATGCATCAGAGTCATCAGGACTCCTGTTCAGATAAAACTACTGGGGACAGGTCTCTTTTCCTTTTGGAAGGGGTAGCTTGGCTTCCCCTTATCAGCATAAGGTCTTCCGCCATTTTAAGCATTTGAGACTGAGACAAGGAAGCAGGTGCCCGAGATTGGGTCGTCAGTTTCTTGAGTGTGGTTGGTACCCTGGGCCTTAGAAAGTCAGTAGTTTTTGAAAGAACAGTAGATGCGAAAGAAGTTGTCAGTTTGTGTCGAGAATTGGTAGTGCAAAGTACTTCCTCGGAAGCCGGTGCCTGCGCAGCGGCTACGGACCCATCCAAGGTAGAAACAGCAGCAGGATCCTTAGTCAAAGAACAGTTTTGCAGCATACCAGACTCCGAAAGGGTCCCGGTAGCGGCCTGCAAATCCAAAGAAACTGGCATCAGGGGCTGCGAAAGCACCTCACTGAAGACCAGAGAACTGACGACTAGCTTAACAGTAGCGTTGTCAGTAGGTTTGGACCTATGTGGGCTGTATCTGTCTTTATCCTTATGTTTTTTCAGATGATCTGCCGGACAGCTTACCAAAGCCATATCGGAACTTGAGGACTGTAAGCGAAAATATCTAGCTAGAATAAGGGCCCAACTACGTACAGTTCTGGAGTTAAAGCAAAAAGCGACAGCAAGGGACGTTGAGGTCTGAGCCTAAGCAAGTGACGCAGTAAGAATGAAAGTCTTGGTGTGGTATTTGCTTTCCAGAGGTGAGACAATTCTTAACTTTTTCTAACATTGGTTAGAGCAAGAAAAAAGGATCCCCAACAGGGTACTTGGCTTTAGAAGACTTCAGCTTCAATTTGGAAGACGAAACTCAAACAGCAGCCGACCGGCACTCATGCGAACTGCTTTGGGCACCTCGCCAAGAAAGACTGATGTAATGGCATTGGCTGCCTTACTTTAGACTACTGATGACCTGACGTCAGTCCTGAAGTGACAGCAACCGATGCAGAAATAATAAATCGCTGGTATTCGGGCCAGCCGAGGGCTATCCTGGCAGGGATAACACAAATGTGATGACTGCAACAGTGAAACATGAACAACATTGGGGAGTTACCTAACTTGTAGTAGTACTTTAAAGTTATGCAGTTAAGGAGCACATACACAACTCAAGCAGAAGGTTACAGATCAATGTGGAAAACGATGACAAAGAAATGGGATGGTTAAAACAGACATACTAGGATTTGTTGCTGTTAAAGAGAATAGTAATAGCCATATAAATTATATTCATAAAACAGTAGTATTCTAAGAAATAAGCCAATGTAGAAAGGGACAAAGAAAATTAACAATAGGGATGTCTGCAAGTTGGGGTACAGAATACAGCTGGGGGGGGGGCTAGAATGTACTAGAGCAAATCAAAGTAACAAAGGTACTGGGAGAATATAACTCAAGAAGGAAAGTCAATACAGTAGAATGAGAATAAACAGGATGATGGACTGCATGTTTGAGAGTGCATTTTATGCCTCAGTGTTACAGTTTCACTTTTGTGGCCTGATTTTATGGGTTTAATTGTTTTTTTGTTAATTTTTATACATTTCACTTATATTTAAACAGATTTGCACACCTGTTGATTTGTCCTAATTGCTCTGTAAACTATTTTTATTATACACTAATGGGATGGCAGTTGTATTCAGCTGCAGTGTTATTTGTATTTATAACCTACTTGTTTTAACAACTGTTTCAGATTGTGTTTTAATTTTGATTGGTCCAGTTTCATTTATTACAAATGACTTCTCCAGTTTGCCACTCTGAAGAAGTCTTTTTAGACAAAAGGGTTATTGTGTTTATTCCTTACAGTTAAACTAAAGTTTAACAAAAGCCTATGGGTTCAGTTGACTTGCGTCTATTGTTTTTAGCTTTTGTTGAGATTTTGTTTTGAATAGGGCGCCAAGAGCCTTCCTTTCTAGGGACCAAGAATAGCCTGGAATGGAACCCCTTTCTCTATTTGACATTCTGGTACTAGTGCCAGTCAGCCTGTAACCATCTGAGATAACCTTCAGAACCCACTTGTCTGAATTAATGAGGGGCCATTTTTCTTTTAACAGGGATAGCCTTCCTCCTAGTTTTCCTCATCTTTTCTGGAGAAGGTGTGGTGGGAAGGGAAAGGAAGAGTCATTGCTGCTGTGTTGCAGGGCCCTGTGGCCTACAACTCCCCTGCCCGGGGGTCTATGAGGACTACTGTCTGGGCCTTTGTGATTGATGCTAGCTTTGAGGCCTTATTCTGGCTGCTTTTTTGATTGTGGGGGAAAGGACCAGTCTTTACTGGGAAAATTCCTACTAAACCCATGAGGCCAAACTTGGGGGAAGTCCTTGACAGTTTGCATAGATTTTGCTTGATCTTCCATTTCTTTTGGCACAGCCTCAGCCTTTGGCCCAAAAAGGAAGTCCTTATCCATGGGTGGATCTAGAAGTTTGGATATGACATGGTCTGGTAGTGTATGTTTCCTATGTCAGGCATGCCTTCTAATGACAATCAAATACAGCAGCTCGGCTAGAAGCCTTCATAGCATCATAGCTGCAGTGTAATGAGTGTCTAGCCACCAGGGAGCTGGAATGGCAAAGGTCCAAAAATTCCTTGGAAATGTTGTCGTCCTCCAGGGAGGGCATCTTTTGCTTCATTTTATCTAAAATACTTTGCTGTTATTTTATCATATGAAACTGGCAGTTAAGGGCCCTCATAGCTAGGGTAGCAGAACTCTACATTTTTACCAAATCTAGCTGCTCTCTCTGTCAACATGTAAAGGGTTCTTTGAATAGTGGGCTCTTGCTCCCTTGGGACCTGGAGTGACAACCTCTGGGTCAGCAAAGGGTTTCTGAAGAAGTATTTATGTGAGTCTAGCACCCTGTAAAATCTGTCTGGTTTTCGAGTGGCTGGAGGTAGAGTATCTGGATTCAGAGAAAATTCCATGAAGACATCCTCCACTACCTCCAAAACAGGAGGAATAGCCAAAGGTTTGTGTTCCGGAAGTCAGGGAACTTCCTAACCCTCTTTAGACTGTGGATATTCCTGTCTCTCCCACTGAAAATGTTCTCTCAAGCCATGCATTTCCCCAAAAATGTCTTCTGGAGGTGAAGCTGAAAGCAGATTCTCCTCTGAATCGGAATCTTCAGAAGGAAGAAAGGGTCCCCTCCTCAGAGAGATGACTCCTGATTAAAATCCTCATGTAAATCAGAAGGTTCAGAGGAAACTTCAGGAGTAGGATCCCTCTTCCTTTTCCCTGGGAAGACTCCAAAGGGGATTTCCTAACTCTAAGGAGAGAAGGTCCTCAGCTAACCTGACCAGGTCTTGCTGATAACCTAGTGCATGGGAGCTGGTAGGCCTAGGCATAAGACCTGAGGTAGAACCTTTTTTAGGAAGTAGCTGTGGCCTTGGGCCTAGCTACATCTACAGTCCTGATGCCAGTCTCTTTATAAGGCAGAAACTATGCAGGACGACATTTCAAAAGAACGTCACCAGTACAAGATCGCTCGTCAGAAGCAGAGGTCTGTTGAGTGACTATGGACCCAACTGAAAGCCAAGGCCTGTGCAGAAATTGAGGAACCGACTGCATGACTGACTCCTTACAGGTCCTGACAGAGGCCTGTCCCACAGCCTCGGTCACAGAAAGGGACTGCGAAAGGCATTTCCATTAAAGTCAGGAGAAAGGGCTTCTTTGTCATCAGAAGGGACTTGGCAAGAAGAATGGATTTGGGAGAAACAGGCCAGGGAATGATCAGAAACAGAGGAAGGTGAATCCCACAGCAACATTTTGAGGAGTGGGGGAAGGGGCTGGGAAGAAAAGGATGAAGTTTCAATACCCAAAATGGCCCCAAGAAAGGTCTATCCTTTCCTTCTCCTAAGGGGAAATTTACTGTTTCACTGCCAGACAGAATGCAGGTCACGTGTCTGTTGGACTGATTGTCATTTGGTCGTGGTACTGTTGCTTTGAGTAAACAGGTAAGTACCCAGTTGGGGAATCTTCCTTTACCTTTCTAAAGTGTTTTGCATACTGGTGTTAGATGTTAGCTAGTAGGGTTAAGTGTGAGTGCAGTAGGTATATCCCATACAAGGACTTGCATACCCAGTAATTTCTTCTGCTTAGGAGCAGAACATGACTACAAGGCCTGTTCCATTTGCCAATCATTTGTATCTAAGGCATTGTTTTTTTTTTCTCACTGGGCCTCTAATGAAAAAGGGCATCTATCTCAGACGGACTTTCCAGGTCAACAAAGATAAAAAATTATATCAAATTTCTCCAGAAGTAAGATTTGGACACCAAAATGTTTTGCATTGTAAAGGGAGTTGGGTCAGGTTCAAAAAGATGAATATAAATACTTAAGGATAAAAATGATCGTCTTAAGCACATTTTATATCTTAACATCCAAGTACAATGTCCTGAAAGGTTTATACTAAAAGCTCAAATGGGGATGAAGTGTACACTGCCTCTTACACAATGGTATGCACAGTCATTTCACAGCAGTGAAGATTCAGAACATATTCACAATGCATCTCTTTTCAGTTGTCACTGCTTCTCAGAAGAGGTAAAATATGAACGGCTTCAAAAATGCACCTTTCATGTCACTGCAAACAAGTCAACATAATTCACTAGCTGGCAGTATGGTTGATTTTTTTTTTATTACCCTCTGCTACTTAGTTCATTATAAGCATAGAAAACCGTCATGCTCTAAATGACAAACTTGGTACAAATATATATATATATATATATATATATATACATACATATATATATATATATATATATATATATATATATATATATATCACACACACACACACACACACACATCTCATATTGGTGGTTTTTATGAAATCAGAACTCAAAAAATGTACATCTCAAAAAAACTGCTAGTCTACCATATAAATGTGCTGCAACAACACAAATTTTACTTGAGCAGGCAGATATGCATACATTTAAATGATCTTTTCTTTTTGTCCTTAAAACTACCAGCTTGAGCAATGTACTTTATAAGGCTAAGCATACGGGCATTTCATTCAAAGAATCTTGCAAGAAAATCTCATAGCACTACAGGGTGATATGGGTAGGCAGTGTCAGAAAGGGCAGCAGAAAATTATTAGCAACATTTGCAAACCATTCACTTTTACTGAGGTGAAAATGTCAACTCTCTTTACAATAAGGAATACACACGCTATTGTGATTTCAGAAATAAAAAGGCTAGATTTTCATGTAAAAGTAAGAGTTTCATTCGTTTTAAACACTAACAACAAATATAATTCAAGGTGGAGCTGGTATTTTGTCTTTGTAGCTATAAGCACTACATAAACTTGCCCTACAGGAAAATATTAAATCAAGCTCTAAAAACACCTATGTTTTACACAATTCTGGATATATCCCACAGGCACAATCTGTCATGGTGCATATGGAACATAGCATATGCAGAGTGAGGATGCATGCTCTGTGGCAGGCAGCACGCAGAGAAGCTCTGCCAGCTGCCACAAGGGGGTGCGCCATTTCAGGAAGTGTAGGCTACTCTTCAGAACTAGAAAGTTGTCTGACATCACCAAATTCTCACCTTTGGAGAACAAGTGGGCTAAGCTGGGCAGGAGCAAAGGGGCTGTAGGGCACTCACTGCGCCAAGGGATGCCCAGGTTTCGTCCCATGGACAAAAAGGCTACCTGGATGCATACAGAGAAGCCATTTGACCTTTTCCTTGAAATGGGGTTAAAGAAGTCATTTTATGGTATGCCAGAAAGCCCCGACTATGACCTAGTTGTTCCACTGTACGCTTAGCAGACTCTAATGCAAGAGCAGACAAATGAGGTGGGACAGGAATTAAGTGACCTGTCAGCCTGCCTCTCTCACAGATAGGGGGCATTCAAGTTGAGCCGGAGGTAATGACCAAAAAGGCATACACAATTGACTTGGTGGGCAAGGTAAACTAAGAAAGCATCTACCTTACTATGTCCACTAAGAGCCTTGTGTGTAACAATTCTAACAGGAAAGTTCTTATCTCAGTCGTCCTTATCAGTACAGACTATCCTGCTTAATCAATAATGAGGCGACTCTCTCAGCTATTAGTTTGGGTGGTGGATTAACTGGACACACGAAGTACAGAAATCAGGGAGATGAGAAAGCAGAAAGATTTGTGCTCATAAAAGATGAAAGTGCTCCAAAAAACTGGATGCACTGGACCAAAGACAAGCATGCAGTCAAATTCTCTTAGAAATGCAGACTTCAAATATGCATAGCCCACACCAACTCAATCTGGGATGCCTTGCTGGTAAATGTTCACCTCTTGCTAGCAACACACTGTATATAAAGAAGTTGTCTCTTACCATAATGTTCCATCTGTGTTGTAGATCTTTGTTCATTCATTACAAATAGGAATTTGGTTCCGTCCTTGGAACTGATATGGCCATTTCCAAGCTCGTGCCAGCCAAAAACTCTCAGCTAAGACCTACCCATAATGCCCCTGTCCTAGTTACTCCAGATAGAGTTTGCCTGCCCCTATATAATAGAGGTAGTAATAGAAAAATAGTAGAAGGCTCTGTCTGAGCAAATACCCTAACCAGGAGTTCCTAAAGTCCACCAGGAGTCCAGGCAGGGGGAAGGAGGGCAGGAAGTAATGAATGAACAAAGATCTATAACACAGATGGAATGTTATGGTAAAACATAACTTCTTTATCTGATGCTGTAAATCTTTGTTGATTCATTACAAATAGGACAGAGTCCCCAGCTACTTGAGTCCTGGGTGGCCCTAAGGAAGGATATTCCTGAGCACCATAGAACCAAAAGATGCTCGCCCCCTAGAGGCCAAATCCAATTTGTAATGAGAGATAAAGGTATAACGTCTTGCCCAGGTGGCTGCTGTGCAGATATCATCCATAGAGCCTCTGGAATGAAATGCTACAGAAGTAGCCATAGATCTGGTAGAATGAGCCTTTATTCTGGAAGGTAAGGATAGCTTATTCTGTTGGTAGATAAAAGATAACAAAGTTTCTAAGCCAGGAGGATAAAGTCACTTTGGAAACTGGTTTACCCAATCTGGGTCCTGCAAAGGCTACAAACACCTGATCTGTTTTCCTGAAAGATTTAGTCTTGTACAAATAACAACGAAGCTGCCGATGCACATCAAGGGTGTGCAAAAGGTACTCCCCCCTCTAATATGAATGGTGAGGGAAGAAAACCGGCAGGTCAATAGATTCGTTAATGGCAAATCCAGAAATGACCTTGGGCAAGAAAGAAGGGTCAGTATGAAGGGACACCCTAACTGTGTGGAAGATCAAGTAAGGTCTCTTGACACTCAAGGGCTGCAGCTCAGATACTTTTCTCCGTGAGTTAAGTGCTACTAGAAGTAAGGTTTTCCATGACAAAATCTTTAAATCACATGAATCAAAGGGCTCGAAAGGAGGACCTGTGAGAGACTGAAGCACCAAAGTCAAGTCCCAGGGTTCTAAGGGAGGCTTGACCAGAGGTTTAACATGTAATATTCCTTTCAAAAATGTCTTGCATATGCAGTGTGACATAATCGAAGAATTATCAAATCCATTATGAAAATTGACGATGCTGAGGCTCCTGCATGCAAGAGAGTCGTCAGGTATTGAAGGATCTTTTGAATAGACAGAGAAGGGATCTATGTTCTGATCTTTGGCAAAAATAAAAAACCTAGTCCATTTACTAGAATAAGCTTTCCTGGTGGAAGGTTTGTGTGAAGCCAGAAGAATTTCACGAACAGGAGATGGGATGTCAGGCAGCCTGGCTATCACTGAAAGTGGATGAAACAAGCTGTGAGCTTGAGACTGTGGAGATTCGGATGAATCAGTCCCGGAGGATGAGATAACCGGTCTTGGGAATGATCCAAGATCCACGTGCTATGAATCAGATGAGGCCATAGAAACGGGAACCAGACTTAACGGGGCCAATAGGGGGCAATGAGGATCACTTGGCTTCTCAATCTTTGAGCTTTCTGGAGAAATTATGGAATGAGAGGAAATGGGGGAAATGCATACAAAAGACCCGGGGGACAATCGTACATTAGAGCGTCCCTCGGGGGTTCCCCCTGAGGGGGGATCAGGGCAAAGTAGCTTCTGTATTTGTTAAGGGGGGAAGCAAACAGATCACAGCAAGGCTTGCCCCAGCGTCAGAAGATCCGATTCGCTGTTACAGGGTTGAGGGACCACTCGTGAGGCATCAGGATGCTCCTGCTCAGATTATCCACAATAAGGTTGGAACTCCCAGGAATGTGCATTGCTCTAAGAAAGCGATTGGAAGCCATCACCCACTGCTAAATCCTCATGGCTTCCCGACACAGGGGATAAGACCTGGTTCCACCTTGCTTGTTGATATACCAGATTACCAACATGTTGTCTGACTGAAATGCAATGGTCCCAGAAGATATAGATGCATGGAAAGCTTGCAACACTAACAGAACTGCCCTCAGTTCCAGGACATTTATGTTCAAACTGGCCTCCATGGGGGACCAGGTGCCTTGGGCTTTCTTTCCCTGGAAATGCCTCCACCCCACCCTAACAGGGAAGCATCTGTGGTCACTGTGGCTGTGGGCTGGGGAAGACAGAACGGTCGATACCACAGATTCATTTGTGGCTTCATCCATCGCAGCATTTCTTCCTTGCAATGGTTTGTAAGACATATCATGTGGTCAAGTGGGTGAGTTAAAAACAATCATTGTGCAGCAAGGAGCCATCGCAGGATTCTCATGTGCAGCTTCGCTAGTGGTACTAATGATGCAGCCTAAGAGTTGCAGTACAAGGCATGCTGGTACATAGTTCTGAGGAAGAAGGTCTTGGATTTGGTGTCTTATTTTCAAAAACCTGTGAGGGGGTAAGAGAAGTTTGACAGGATGTTGTGTCGAAGACTGCTACAATAAATTCCAGTGGCTTTGTTGGGGACATTTGAGATTTGTCCTTGTTGATGGTAATCCCCAAGCGGAGAGCGAGACCTTGAGTTTAAGAGAGGCTGCGGACTAGGAGATTTCTGGTTGGAGCGGTAAGGAACCAATCGTCTAGATACAGAAACACCTGGAATCCTTGTAGCTCAAAATAAGCTACCACAACTGCCATACACTTGGTGAACATTCGGTGGGGGGGGGCTGTCAAGAGACCGAATGGCAGTGCCCTGAACTGATACTGACTGGCTCCAAGCCGGAAGCAGAGAAACCTCCGGGAGCAGTGATCCATCTTTATGTGGTAGTACGTGTCATGGTGGTCTATAGAGCACATCTAGTTGTCCCTCACTAGGAAGGGAGAATGGACTGTACTGTGACTATCCGGAATTTTTGAGGTTTGATAAATTTGTTCAACAGGCTGAGATCTAGGATTGGTCTCCAATCCCCTGTCTTTTTTGGCACTAAAAAGAACCTCGAGTAAAACTCGGATCCTGTCTGGTCTGGTGGGACTGGTTCGATGAATCTTTCTTAGCAGCTTTTCTATTTCTAAGGCTAATTCCCTCTGATTGGGTGGTACATTGGGGATTCATTTGATGGGTCTGGGAGTTAAATCGAATGGTATTTGGTAGCCTCTGGATATTATTCTCTGCACCCAAACATCAGTAGTAATAAGTTGCCAGGCTGATAGGTGCACAGAAAAATGACCCCGACTGCTTCCAGAGGAAAGCAATTGAGCCGCTGCTCAGGAGCGCTGGTAGGGTCCACCGGGGAGAAAGAATCTCTAGTGCCCTGGTTACGCGGACCCCCCTCTACCCCGAAAGGGGCATCTTCCAGATGAATTGCCCCCCCTCTGCCCTGGGGGGATTGCTCACCACGAGCGTCACAAAAAGATTCTTGGGATTTCTTGAACCACATTTTTCCTCCCTTTTCGTTTCTGGAGTAAGACTTCTGGGGGTTGGAAAAGCATCTGCCCACAGCAGACAAGGTCGTTCCGTCTTTCTCACTTTGTGCAAGTGTGTCTCGTACGTTGGGTCCAAAAAGTGCAGATTCATCAACAGGTGCATTGACGAAGGAAGATTTAAAGGGGTCTGCGCAGTCACACAATCGCATCCAAGCATTACGTCTCTTGACAATGCCTGATGTGGCAGCTCAAGCTGCCCCCTCGGTGGTGTGAGATATCAAATGCATCGAGAAGTTAGAGATGGATTCAAGGGTAGCTAGCTGTGAGGAGACAGTGTCATGCACCTCATCAGGCAGTAACCCTGCCAAAGAGGAAGACATTTCGGAAATTAGGTCTCTTTGGAGGCATGTGAAGTGTGCCAGATAGTTCAGTGACAGAAAGGCAAAGGTCGCTGAAGCATAGGTCCGCTTCCCTAGTCTGTCCATAGTTCGAGACTCCCTGTTCTTAGGATGGAAAGTGGAACTATCTTCTGCCAGTTCCCTCTTGGAGGCCACTGCCACGAACATAGAATCAACTGTCAACTGCTTGGACCAGAGTGGCTGGTCTTCAGGTGTAGATAAAATTTTGTCCGGCCTCTGGGGGACAGGTTCTACATTGTCCGGAGCCTTCCAGGGACACTGCACAATGAGCTTGACAAGGTCATCTGCCGGTGCGGTCACCCAGGAAGTAGATGGCTGGGCACGGAAGGCCTGCAAGAACACAAATTCCTCATTAGAAGAGTTAAGGGACTTCCAGTCTCCCCTCTGCTTGAGGATTTCAAGAAAGTCTCCGAATGAGACGTCTGGGGGAGACTGTGGGGACCCTTCCCTCTCATCACAATCAGTGTCTTCGCTGACAGATTCCTCCGGGGAATCAAGGTGCTTCCTCTCTTGCACTGTTTCTTCCGGGGTGGCTCTCCAGTGGGATCTTCTGAGGACGACTCTGGAGAAGGTGTTCCCTTCAAAGGGGGTCTTGCGGCTCCTGTGCTCGGGGTCCTGAAATAGGGGGTTGGGACAGATGCATGCTAGGGGGGGTCTGATGCTGATGTCACTGGCGCCGACTGTGAGCCTGCAGAGCCAAGGACCCTCTCCATCACCTGGAAAGCAGGCCCGCCTGAGGAGGGATGGGAGCCCAGAACCAAGGAGGACAACCTTGGAACTGGGGTCACACCCTGCCCTGAGGAGCCCACCTCCAGGTAAGGAGCTCTGAGAGGACTGGAAGCTGGAGCTGTAGACAAAGATGGTACCAAGCGAGAAAATAGGCACTGGGCTAGGTACCAAGGTACAGAGGGTCCAAGCACTGCTTTGAGAGAGCATCGGCTCCACTGGAGCCTATGCAGCAAGGGTGGTCTGTGTCAACAGGGGAAAAACTGCTGTCGGAGCTGAGACAGTATACACCAGGGTGGACATCGGTACAGAGATCTCCGGGACCTGGGTAGAGGCTGGAGGAGGATAAACAGGGGAAGATGTAGTAAAAGATTCCGAGCCAAGAGGAACGCAAGGTCTAGCTGGAATGGGCAATCCCCTAGCTGCCAGAAGCTGGTCCACAACCCGCACTAGGTCTAATTCAGAAAAACTCCTGGTGGATCTAAAGGAGGCTGCTGAAGGAGAATCAGGTCTTTCTAGAAAAGGGCTAAACCTTTGCCCCAAAAAAGGGTTGCAAGTTAGAGAGCATCTTCTCCTTGGCAGATATTCGACTTTAGGAGCCAGTGGAGCCGAAGAAACTATTGGCACCGTGGCCGGAGATGATGCCAAAGCAGGTACAGTCATAGGAGTCAATGTGGGATCCAAGGACAGCACCGAAGTCAATGGTGCCGAGGTTGGAACCGAAATAGGGGTGAATATCATAGACGGCACTGAGGGAGAAGATACAGAGCCGTGTGGCGAAGAGGTCTGTGCTGGGGAAGCACGGAGCCGACTCGGTTCCGTAACTGACGGAGATGCAGGAACAGAGTGACTCCATTTTTCCTTATGTTTTTTGGTCTTTGGAGGAGGTGAGACCTCCGACCCAGATACAACCTCCAAAAAATGTGTCTTAAACCTTTTAAAATAAGCTTATTTGTACGTTCTGCTACTGCACGATTACTAAAACTAGCACACATGTCACAGTCAGCTTTAATATGGTCCACACCCATACAGTAGACACAAGTGTGTCCGTCGGCAACAAGGCTATCCTAATAGAAAAAACAAAAGGTAGAGAAAAAAGTGAAAGAATACCAATGATGGTATTTAAAAAATACCACAAGTGGTAAGGAAGAGCCTACCAAAGGGAGGAGACAGGGACAGTACAAACAATGGTAGAAATTTAATTACCAAGGTAAAGGGTAGGGAATAGAAGTAGGTTATAGGCAACAGTGAGAAAAGGCTAAACTGACCAAAAAATAAGAAATTTTGAGGAGAAACTATCTTAAAAATTTTCCACTTAGCTTTGAGAGAGATGGCTAGCATGTCTGATGAGGAATGCAGCAAATGAGATCTGGAGTAACTAGGAGAGGGACATTATGGGTAGGTCTTAGCTGAGAGTTTTTGGCTGGTGCGAGCTTGGAAACTGTTGTATCAGTTCCGAGGACGGAACCGAAGTCTTATTTGTAATGAATAAACAAAGATTTACAACATCGGATGGAATGTTTTCCAGTCTCATCTCCAAGCTGTCACAACAGTGGTATGGTATCTAAGCAACAGGAAAACTGCAAAAGACTCAAGACAGTAAAATCTATTAGATGTTCCATGTACTTATCACAGTGATCAAAACAGGTCAAAAAAGTTAGATTAACAACTGATCCGGAGCTATCTAAATAATTTATACCTCTGTAAAAAAGGAACCAAAAGTAACTAAAGGTTTAACCTACATCTTAGCAATATGTCTGACCTGTTTTTAAAAGACCATTATGGGGAAAAAGTGAACACATTTGTCATGTTTTAATTTCCACACATTGCTAATCTACATTCACCAAAATGTAGTAGTCACTGTTAATTCTATTGTGTTCGCAACCCCATACGTCCTCCTGGGGGAAGACATCCTGATGAGACTGTTTTCTAAAGCTCAATCTTCTCAATAATGCACTATGATGGCATAGTAGATGAGATTACAATGTTCATGGATGGACTGTTGCATCACAGTTCCATTCACTAAGAATGGAAGAACTGAAAAATACTGGTTATTTAGAAAGACCTCAGTAACAGTACAACTCACTGTTCTGCAGTACCTCTGATAAGTGTTTTTCCTATTAATGTGTTACACATTCTGCAAAAATGCTTCCAGAACTATCACCTCATTGCTGAGATAATAAACTGAAATATTCAGCTCTGTATACTTCAGTTCTTTCTCAAATTAACCCTCCCATTTCCCCTCCCTCAGCAAGCCAGAATAGCACATTTCCAGCCTTGAAAGGGATGCTAATTAGTTAACTATGCATAAAACCAAACACTTGTAGCATGTGACTGTGCAGCCGCAGACCAGCAAACCAAACAAGAAGACTAAAAGGCTCACATAGTGTCTTGTATAAGTAACAGGTATC
This sequence comes from Protopterus annectens, assembly GCF_019279795.1. Taxonomy (NCBI): domain Eukaryota; kingdom Metazoa; phylum Chordata; order Ceratodontiformes; family Protopteridae; genus Protopterus; species Protopterus annectens. Next base: position 1,136,198,668 of record NC_056735.1, on the reverse strand, counting down.
CAAGTGAAAATTCAAACTCAGTTTCCAAAGATGCAGTTGAACAAACTAAAAGTAAAAAAAAAAAATAGTTGTGCTTTTGTTTCTAAAAATCAGTAAGACTTTATCAGAACCATATTCTACACCAGGGGTGTCCAACCTTTTCAGTTGTAAGGGCCGCATTGAGTCAACAGAAATGGTCTGGGGGCCGACGGCAAGTGAGGAGCAAACAAAAAAAAAAAAAAAAAAAAAAGGTCTTTCATACAGAACCAGAGAAGTATCTCCGTATTTAGTTGTTTTTGATTGGCCCATATGCCAGGGTATGGGCTAATCAAAAAAAAAGCTAAGTGGAGGCTGGCCCCTGGCTGTATTCAATCAATAAATTAATAAATGCATAATATTTACCCTAAAATTCAATATCTCATTCTAATTATTAAAAAAAACAGTTAAATCTAACATCTGTAACTACATCAAAGCTTATTTGTAAAAAAAAAAAAAAAAAAAAAAAAAACACCAAAAATATACTAAATGTGTATTTATTTTACAGAAGTCTCATAAAATGAATTTTAGGAGGAATAAAATGTTGCCCCTAAGAACCACTAAGCTCCAGTGTTGTTAAATATGCAGTAATAAAATGATACAAGTACAACATATTCCTCCTTTTCATAATGGCATGCATATGTGCCTCTGAAAACAGCTAGCAGAGTGATTCCCCCTGTAGACTACTTGAAAACTAATTGGCTGCCATAGCTAACAGTTAGCAGCCATCAGAACTACAAATTCAGCAAGAATGAACAGTTTTAAATTGTTATATTAGCGGACCGGAGTTCAAAAGACACAACAACAACAACATATTCAGCACCTATTGCCAGCTGCCATTCATTAATTTGCATAACTCAAGTCTCAAATGTTGCTTAGTGGAGTAACACACAGCAGTGCAAGTGGATAGTGCCAGACTTTAAGCTTCTGATGAGCATTCTGTCATTACATCCCCCCAGTTATATTTAATAACAGTTCGCTTTCCTCAGTTCTGATTAGATAGGATATGCTTTTCCTTGCGTTGCCAGTGTGCAGCACCATGTGGGTCCTAAATGTTTTCAGCTGTACAACATTTTGCACTCTCGGCACGAGACTTAATTGGAATCAATCTTGGCACGCGGTGAAGTCCATTTTGTGTGTTTGTGTGTGTGTATGTGTGCACACACTGGTAGTGCACGGGGCTACATTTACACTCAGAGTGGAACGCTGCAGTGCAGGATCCATGCACTGCCTTATCTGTCTACCAGTAATCCAGTTTTGCAAACTTTGTAATGCACCAGCCATTTTGCATCAGTGGATACTGGAGTTTTAAAATATTTAAAAATTATAACAGCTGTACTGTATTAGCTGAAAACTGCACTTTCAGTGGATGTACAGTACTGTGTTTATACAAGACTTAGACATGTCAGCTTACAGATTGCTTTAATTCTTTCAAATATATATATATATATATATATATTGCTGCAGCTAAAAAAATCCCTGACTACAAGCAATGTGGTACAATATTGTTTAAATGGGTATGATAGGTAAATAAGTTTTTCAAAGTCACTTTTACAGGATAGATGAGGAACTATCATTTGCTGTGAGAATGACTATTCAACAGGTACCCTTTCCCATCAAACCACACACACACACACACACACATTCACACACACAAATAAGACTACATAAATTCATTAGTTTAGCAAACTTTAGTGACAATAGAATTTGATCAGCCCAGTGAACTAAAAGGCATGTAACTTTTCAGACATGCACAAATTTAAATTCCTATTAGAACTAGAGCAAATCTAACATCTGTTTTACATACACATACAATACATAATGATATTAATAGTGCATCTCTTTTTAATTAATGACATTAATTTCCTAAAACTAGCTTCAGCTCTTGAGTTACTTTCATTTGACCTGGTTTTACTGAACTAGAATTAAACTGAACCTATTTTAGGAGCTTTTCCATTAATCTGCTATTAACAAAATAAGGTCTACTCTAACGACTTACCTGTTACTGCAGGAGATGTGTAGTCAGTGTATGTATTAATTAAATTAATAAATATAATAATCCCCTTTGATCACAATCCTCTTCCTTCAAGCTGTTTATCACTAATGTATCTAGCGACGGTGCTTTACCAGCTGAAAGACGCTGGCATGAAAAAAAAGGGAAACAAGTACTGTAGCGCATGCGCACAAAAGCTAAAGGACGCGGACGTGAAAACACACGGAAAAAAAGTTTAATTACTACTTAACCGTTCTTAACCGGTACTTAATGGGTCGCGGGCCGCATGGAAGAGCTCTGAGGGCCGCATGCGGCCCGCGGGCTGGACACAACTGTTCTACACATTTGGACCAGTTCAAATAGCTTGTTAAATCACATGATGTAAAATATCCAATGGTAGTCAAATTAATTCAACATGTATCGATACTATCAATAGCCTAAGAAATATAAATATATGTAGAAAATACCATCAAGGGGTTGTTTTGTTAATAGAATGTGTAAATAAAAATATGAACAATGCTTGTTTAAAAACTGTCTAAATATATTAAAAAATTTTGAAAAAGTAATCAATCTGGCAGCTCTAGATACGAGTACAGGGACAATGGAAACGTTCATTTAAGCCCCAATTAGATGCATTCAATCTAAGCTGCCAGATCAATTCTGTGTTCAATTCTGGCTTCCCAAGAATCATCCTGTTCATTGTATGGGACCACTACCAATATGCCAAACTTACATTTCCAATTATTACATACCTGTGCTGTTTGAATAAGGTGTTGCTAGTGTTTTGCTTTAAAATAGAGTAAAAATGCTCAAATTCTTTACCTAAAATGTCATACAGTTTTACCAATGTAAATCTGAACATCCTTCACACAGTGTATATAAACCACTATTTCCATAAATGAGATTAATTTGGCTGATAAGAAAATAGACATTTTTGGAAGACTTGCAAGATTTAATTTCTTATGACACTATTTTTTAACAAACAGTAAATAACTTATTCCTACTATATTTGGCATCCTCAAGGTCCACAAAGATATTAATGTCACCAACTTATCGGTTAATAGCAGCTGCACAGAATTCTAAAAACTACCCTCTGGAAGTTTTTGTGGACTATATCCTTAAAGTATCTGGTCTCCAGATCACATTTTGAAAGATTCATGGGAACATTTTAACTAATATTTTAGTGACACGTGGTTTTTCAACAATCTATGTAGTGGACCTGTATACATGCATTCCTTATCAAACAGGTTTGGAAGTGTGGCTTATTTAGACATGAATATTTACAAACGCATCAAGAAAAATGAGCATTTCCAAGATGTACAGAAACCCACATTTTCAAACAAACAGTTACCTTGATTTTTCTAGTTGTCACCCAAATTTTTTCTAAGAAAATATTTTCAAGGGACAGCTGGCTGAAACTGAAATAATGCGTTCTGATGAACATGCTTTTAAGAGGTGGAGAAAGTTTTTAAGATGATTTTAGACAAACTAACCACAAGATTTTGTTTAATAAAGATTCAAGATGAAATGATGAACTGGAGTAAGAAATATACACCATTGCTAGGTGCGAACAAAATGGTCACAAACCAAGAGCTGTTAACTGAACAAGGAGGCAACAATTTGCTCTCCACTGCACTGGTGGCTACATACAATTCTTCCTCAAAAATGGTGAAAGATGTTAAGAACAACTGGAATATTCTGAAAATGAACAAATAAATGTTTAACATTTTAGGGGATAAACCTAGATTTGTTTTTAAAATAGGCAAGAATTTAAAAAATTTATCAGAACACCCCAAAATCCATCCCACAGGTACCCGTATTAAGGGCATTAAGAAATTGTGACAGCTGTGAACAATGTCCACACATTCTAGTTAAAGAATGTATATATACTTAGGCGGGCCTCCCTACAACAATCCCCTTAAGCACATGGCAAATGTGCTTCCAAAGGAGTGGTTTATATAACATTGTGTGAAGGATGTTCTAATTAATACATTGCTAAAACTGAATGACATTTTAGGGGAAAAAAATTTAAGAGCATTTTTACGCTATTTTAAAGCAAAACACTAAATGCCTTCTTCACACACGATCAGGTGTCCACTAACTGAAAATTTTACTTTGGCATACTGGAAGTGGTCCCACACAATGAACAGGGTGGTTCTTGGGAAACCAGAATCAAACACAAGGAATTGATCTGGCAGCTCAGATTGAATGCATCTAATAATCAGGGCTTAAAGAAGCATATTTCCCTTGTCGCTATATTCAAATTTAGAGTTGCCAGATTATAATTATTTTAAAAATTTTTATAAATATATTTAGACAATGTTTAATTATTATTTATATATTTATACATTATTTTAACAAAACAACCCCTTGATGGTACTTTCTATTTCTACATATTCCACACATATTCAACATACATATATAAAACTATATATAGTACTGATGCACATTGAATTAATTAGTTTGCCTACCACTGGATATTTTATGTCAGATAATTTAACAAGCTATTTAAACTGGTTCAAATGTATAGAACAGGGTTCTGATCAAGTCCTACTGATTTTTAGGGACAAAAGCGCTTAACCATTTTTTTCTTTTAGTTTATGTCTACTAAACTACAAATTTGTGTTTGGAAACTGAGTTTGAAGGTTTACTTGGATGCCCATTATTTATACAAGACACTACGTGAACTTTGCATAACAATAGACAGCAGACAGAACTGTCTGCCTAACATGCCACTAAAAGTATTCCCTCATCTCACTCCTTACTCTTGTCATCTGAAAAGCACGTTCACAGTAAATAATGTTGCAAGATGCTTTTATAAATCCTTAATATGTAGGATTCCTGAATTTGTGTTCTGTAGCACACACTGCTAGAATTCCTATTGGCTACTCACGTGTGAATATGTGTGCAAATACTCTTACCATAGACTAAAAAAGTCTATTTCAGACAGAGCTTTGCATAACAATGAAGTCCTCAATCTTGTTTATCTCAATGATGATAGCTTATACGTTTCTTTACTATTGTTTTAGTTTGCACAGTCAATGAAGTTTTCACTGCACCTTTTTTGATGTTATTCAATATATTCTTCCATAAGCACAAAGCAGTGCTCCACACACACTTTTCTGCCTGAGTTAATATCAATAATGTATCCCTATCTGCATTGCTACAACCTATTCTATTGACTATTAAAGACTTCGGACAGTTCCTAGAGAAATGAAGACCAAGTATCACAGGCATGTTTTACACCACAGTTAGTTTGACCTTGTAACAGCTTTAGTGAATCGTGTTGCAATTTTATTACCCCCCCCCCACACCCAGTGGGTTTTACGTTTATTCCACAGTGCTCATCATCTCCCACTCAGAGCTGTGCTCATTTTGGTTAGCTAATTCTTGTAAGTCAGACACAGTAGCCACTTTTCAGGTATTAGGTTATGACTGTAAAAGTAAAGACACACTGATGACATCAGCTGGCAAACAAACCAGTATCAGGTTGATGTCCCTGTAGCTGTGCTCCACACTTTTCTGTTACATCATTGCACGCGCGCACACACACACACACAAAATAATGCAAGACCAAAAATGAGCCATTATGTATCTCTGTACAACCACAAGTTCAATGCCCATGGTCTAAACCAAGCACTTCAAGTCATACCAACACAACATGTCAATGCACCCTTACTCAAGCAAATAAATACCAGCAAATAACACTGACAGCACTTACCCTCACACATGCGCACACAAATTAAGACATCTGGTAGCAAAAGGGAATAATTTATACAGTCTCCACACACACACCACATGCTGCACATCACTGATGTACACAAATCATGAGTACCCATAAAAATGCATGTTCTGCAGCTTACACTGCATTCCCACATCCATTTCCCCATATACTGCACCATAATAATACCATACCATAAAAAGTGAAAAGATATGCCACCTAGGGAGTGAAATACTATTTATGTGATATTAACATCTTGCACCATACTAGCATAGCATTATCAATCCAGTGATAGCCATAACGCAGGTTAGCTAACAAAAAAGTATATGCATTTTTTCCATTATGTCTGTTATCTATCCAACACATCCACAGGGAATCAAACATACTGTGCCAGATAACCCATGGGTCTTTGCTCATTTTTCCACAAAAGCAATACTTGACCAGCTAAAAAAGAATCACAGCTGTTGCACCAAGCCCACTGCATTGGGATCAGAAGCTCCTCCACCATGGCAGATGTCATTCCATCTCGGTCTGTTACACCATCCAAAATAAAAACATACAAACGTACATATCCCTCGTACAGGTGAACCATGGGCAGTCCTCTGCCTCTCCAACACACACTGGTGCAACAGTTATGGTGGACCACAACTGCTAAGGATCTCAGCTTAGGGATCAATTCCACATCCTTATATAGTTCCCCTAAAACAAGGCACTAACTTAAGACCCTTCTGCCGTTCCACCTGATAAAATGAATGAAAGAGTCAAAGAATAAAAACAAGAGAAGACACCCCCCGATCAAAAACTACTTAAGAGTTAAGAAACAATATACACATACAGTTGTATGGACTACTACAGCTTAACAAGGATTTAATGCATAGAAAAAGCAACAAATAACTGGCATGATACAGAAGTTTTTCCTGTGGTCCAGAATGCTGCCAATGTCAAAGTCTCTTACAAATTATTCTAGAAAAACTCATAAACCCTAAAGGGGCTTAAAGCCAATGTATTCATTTTCCTTTGAATGAAAACTTAGCTGGATCTGGATGCATATGAAACTACACTGTGCATTTGATACAATGTAAACTAAATGTTTGTTTACTGCTACTTTGTGGCAGCTGTTCTTTTGAGGACTCAGCTGCAAAAGGGGTTTCTAGTCAAGCAAACAAATGCAAATAAATACCCTTTATGTTCCGCTTTAATTTAAATAATGGTCATGTAGGATTCATTTTTGTGAGACCTTCCATTTGAGCTCTCTAAACAGACAATATGACAATCACATATGCAAGTTTGCACATATATTTTGTCAAACATATTTAGAGAGACCACTGTCCCTTCCACATAGCTCAATGCAGAAGGAAAAGAACGCTGCTGTTTCACTGGAGAATATGACTTCACCAAATGGTTCAACTGTATGCATGTAGTAGACATCATTAGATACCGCTGACATGCAAGTCCAGTTATTTTCAGGTTCAGCACTACCTTGTCAAACTTGTATGGGAGAATAGACTTGTCCTAGGAATACAAATATTAAATACAAGTTTGTTGAACAAAGTAATACACCCTGTGGAGTTTAAAAAGAAATAACACCAAGTAGCCGACTACTTTGCATTCTGCTGTAAATGAGGAAATGGTGCTTACACCTACCCTGTTAGGTAGCAACATCAAACTGCATTTCTAGACTCTTTGGCTGGGAAATAAGTGTATGGTAACAAAAGAACAATGGGTAAGACATGAGCATTTAGAAGTAACAAAAGAACAATGGGGTAAGATAGGAGCATTTGGTGTAAGAGAGAAGGAAGTTGAACAAGAAAACCAGACTTTCTGCATATGCATGATTAGCAATTTGTTTTTTTGTCTTTTCGGCTTTTCCTGGTTAGGGGTCGCCACAGCGGAACTCCGGTCCGCTAATGATTGGCAGTAGATTTTTTATGGTGCTGAGTTGCCAGCCCAACGCCCAACCTTCAGCGAAGGCACGCCCATTCACGCATGTCTTTCAGAGGCCACTCGACTGCGGGGAGGACATGCAGACTCCACAGAGAAGGCACTCCAGCTGTGAATCGAACAGGAGAACCTCTTGCTGTGAGGCAACAACGCTACTGCTGTACCACCGCAGCTTCTATATGCATGATTAGCAGATAAAAGTTAAATTTGTGAAACTCAAGTGAATGAGAAGGCAGGAGTTGTCACAGTGAGATTGCTGAAAAGATTTTGCAAACATTTGGACTCCGGGGAAGAAGACAAAGAAATGGAATCCTGACAAGATGTAATGGACTGCACATTATAAAAGGCTCAGCAAGGAGTAATACTAGTGTTTGACAAAACATGAAACCATGATTCATCTGACGGAGGGATATATTTTACTTATTTGTGTTTACTATGGTAGATCACAGATCAAATTAAATGTTTTGCAGGCTCAGCCTGTGTTACATGCACAGTAACTGTAAAGTAAGATTAAGGGTATAATTAAATTATACAGTACATACAATGTATAATACAAGTGGTGTAAGTGAGGTAAATGTGGTCAAACCAAATGACCCAACATTGTATACATGAATTATGGAGGGATATGCTAGTAAAGACAACAGAGATTGTGGAATACTAACAGTTGCAATAGAAAAGCTAATAACAGCAGCAGAACTGGCTATTAGATGCATACAGTAGGGAATGGATATGGCTTTGAAGCCGAGCAGTACCTATTTTTCTGAGAAAGCAGCACAGCTAAAGTGATAGTGATAGAAACTGATCCAGACCAATTGGTTATGCAGTGATCTACAAAAAATAGCAATCTGGGCACCACTACCCCTCAGATTTAAAGCAGGCTGCTGCTCTGCTTATACGCCTAGATTGTCTACTCTTATGAGCAGTACATGTAGGCCCTTGGCAGTAAAGAATTTCAGTCTTCCAGTCCATAGTATGCAAAGTACTGCAGTAAAAAATGTGTTGGCTTACCATCACAATGATGCTCATTCGCAAGACTATGGTCAACACACATGGCACTACCTGTAAAGAAAATTCTTGCACAGGGAGTATTACTAGGATATACAATCATACTCTTGATTGCTAGTGACACAAAAGAAAAATTTGCTGTCCATCCAACATGTCCTAGGAAGCACATCACCACCAACCAAGAGGTCATTAATCCAAGGTGTGTGCGCATATCTATATTTGTACATATGTAACATATATCTCAATATGTATGCACAAATGTATGTGTGTGTGTGTGTGTGTATATATATATATATATATATATATATATATATATATATATATATATATATAAATAATATACATATACACATATATGCATAGGCATTTGTTTACCAGATAGTCTACTGGTCCAAGAAGAGACCATTTTCAGTGCAGGAAAGGGGAGAAAAGCTCCATAAAAAACACATTTAGTATACAAAATAACACAGCATAAACGTACTACAAAATAAATTAAACTACAACTTGGATAGATATGAGTGGAAATATAACACACACAGATATATATATATATATATATATATATATATATACACACACACATACATATGTATACACACACACACACACACACACACACTATATACGTATAGCGAGAGAGAAAAATCGAAACAAGTGTGGGGCACACACATGGTGGACAAAGGAAAAAAACTTTCAGCATCATTGCTCCTAAAAGCAGTTTGCCATTTATTTCAAATTGACTTTACTTTGACCTCATTTCAGCATGGGTTACTGTGGCAGAGACCATTTTAACAAGCATGACAGTCTTCAAGGGGACTCAAGGACAGTTTAGACTTTACAGCTGTCAGAAACCTTAGTCAAGAGATCCTGTCAGCATCAAGTCACACAGTGAGCAGTGCTTCCCCTGCACTAGAGAGGTACACCAACATGCACAGAGTACATCTGTTATTATATCAATTCTGCTATATAATTATTTAAGTTGCTCTTTACTCTTAACTGTGATCAGAATGAAGACTAATACTGAATGTCTTGCCCAGATCATGGTATGCAGTGTGTACAGACTTTGCATCTGCTCACTACCCCAAGTGACCTTGAGAGAACTTCATTTGGGCAAGATCTACTTTTCACAAACCTAGAGAGTTTAACTACAACATGGTTACTTTGGCCGGATCTACTTTTGACAAACACAAACTACTACATAGCAAGGGCTTGTAGAATACCAATACACAGACTGATTCTCATTTCATAGGGGCAGTGGCAAGGTCACATTTTCATGCAGTTTCCACATCAGTGGTTTTCATGGCCTTGGTTTTATGATTCAAGGATACGGTGAGACAGATTTGATATCTGAAAGGGTAGCTGACTGTGCGTTTCATATTAGTATAAAAGCAATGGAGTTTATTTTATTTATTCATTTTTAAGCTGGTAGGTACTTTGGGTCTCCCACAGGCTGTGGAGGGGAGATCTATGCCTGGCATACAAAGCATTGCCAGACCCCACCCTGATGGACCTCCTGCATGCCCACAAAATAAACAGCACCAGAATTCTAAAGACTTAAACCTTGCCTGCAATATAAATGTATCCCAGAGACTATCCCTTCTCTGGAACAGATTCCCAATCCATGTGAAGCAGAGTTCCTCCCTAACCCAAATGAAGTGCAACTTAGACAATCAGATAGGGAACAGGACATTCATCCCTAGTTTAGCACTTATGTCTCCAATGGGTACAGGCAGCCTATAAATGGTTCTTCTCCCAAGCCCCTACTTGTAAATGTTTTGTCTCCCAAGCCTCTGCTTACACTTACTTAGGGTATCAGAACTTGTCAGAGATTTGGGATGGATGGTAGGCTTAAAAAGCCCTTGTGGTCTTCATACTAGTACACACCTATAAACGTCTATTATCAAACCCTGTTCAAAAATCCACAGATGAAGCAAAGGCCCTGGGTAGTGTGCGCCTTGATCCTCGCTGGAATTACCTTACAGTGGTGTGTACAGCAAAAGGTAATAGCATGAGACAACATGGAAATATTCGGCTTTGACACAACTCCCTTTAAATTGCCTTCAGAATAAACAAACAACTGATCAGAGTTGTTGAATAATTTAGTTCTATATAGCACCAAAGTTATCTGTGGACATCCAAGCTATGGAATATCCTTTTGCCTTTGTTTTTAGATTCTGTATTATCATCCTGGGCATAAATGAAGGATTAGTTCTTAAAAAAAAAAAAAAAAAAAAAAAAAAAAAATCATCTTCTCTTAAAAATGTGATAAGGTTGAACTATGTTAAGAACCTGAAAATGAGATATTCTTTCAGGGCTCAGTGTAATACATAGCAGTCTTCCATGTTAACCTCAAGTCAGCCTGATGAGCAGGTTCAAATGGAACAAGATTTAATTTTTTCATATTAGAATTAAGATCCCTAGCTGGAGCCACCTGCTTTAAGAAGAATTTAATTCCAACATCCCTTTGAAAAACATGTCACATGAGACTGTAATGAAATAGGGAGATCCATGGACTGATGCATTTAAATGGCAGACAAATGAAGGGTAAGTCAGGCTCAGAGGATAACAATTCATATAAACAGTATAGAACTAGAGACACATTAGCCCCAGAAGGGTGCTGCTTCATTTATTGGCACAAACTAGAACATCTTTTCCATTTACTAATATGTGACTGATTTTCTAGTAGCAGGTTTTTCAGCCTCCTTTAATACTTGCTTCATGTTCTCAGAAAATACGTGCCTAAAAGGTGTTAAGATTCTATCATGCAGACACAGTTAGTTGCAATTTTTTTGGAGTCAGGATGCATCGAACATCTCTCTTCTTGAGTGATTAGACCAAGTCTGTAATGAAACCCTTGGCCACACCCAAATTAATTGAGAACCACTGTTACTTGGGTCAGAGGAGAGTCACCACAATGTTATTTGTAGACTTCTTATGAATCTTCAGAATGACTGTGGACATTGGTGGAAAAGTGTGCAGGATCTTTCCTGTCCAAGAAAAAGAAAATGTTTTCATGTCTTTCTGCATGGAGCCTAGAACTGAAATAAGCCAACAGACTGTTGTGAATGGTGGCAAAAGGGTCTAATTAAGGTGTTCACAGAGAGAGATTAATGCATTAACTGTATGCAAAACACCTACGGGCAGAGTGAGTGTGCTGAAAATCTATATCCTAGGTCACCATGGTTAATCTACACAGACTAGGATCTTACTCCCTTTGGTTTATGTACCAGAACACTAAGGTGCTGTCAGAAAACACTTGTAACAGTACTGGGGACCAAAGATGGACAGTGTTAAGATAAAATGAAAAAAGAATAATGTCTGTTGAGTTACAAATACAACTCAGTCTAAGTCCATGTGGGTATAAAGAACTTGAGAAGTACCTCCCTGGACTACACAGAGAGACATGATGGAGCTCTTGGAATAAGTGCCACATATGCCAGTATGAGCCTAGCATTCTACCTTCTCCAGGGAAGATGCCATAATATGAAAAAAAATCAGTGACTATTAAATGACTTAAGAGTACAGTGTCATTTGAAGGCGGTACAATATTTGTCAGCCTTTGTGGATATGGTCAAGAAATCACATTGCTGCCAGAGATGGTCTGCACCTGTCCCCTCCAGGATTTTAAATATTAGTTAAAACCTTGTCCACCCCCATACTGCTTTTTTAGGAATCTGTCAACTTGGCAAACCTACTGACATAGCTAAATTAGATCAGGAAAAGCAGGTGTTTCTGCTCATTGCCATGTGTCTAAACAAGAAACTTCACTCCCTGCAAGCTCTCCTTATTCTCTATTTAAACTTAGACCAACTACTGCACAGGAAGGGACAAAAGGTGGAGGGTGTGTCTTTATATTAAAAGCAAACACACCCCATGACTGGTAAAGCAGTATGATGTGCTTGAATTCTCCACGTCCAAATTACCTTAGACAAAGTACCATGCCTTATCTTTGCAAGCTACAGGTCCCACTCTGTGACCCAGGAAAACCATAATACATACTTAAATGTACTGGAGATAGTCCCCATTCAATCTAACACCATACTCATGGGTGTCTACCCCAATTCAAGGACCCCATCAGGCAGGCCCAAAGATTCCTGTATTTTATAAAAGCAAACACCTTGCACCAGTTGGTCCGTATGCCAACTAGGAGTACAAACATCCTTAACCTGGTCCTCACAAACAAGGCAGAATGTTACATCCTCCCCTAAAGTAAAGTAATGTCCTTACTGGTCAGGTCAGACCATAAAGCCGTCTCCTTTGAAGTAAGGACAAACAGGGACACAGACTAACCTGAAACGTTTAAGAATTATTCTAAGGCAAACTTCCTACTAAGTGACATTCAATCCAAAATTCAAGCCATTCCAAACCTTGAGAACACCACTGCCTATGAGGAATCATTCACAGAAACCCTGCATAATGTTAATGGGGGCATAGAGACAGCTGTACCTACTCAAATTAAGAGTAGGATCAAATCGAAATACAAGCTTCCATAGTGGAATCTCATCAATAAGTTCCTCAACTAAAGAAAGAAGTAAGGCAAACATTAGGAGGTGCAACCTAAACAAGCAACTCAGGGTTGCTAAGCAAGTTTATCAAAGCCAAATTTGAAGTAAAATTAGCCTCCCAGGCCTAGGACAATAAAAAGCATTCTTCAGCCATATCCATGAATTCAATGGCAATTACACAGCAATGTACAAATTAACTGTAAATTATGCCACTTATATGGAGCAGAAGAAACAGCAAACTTTCTGGCTGACAAATCTTGTTCCATTTTACCTTCTCTCCTCTCCTGATGTCCCTCAGGAAATAACCACATCCATAACTCCCCCAACTATCAAAGAAAGAGCAGGTACTCTCCAAGGCCAACAACACAGCATCAGTGAGTCTCAATAATATCCCAGGATGCTTCCATAATTACATGATACGAACTACTGGGCCCATTACAATCACTATTTAACCACAGCCTACTAACAGAGTTTGTGCCAAATGAATGAACTATGACAGTTATTCCACTGAACAGAAATTGACCATTTGAGGACCAAGAGAATTAGCGACCCATAACTGAACAGGCTGATATGCAAAGTTATGAAGAGAATAATCATAACCTATAAACACTGGGCCTAAATCAGTTCTGGTTTAAGAACAGGTCTTGTCTACTCGGACTGATGGACTTCTTTGAGAAGGTCACCAAAGCAAAGGATGAGGGCATAATAGTGCATACTGCCTTCCTCGACCTGGCCAAGGCATTTGACTAAACCCCCCACTAGGACATTTTAGAAAAGCTCACTAAGCTAGGTACAAGCCTCTACCTTACCTACTGGACAGCTAGCTAGCTTATACATATGATCCAGGAAGTTATAACAGAGGAGTCCACCTCCATAAAAGGGTCAGCACTTTGGGTGAAAAGAAGTGTGTCTGTCTTGTAAAAACCCACGCAGACATCGGAATGGACATACACTTATGGCAGGACTGTAACATACACTCTGACAGAGCTCTTACCAAATACTCACCATGCTACCAAAGAGATGTACAGGGTAGCTGGTGGCAAGAAAAAAAAAGCTGGATCATCATGCAGACTTTACACAGGTAGTGAACGCAATGCAAGAATGAGCACTACACCTTAGTGTAATGCCAAGGCTATACTAATGAGCCACTCTCTGCTGCCACAGTGGTCTACAGTATGTCTGGATGGTATAGGTTACAAGGCCCTTATCTTGCATCCCTTCTGCAAACAGTTTGGGTTGATGTTAGCACTATGTACCACAGATGCAATCTGGTAGCCTCATTTTTGCTGTTAAGAGATTAACACCCTCCATTTCCAAAATAACCAAGGAATACCACACACAGCCATCATAAAAGTGCAGCATGGTAATAAAATGAGAAGTGTGAGAAAATGTTTGAGACCATACAGTATTAACAGCTGTGAGTATGAATCATTTATGCATGAACTGTGTGTCCATAGGCATACAGTTCTTGAAAATATTGCCTTGCATCCCAGCTCTGAACATACAGACTAGCTGACCAAGACCCTGTACTGACACTATGCAAAAGCTGTACCTGTGAGAAGCAGCCTACTGGGATTATTTGCTACTGTGCAATACAAGCACGTTTAACATGAACAGCCTGTGTATTAAAGTGGTCAGACATTTACTACTCTCTGTGGAGCAGTGGTGATATTCCTAAAGACAGTAGCTCTTATACTCTTACAGACTGCTGACCTACTTGTTCACTGTCCATTCATGCAACATTTACGTTATACTGTCTAAACCAATTACGCCCTCCCACTAGCTGAATTGAAGCAATGAGAGTCTTAGAGGTATGTTCATGGTGAGTGCTGCCTGAATTGCATGCTTCTGAATTTGATGAGAATAGTAGTTTGTGGTGTTACATTTAGGAGGCCTTTGTGGTTTAAAGAGCCTCAGAATATGTAGGTCTCTCTGTTTGGTCTGTGCTGCAATGACTGGTATAGTGTGATGTCATGTGCATTACTGACCACCTGAGAATTATTTCAGTGTCTCTATGTGAACGCTTTGCCTAAAATAACAAAATTACATCTTTTGTGCATTACTTCTTTTTTATTTTATTTTCACTGATGTATTTATTATGTATTTATTTATTAATTAGTAGGTGGTTGTCAGTAAACGTGAGAAAATTGCTCCATTGTCACATGATGCCTGTTTCAACCAAGCTGGTTACACAGATGACTGTAAAGTGCAAATTCATGGTTCCATCTACTAATATGGGCTGAAAAGGGAGGAACATATGTGAGGTTTGGAGTTGACGTACTAGAGTGTTACCCATCTAAAACAAATAATCCAAGTACCTCTTAGCAAAACCACAATTTCTTTGTTCAATTACTGACTACTAAGTACAGTAGGAATTTGTGAAGTAGGTTATACAGAAGGGTTTAAGGTTCCAAGTGACTGCGTCTACACAGTGCACAGCTAAACATGGCTGCACAATGAGCAGTGCAGTGCTAATGTGGGCAATATAATAAAACAGAAAATGCAAAAATATTCAAATGAGCACACTGACCGATAATAAAACAGCACACTTCTAGGTTCTAGTACAGTTTAAACCAAAGCAATTCCTAGATTACTAATAAATACCAACATAAGTGCAACATAACATTATCACAGTAACTCATTAAGAATACACAACGTACTTTTCTTAGGCATTTCAAGACTGGCATTTTAATCAAACTCAGTGGAAATTGTCACAAACAGTAGAGTGGTAGCAGCTCCTTGCAAAATAAGGACAATCTGCCAATTTACAAAGCAAGAAAGTATTTTAGTAGTGAAGTGCTCTTTTGTACTGCATCAAAGAAATGCGTTATCACTTTTAGTGTTCATCAGATACCTAGTTGAGCTCATCAATATGAAGCTCAGTATGCTGTTCATACAAACAGGTGGGAAAAACCTCTGGGAGAGGTATTTCTACACTTGGAAGAGGTAATGCACCATATGAGAAGCTATTTGTGATGCTCGAATCAAGAGGTGTGGGGTGGTGCAACAGGATGGCCTGCACTGCAACTGGGAAAAGTATCCCTATGGGAGATGAAATTAAGGGAAGTTGAATTAATGCTGGAAAAGAGAAGAGGGATTTGGTGATTAGGTAACTGACAAGGGACACGTGTAGGGAAAATAGCATCATGGCTTATGTTTATTAAAATAAGGAAAGTGGCAATCAACATACTCCTCCCAAAGGGGGAGTGGTGACTGCATAATGTGGTGCAAGTAGGTATCAATAACCTCTCAGAGTCCATAGCTGAAAAAATAGCAAGCATGTATGAAGGTGGCAGAGAAATGCCAAGATACAGGATTGGAGGCAACATGTTCATAGGTGTTATACGTATTGGTAACTAGCATGAGGAGGAAGAGTAGTTGACAACATAATGATTTGGTGTGGCAGTGGACAAGGGACAGCACTTTGGCCAATAAGGAGAATAGGTGAGGTCTGGAAGGCACACCAGCTCTATGTCGAAAACAGGCTTACCTTAGCCCTGAAGGACCAATGTTGCTTGGAGCTGGACTGAATGTTGGTCACTCAAAGTAAGCTGGGGGCAGTGAAGCAATACCAGTGAGTAGGTGGTCATGTGCTAATCAGGAGGAGAAAATGGACAGAGCACATAAGCAGTGTAATGAACCAGGAGGACAGTGAGGAGCTGTAAGCAATGATGCAAGGAGGGAATGGCAGGCAGTGGTGGATATTGCTGGTATCACAAAAATGTGGAGCAGGGTATGCATATGTCACTTTATAGGATGTTCAGGAAAGACCGAATGGAAAATGAAGGAAAATAGATATGGGCATAATGTAGGACATACACTAAGCCTGAGATGGCCTTTTTTCTGAAGTACATTGATCTTGGAGTTGGTATAGAGAACTTGTGGGGGTGTGCAGGGGGGCTGCCCCCATGCAAAAAAAAGTTTAAAGGAGAACAGCAATGTTTGAAATTGACTCTTCTACTGTAGTTTTGGTCTTTTTTTGGCTTGTTGGCATCTGACACTGAGTGCCGACATTTCAATAGGAAGCCTCATAGATTGTTTCGATACCATTCTGTTCCATGGGCTTCTACAACCTTCTCTGCAAAGTCCAACACTTTTTCACTAACCACACTCTATACAAAATGTTCTAGTTCCCCTACTGTATCCCTAAACCCTACACCCTTTAATCCACTTCCTTTTTTTAATTCATTATTACTTATTATACACAGTAATCCATATCTCACCCCACATACCAGTGGGAACCTTTTTATAATTTCATACTTCTAAAGTTTGTGAATTTTTTATATTCCTCTCCAAATACTCATAGTTTTACAAATTATTAATGCCATTTGAAATATAATGTTTAACTGCATCTCATTCTCTTATTTCTCCTGCAGTTAAACATTATATTTCAAATGGCATTAATAATTTGTTTGCCATATGTAATTACTTCTGGTTTTACTTTCTCATATTCATTCCATATTTCTTCATACATATATTTGGTTCTTTCATGATCTATTCATATTTTATACTCACACATATAATATATACATGTTTTCCAGTGAACACAGGTCTCCATTATAAAAAGCTTTGATGGCAGTCGTGACTTTGAATGGTATGATACAGACTGGCTCTAAGTCCCTTTCGGTGATTCCCCTCGATTACATCCTTCTGATGAAGTGACAGTGTAATTCATACAGATCACTCTCTACCATCAGTAATGTATACTGCATAGCTATGTAAGGAATCGGCACAGACTCACTTCTGCCAACACTTATAGCAAGTACAAAGATAATGAGCCTTCTGCTTGTGCTGTAAATGCATTTCACTTTCACTCACTTCATATTCAGCAGAAGTCACCACTATACCACCAAAAATTAATTCAAGTATGTTAATCTCATAGGTAGGCACAGCTGCACTGGTCTTAGGACAATGACAGATGTCAATCATATAGCACACTGTGGGCCATGTGTAATATTTTAACACTGTATGTAGTGCAACCTATTCCATTCTTTGCTTTTTAATACTATTTTTTATAACAATATGTATCTTTTTCAGTCATGAAACAAATGGAAAAAGTAATAAAATCAAAATACAGAGCACAGTGTATATCAGTTAAGTATTGGAAATAATTTACACACAAGTACCTATGGCCCTCTTTCTGTGTTTAGAGTTCCTCTCTTCACTGCATTTAAACAAGTGCCATCAATTTGCTTGAGAGTGCATTGTGATGCCCCCCCCCCAAAAAAAAGGATAATATAAAAATGTTTTCACCTTAACTACAGCTTCCTATGCTTTACTAAACTATATCAAATTCTATTTAATCAGAGAGCTATTTAGTAATGAATTACACAAACTTCTGACTTTTCCTGTTATCAAGTCATTAGCTAAACACACACACATTGCTTCTCTGTATATAATTTTATTCATATTTACTTATAAATCTTTATGCATTTTGAGCAGTTAGCTGAATTGTCAAGGTCCTAGTTACAATAATTCATCAAAACAAGCAGTTGTTCAATAATGCAAAATACTTATTAGAAAAATTAAGATGCATACAAGACATGATTAAAACAAAATAAAAACTCATTCAAGGTAATGTTAAAGGAAAGAAAGCACGAAGACACTGAAGTTGAGGACAAGGAAACTAAAAGGGCAAGAGAGAGAAAGTGAAGGTTGCCTGACCAAGAATGTCTGAAACAGGGCAGAATACCTGAAAGAAGTTGATGATACTGCAGAAATGCAGTGCTAGCACTGACTTCCGTAACTGCAATATCGCAGGTTCATAGGTTGGTACTAGGCTATCAGCTCTAGGGCCTATATAAGCCTAGCCATAACAATTCCCTGGCTATTTCTTCCCACTGTTTACTTCCCTGGACCCCTTGTCTAGCAGGGCGACTGACGTGATCCCCGGGGTGAATTTCCTTTCTCCCATCCAATCGTCAAGGTTCCTTTTGAAGAGGGCCAAAGAGGCACTTGCTTGACATGTATGGGCAATCTATTCCATAGTCTGGGGAGTCTCTGGGTCAGGAACCTATGTCTCCAGCTTGTTTTGTTTATTGTGATGACAAGGTTTAGATCCCGGAGCGTGTGGCTCTGAGGGATTGGGATTTCTTTAAGTGTAGCATGTCCAACAGCTCAGGGTTTGACATGACCTTGTATGTTAAGCAGAGATCGCCTCTGAGTAGACGATATGCGACAGAGTATAGCTGGAGTTTTTTAAGGCAGTCAGCATAGGGCATCTGCTTTAGGCCTGTGATTCTTTTAGTAAGGTATTTCTGTGGCCTTTCCAGTTGTTGCAGATGTCTTGAGAAGTACATACCAAACTGGGCGTTGTATTCCATAATGGGTCTAATGAGGGATGAGTACAGTGGGACAAATCACCTCCTTTTTTCTGGATGAAAAGCCCTTAGTGATGAGGTGTGCCACACAGAAGGATTTCCTGACTGCTGTGGCGATGTGGTTATTGAAGGTGAGACCACTGTCCACCTGTGTCCCTAAGTCTCTTATCACACTTTCGGTGTTTAGTGTACTGCCACCTATATGGTAATTCACGGATACATGCTTTTCCCAAAGGGGATAACTATACATTTCTTGGCACTGAGCTTGAGCTCATGGCTCCGGCACCAAGCATCTGTTTCTGTAAGGCCCCTTTGTAGAGTATCCACATCATTTGGGGATTCAATAATGGCTCCCAGTTTGCAGTCATCTGCGAACTTTGTTAGCCAGAGTCCTTAGTGTTGGCCTGTACTACTTCAGAGAAGTAGATGCCAAACAAGAGCGGTCCCAGAACTGAACCCAGAGGTACGCCACTTGTATGGAGCTGGATTTGGAGTCGGCTACTTTTACAGTGTGGGTTCTATCAGTAAGCCAGTTAGCAACCCATTGCTTTGGAAACTGAGTGCTTGAGGCATTCCAGTTGCGGTAACAGTTGATGCAATTTAAATATTGCAAGCTGTTTTTTTTTTTTTTTTTTACATGGGATAAGGGGCAACTTGCTAAAATTTATTTTTCCGGATGGAAATGTCCCTGGGTCAGTCCTGGCAGGATCTGCATTCAGTAAGGGGAACTTTCATGTTGGCATCAGGATCAACGCTGCTCCAATCTCCTAGTTGCTAATGAATGTGAACACTTTCTGCAGTCAACTTATGAATAAAAATGTGTACAAATGGTTGGAAATGCCACACACCACAGTACCATCTTAGCCCTCCTATCCTTCTCTAACACCATAAACCATAACTGAAATAATAGCAAGCTTTCCTCAGCCCTCTTTTTAGATCTTTCCAAGGCCTTCGATATGGTCAACCACCAAATACTCATGCACACCCTTAAGGCATTGTCACAAAATAGTCGTGTGCTTCAGTGGTTCCAATCTTACCTGTGTGGTAGACAACAAGCCATCCTATGGCAGGACAAACTATCAACCCATCTACCCGTCACCCTAGGTGACCCCCAGGGCAAGCTACTAGGACCTCTTCTTTTCTCTCTTTATTAATGGCCTTCCCACCGCCATCCCAAATGCTACCTGTATCCAATATGCGGATGGCTCCACCCTGATTTGTTCAGCCACCTTCCCCAAGATCTAATGACATTAACCCAGAATACTTTCAGTATTGTTGAAAACTGGCTCTCTAACCGTCAGCTGATATTAAACCCTAACAAAACAAAGTTGCTACTTTTCTCCACCACTTGCAAGTCTTCCTTACTACTTTTTACCATAAAATCTAATAATGGTACCATTACCTCCCCAGATGCGCAAACCAAACTCTTAGGCGTCACAATAGACAACACCCTCAAATTTGATATCCATGTCAATCAAACTATCAAAACTATTAACAAAAAACTTGGCTCCCTCTAAGATCAAACCTTTCCTTACTCCATTTACTTGGACTGCTACTGCTCATTCCCATCTACTCTCCACACTTCTCTATGCCTCCCCTCTACTTACTAATTTGAACAAATCCACTCTTGGCAAACTCTACAGCTGTTATAACCATATTGTTAGATTTGCAACAGGCATGGCTTATAGGACACACCACTGTCACAACCTAAATCTTCTGGGGTGGCTAAAATGGTCTAGTCTACTTCAGTACAACCAGCTTATAACTGCCCATAAAGTTCTCAACCACCCTGATAATACGTCTGCACTTAAAAATATCAACCCTTATAGCAACCGGAGGTCACTTCACTCTTCTAATAAACTACTGGTTCAAACATCCAAAACCAACAACTCTGCTGGGGAGTCTCTGTTAGCGAACTCTGTTGGCAAAACTTGGAACTCTCTTCCTGCTGATCTTACTCTTGAACCCTTTTACTCAGTTCAAAAAAAGCCTCAATCTGTACTTTAAAACTCACTGGCTATGTCCTTGTTCAAAACCAGACTACATCCTCCTCTATAGTCTGTAATCATGTTACATTGCCTAGTCAATTTCTCAACACGGTTTTAAAAAATGTATGATTATATTACCTGCTTGCTCAACTGGAGCCTGTAAACTGTGTGCAACTTGTAATCATTTTGTGATTTTTACTGTATGTTCTACCTTGGAGCTTTTCTCCCTGGGCCTCCGCTGAAAATGGACATGTATCCAATCAGACTACCCCAGTCAACAAATGTAAAATAAATTCAATTATTTATTTACATTTGTTGACCGGGAATGTCCAACTGGATGCAGGTCTATTTTCAGTGGAGGCCCGGGGAGAAAAGCTCCACAAATTAAAATATTACATAGTTACAGATGAAGAACATAGTACATTCAGTAGATAACTAGCATCTGTTCCATCCACGAAATCATAGCAGATATTAACAATTGTTACAATAAGAAGTTACTTCCCTATAATAAGTAGATAGGCATGGAAGTATCAGAGCTTGCTGTAATCAAAGGTAGTTTGCGGGGTAGAAGAGATGTAGAGGGTAAATGGAGTGGGAGAAGTTAGAGGGGAAGAGTTACAAGGGCAATAAATATCAGGACCATGTTGCAGATACTTAATTTAACAAATTTTACTTCTTCAAATGTAATGAACCATCCCACTCTTACGCTCTTTCAGGAAAAAGTCAAAAGTCACTGAACTCAAGACAGTGGACCTCCGTGTAAATTCAGGATACCATAACCATAATGCAACTAAAAAAACAGCATAGTCAAGGTACTACAGGATTTGGATGGAACACTACCATGCTGCAAAATCAGGGACAGTCTTTACAGTTATTCTCTGCAAATCAGTAGAGCAGCAAACCTCAAATGCTCAGTTCACAGTATTGTAGGTGTACTACTTCAGTGTAAATCAGTTAAAACATTCTGTAGTTACTGCTGGAAAAAATGCTCATGCCATTGATGGTGCCCCTAGTTCAGATGTTAATAAGAGACGCATAAGGTCTCTATACTTACAGTGGTATGAAATCTAACCACCAAAGCTCAGAAAATCTCAGATTTTGCCTTATAGTTTTGATGTGTCCCTTAAAAATGCCGACTTCTGTCAAATCAATGAGGAATGGATTCACTACACTATGCAATACACTGCAGGTTCTACATTTTTTATTCTCCATAAAAAGCATGTCAAATCCCAATCAAATCTACTCATTTACTAACACAAAAACATTTCAAAAACTGTTACAGATTCTGAGCCTGTGGATCTTACTATGCCTGGCGTTACCCTGATGCTTGAACTAAAAAGCTGACAGCTATGGTAAGCACCAAGCAAAAAATAAATAAATAAATAAATAACACTCTAGGTTACTGAACTGATCATCACATTATGTCCTGCACAGAAATAGAGACTTTTGTGAACTGAAATAAAAAAAAAAAAAAAAAATGGTTCCTAAACTATTGGAAGGGCAATTTATTTATGCAGAAACTATGGCTAATGGGTTGGGTTGCATATTAAATTAGGAGCGGGTGGGTCCCATGGTGAATGTATTACACGAGGATGAGTAAGGAGAAAAAATGGCCTGGAGTATGGCTTCTACACTACAGAAAATCACAAAACAAAGAGAAATGTACAGTAACAAGCACGTTATTTATATTTCTAATGGATTGGATCAGATATTAGGGATGTAAAACTTGCTAAATAAAAGAAAATGTTGATGTTATCCTGTAGTTGCTTTTTAAGGTCACGGTGAGTAAACAAAAAATGGGCAGCGGGATCATAAACACCTTACTTGAACTCAGATGCTGTTCAAGTAACCTCTTCCAAACTTCAGTAAGTGGCATGCGTTGTTTCCAGTAAGACTGCAAAATGAAAGAGAAACTTTGAGAGAGAAATCCTGATTCTGAATGTACTAGCAAAAAAAAAAAAAAAAACTTCTCAAAAATATTACATTAAAAAGAAAAAATAATGCCTCAACGTATAATTTCAAATCTCCTGGAATTCTTTAAAACCTGGTCTGGCTACATTTCTCCAATGTGATCTCGGGGGAGAACCCCCCCCCAAAAAAAGCTGCTTCCTTAGTGACAGTGACCCTTTATTACTACTTACAGTAATATATACGATCAATGACCTCATTCAGGTTAGATCACAGCCAATGTAATGTTAAAATCGTAACTATTTACAAATGTAAATCCTGCTTAGCTTTTTGAGCCAGGAAAACCTACTGACAAAAGAAAAAAAACAGCATAATAAAATCAGAAACAGATGCCATGGACTGTGCCAGTGTTGTAGTAGGATAAAGCCTTAACTATAAACCAGGCAACTCAAGTTCAATTAATGGCTCAAGCTCTTGATGGCACAAGCAGTTTGGATGGGCATATCCATCCTAGGGAGAGAAGGATGGTGGTTTATGCCCATCTAACACCACTGCTCTGACTTTGGCTGGAGAATGAAGACCCATCATTATGCAGGGAGTTGGTGCTGGGGGTAAGTACAAATGGCTATCAAGCCAGTAGCAGCAGCCTCTACTGGCATATGGGGTGGGGGACAAGAATATGCAGACAGATGAGGCACAGGTGGCCATTATGGTGACAAGGGTGAGGCTATGCCACAAAAAAACTCTGTTTTCACTACTAGGATACCTGTGAAAGCACTCTCACGGCTGCTTGAATGATGATGACCTCCCCCTTGAACAGCGCAATGCAAGCCTGAAGAGTGGCTTGCCAGTTGACAGGTATGACAGAAAAAAGTCTGCCACAGTATCCTGGCTCAGTGTGTTAGAGAGGATAATACTATGACTAACCTCAGAAAAGCCACACAAGTGGTCTACACACTGGAAACGTCAGTTAAAAAGGACTGGTAATGAAAGAAAATCAGCAACTTACTATTTCAGGGGAAGCTGTCCTATTTATCCCAGATGGCAGTCTGATACAGGAAGACCTAAAAGTTTAAACCCATAAGCATTTCCCCAATATGTACAGGAACTCAGCAGTGTGAACCCAAGTGTTAAGAAGGGCTTGTATTCCAGCCAAATACAGACGGATATGCAACTGGAGGAAGAACTGCAGATCTAGCATAGAGAAATAGCAGTAGTTGAGAAGGATGCAATACAATGTTTGCATTAAGTTTTCTGGCACATGGAATGTGATGTCTCCCCACTCAAGGAAGCAAGCAGATCTTGTGCATTATAGACTGGCAGGGATCCCAGGATGTGGTTGATGGTTCTGAGTGTTAATGGGTCCAAAAATGTTTAAAAAGCAACTATTACAGTTCTATTAGACACAGATAAACAAGTTCTAAAGATGTGTGATTAATACTGTCCTACCATTTATCTATGAAGATGCAAAAGAGCACACAGACTGGACCATTAAGAGAAATGCAGCTTGTTACCTTGCTGGCTTTCAGTGCTCTCTGGGTACAGCTTTCCATTCAGCTTCTTGACAGCCATCTCAAAATCTTCATCTTAAAAGAAAAAAAATTATATTTTCAATCAACCTTGGCAAAAGGTGCAAGATGTGCAGTTACATAGAAAGATCATTGTTCTTCTGGCATTAATGTACAGTACTTGGATCTTACTACTGCATTTGCTGTCAGAATGTTATGGCAGTGACTTAGATAACCCCTGCACTAAAATTCTGACAATCTAGCTGGCTGGGGGATGGTGAAACAAGAAGTTATGTACTCACCATAACGTTCGATGTATGTAGTCCATCTCGCCTCACATTCTTACCTGTGGGTTCGGAGCCAAACCTCTGCTCTGACTCGGCCATACTGTAGCTCAAAGTCTTTCAATTGGCTGGGCTAAGAGGTATCCCATGCTGCACTGCTCCCTTTCCCCAGATCTTGTTTGCTGCAAGCTCAATCACATAACACATAGAGAAGGAAAACACATTCCATTAATAAAATGAGTACTGAAACCAGAACTAACCTCTAGGTCCTCCAGGATGGGGGAAGGCGGGAGGGTAAAAATGTGAGGCGAGATGGACTACATACATCGAACGTTATTGGTGAGTACATAACTTCTTGATGTTATGCAGTCCAATCTCGCCTGCATTCTTACCCGTGGGACAGCGTCCCCAGCACCTGAACCCTGGGAGGCTCAGTGGAAAATACTCCTGAGCACTGTGGAACCAAAGGAAGATCTGCCTCTGGATACCAAATCCAATTTGCAGTGAGTAATAAAGTTGTGAAGAGATGCCCACGTAGCCGCAGCACAAATATCATCCATAGACATCCTGGCCTGAAATGCTGTAGAGGTAGACATACATCGGATAGAATGAGCCTTCACTCTAAATGGTAAATCCTTACCACCTGAGGCATAAATGAAGGAAATGCAACTAGAGATCCATCTAGATCCGATTTTCCAAGATCCTTCGTTCTATGCAAATAAAAACGCAACTGCCTGTGAACATCCAGTTGGTGAAACTTAAATTCTGACCTATTAGAAAACTCTGGAAAAAATACAGGCAGTTTAATGGATTGGTTGAGATTACTAACCAATGCCGCTTTTGGCATAAAGGAAGGGTCTGGTTTGAGGGAAACCCTGTCCTTGTGAAAAATCAAGTAAGGCGGTCTGATTGACAAAGCTTGGAGCTCAGAGACCCGTCTAGCTGAAGTGATGGCTACCAAAAAGATAGTTTTCAAAGTCAAAAATTTCAGTTCACAAGTAGCTGCAGGCTCAAAGGAGGAAGAAGAGAGACATTGTAGCACAAAATTTAGGTCCCAAGGCATGACCGGGTCAAAGACTGGAGGGCGAAGCAGCATAGTGCCTTTCAAGAATGCCTTACAAAGTCTATGCGCCATTAGACTGGGTTCATTAGAGATGTGAAAAGTGAAAATATCGGCCAACTGTACTTTAATGGTCATGGCTGCTGACCCCTGATTGAAAAGCATGGAGAGAAACTCCAGAACTGAAGAAATCAGAGCTGTATAAGGATCAATTTGTCTCGCCTGAGCCCTGATGGAGAATCTTTTCCATTTACTGGAATAAATCTTTCCGGTCGAAGGCTTATGGGAAGAAGACAGAATATGAATCACTTCCGGAGGAAAATTATGAAGCCTGACTAGTGATGGAAGTGGAGTAGCCAGGCTGTCAACCGGAGGGTCTGAAGAGAGGGATGGAACTGCCCTGACATATGAGTCAGTAGATCTGGCTGTGGGTCCAGAATCCAGGGGGTGTCCATGACAGAGGGATGGAGAAAGGGTAACCAAATTTGACGAGGCCAGTGTGGAGCAATCAGAACCATTCTGCTTCCCAAGGACTGCGCTTTCTGAATAACCTTTGTAAGTAGAGGAACAGGTGGGAAGGCATAAAGTAGACCGGAGGGCCAATCGTGAACTAGAGCATCCCTGGGTGACTCCCCCTGAGGGGGGATGAGGGCGAAATAGCTGCTGCACTTGGTATTGAGGGGACTGGCAAATAGATCGCAGCAAGGCTGACCCCATCTCGGAAAATCTGCTCCGCAACTTGACTGTTCAGGGACCAAGCATGAGGCATTAGAATAGCTCTGCTCAACCTGTCGGCGATCACGCTGGACTTCCCCGGAATGTGCATTGCTACAAGAAAACTTTGGGAAGACACTGCCCACTGCCACACTCGAATGGCCTTTCTGCAAAGAGGATACGACTTGGTTCCTCCCTGTTTGTTCAGATGCCATACCACCGACATATTGTTTGAGTGGATCGCAATTGTCCCGAGAGGAAGAAAGCTCTGAAGTGCTTGCAACGCTAGTAGCACTGCTCTCATCTCAGAGATATTGATATGCAGATGTATCTCGTGTTCCTGCCACGTGCCTTGGACTGTCCTGCCGAGATAATGCCCCCCCACCCCATCTGGGAGGCATCTGTGGTCACTGTGGCAACAGTAGGGGGATGGGACGAAGGGTTTTCCCGCATTGAGGTTGCTGGTGTGAAGCCACCAGCGTAGATCTTGCTTGCACCTGTCTGTGATCATTATGAGATGAAAATGCTGTAGAGACCACTGGGCGAAGAGCAGCCACCGAAGGAGCATAATTGTTGCAGCCATAGTTCCTAATAGTTTGAGAACCGTTTTTGCCTTCACTTTTTTCAGAGCGAGCAACGCGTATACTTGTTGCAAAACTTGAATCCTTTCTTGTGGTAAAAACGCCCTCATGAGCAGGGTGTCTAACTCGGCACCTATAAAGGTGATACGCTGTGAGGTCAACAAGGCAGACTTTTCCCAGTTTAGAGTGATACCCAACTGTTGACGCAGCTTGAGAGTGGTGTGTCTGGTCTGTAGTAGTGGATGCCTGGTGGTGGCAGAAAGGAGCCAGTCATCCAGGTACGGAAACACTTGGAATCCCTGACGTCTCAAGTGAGCCGTCACCACTGCCATACATCTGGTGAACACCCTGGGGGCTGTAGTGAGACCAAAGGGCAGAGCACGAAACTGAAAATAACTGACTCCCAGCCGGAAGCATAGATGACTTCTGGATGCCCTGTCCATCTTTATATGGTAGTAAGCATCCTCGAGGTCTATGGAGCACATCCACACTTCTTTTCCCAACAATGGGAGAATAGATTGCAAGGTGACCATTCAGAACTTGGACTTCTTTAAGTGGAGGTTCAATCAGCTGAGATCCAACATGGGTCTCAGGCCCCTTGTTCTTTTCGGCACCAAAAAAAATCTGGAGTAAGTCCCTAATCCGATCCAGTCTGAGGGGACATGCTGGATGGCTCCTTTTTCTAGTAGCTTTATAACCTCTGAAGCTGCGGAATCCCTTTGATTGGGTGTAACATCTGGGATTCTTTTGATTGGTGGGGGGGGGGATGTGGTATCCTTTGGAAACTATTTTTAATACCCACTGGTCCTGGGTGATGTCTTGCCAGGCTTCTGAGTATAGTGAAATGCGACCCCCAACTAGCTCCGGAAACGTACAGTCGGGCCTCCCATCAGGAGCGCTGGTAGGGAGAACCACAAAAGGAATCATGGTCTCCCTGGTTACGCGGGCCTCCTCTGCCTCTAGGGCGGTGTCTACCTGAGTTACCACCCCCTCCCCTGCCTCTGGAGGGAGAATCACTTTGTGAGTCAATGAAAAAACCTCTGCGATTTCTTGAACCACATTTTCCCACTCTTCTGGACCTTGGGATAAGGTCTAGAAGGCATGGAAAAACAGACTCCCATGGCAGACAGAGTTTTTCCCTCTTGCTCGCACCTAGTGAGAGTGTCTTTCACCTTGGTTCTGAACAACAAGGAACCATCAAATTGGGCATTGGTGAATGTAGACTTGAAAGCCCCCACGAAATTAGAGGCGCATCCAGGAGTGCCTCCTGAGAGAAACGCCGGAACTCACTGCCCTACTCGCTCCTTCGGCTGCGTAAGAGATCAGCCTCATGGAGGAGTTGACAATAGAATTTAGGGTAGACATCTGAGCGTTGACTTTCTGAGCCACTGCGTCAGAAATGTTACCCTGCAGAGCATCTCCAAGCTCTTTCAGGAGATCTCTTTGAAGCATTGTAAAATGTGACAAGTAATTCAGTGACCGCAGTGTAAAGGCCGCTGAAGAAAACGTATGCTTCCCATACTGGTCCATGGTCCTAGACTCCTTGTTAGGGGGATGGACGGTAGATGAAGTCTCAGCCAGTTCCTTCTTGGTGGCCGCAGCCACCACCATGGCATCTACTGGAATGCCCTTCGTAAGAAACTCTTTGTCAGAGGGGGGTGGACAGAAATTTGCTGGGTTCCATAAGTGTCAGGGGTTTCCCATACCCTTTGACAAACTAGCTCCAGGAGTTCGAAGGGTGGAGAGACCCAGGAGGCACAGGGCTGAGCCCCAAAGGCCTTCAGAAACACCAAATCCTCCTCGGAGGGGAGTTTAGAGGGCCAGTTGCCTCTGCTCTAGGATATCAGAGAGAGAGATATCCTCAGAGGACGACTTGGGGGACCCCTCTGATTACTCGAGGTCGGTGTCCGACGTGAGAGACTCCTCCTGGGAGTCTATGTGCTTCCTTTTGCACGTTCTTTTTCTGGGTGCCTCCTCAGGCAAAAACTCTGGGGGGTCCTCAGAAATTTGGGGACCACTCATGGAGGCATCCCGAGGCCTTGGATCTCTGCTGTCCAAGGATAGGGGGCGATCAGAGACTGATACCGGAGCTGGAGGGGGTAGAGTATCATTGCTGTATGATGCAGCTGAGGACCTGGCCAGCACGCTCCGCATGACCTCGAAAGCTGGTCCCCCCGGCTCTGAAGATCGACCAACCGTGGAAGACTTCGGAGCAGAAGGGACAAGGTCTGAAGCCGAAGCAAGGGTCAGGATCACACGAGGGAGGCTAGGAGCCGAAGAGCATCCCGAGACCTCCCCCTTGGGCCCAACCAGGGAACCATGAGTCCTGGACCCCTTGGAGGGAGCCGACGGGGTCTGAGCTGAGATAGGAGCCGATAAGCCAGGATGGGCTATCGGAGCCGACCTAGAAGCATCAGACGGCGCCAACCATTCTGTCTCCGAAGGCTGAGATTTGCTCGGAGGATCTATTGACGACTGATGGGTGACTGGCTCCAGAGCCGAATGGGCTGCAGCTGAAAGCAATTTAGCCAGCACCGGTGATTGGAGCAGTCTCTGCATCACTCAATCCACATCAGTGTGTGTCCTGGAGGACCTAGAGGACAAGTTAGGAGATCTAGACCTCCTCTCTGAAGGAGACCTGCGAGGAGGAGAAACTGGTCTAAGTACTGGAGACCGGTTCCGAACTAGTATCTCCGTCACCGCCTCCGAGAGGCTGGGAGCCGATTTATGTTCTGTCGCTTAAACTTCCTTCGGCACCAAAGACAGTGGAGCTGAGGATGCCACAGTAGACTTAGTAACTTTCTCCAGAGGCTCCGATAACACAGACAGAGCCGGAGATCTTTTTTTGCTCTGGATGTTTTGTCTCTTTTTGAGGGAGAGGACTTAGCACTAGAAGACCTCTCCAAATCTTCCTCGAAGGAGGGTTTCAGTACTCCCTTCAGAATTAGTTTGTTCTTCCTTTCTTGAAGAACACGAGGGCTGAATGCGTGACAGAATGCACAAGACTCCTGAAGGTGTATAGCCCCCAAACAATAAACACACACAGAGTGCCCATCAGTAATCGACATCTTGTACCCACATTTACTAAATTTTTTAAAGCCCGAAGGCTTATGTTCTTTTGTAAGATACTAACACACAACAGAAAAACGGACACCAGCAACAAGCGAGGGAACTAGACTAAAACTACAGACACCACACACCAGGACCTCTAACTCAAACGGTCCTGACAGGAAAAACAAGGGGAAGGACTAGGTCCTCTAACTTAAACAGCCCTAGCCCAGAGGGGATAGGTATCTAAAAACAACAACGAGCACAGAAGGAAAACAGATAACCAAGGGAGGACTAGGTCCTCTAACTAAAATGGGCCTAGCCCGTTGGGAGATAGCTGATGGGATACCAGACAAAACATAGACAAAGGCCACACAAAACAGCTTCACAAAGCAACAACACACACACCTATCTATGAAAATAGCTTTTGGATCAAATTTTAGTCAAAAAACTCAGTCAAGACGACAAAAAGTAATACATGGCCAAAGCCAAGCGTGAGACCACGTCTGAGCTTTACGAGCAGCAAATGAGATCTGGGGAAAGGGAGCAGTGCAGCATGGGATACCTCTTAGCCCAGCCAATTGAAAGACTTCGAGCTAGAGTATGGCCGAGTCGGAGCAGAGGTTCGGCTCCGAACCCACGGGTAAGAACGTAGGCGAGATTGGACTACATAACATGTATAGTTTTGTAAGATCTTACCATAACGGTAGTCCTTCTCTTCATTGCTGAGGTGTTCTTTACAAATAGGAATCCCCTGCCAAGGGCAGCCTGATGTTTTGAATGTACACCAAAGCCTTTAGGTTGCTTTAAGGTATGCCATACCTCACACATATGCAACTCGTGTATAGCGGAGGGCATAAAGGTGATATCCAGACGTACCATTCTCAGAATTGAAAAGCCCCAGTAGGAACGACAGGATATAAGTAACAAGCTCATCCAGAAGGAAAAAGGACCAGGGGGAGGAGGGAGTGAGCGAATACTGCAACAGTGAAGAGGACATCAACTGTTTTGTTAAGATTTTACACAACTGCACCATGTCCTTCCAATATCACTGTTACAGTACTCTCTACAATAGGAGAGTGCAATAGGTCAGGAAGAAGATTGGGAGGCGGAAGGGCCAGCAGAGCCCTCTAGGAAGCCATGGAAAATGGCCCTGGCAAAGCCAACTCTGGCCCTAGACATCACATCCAACTTACAGTGCTTGATAAAGGCATGCACACAAGTCCAGTTAGCTGCCTCAAGAATAGAATTCGTTTCCAAACTCTTGAAAAAAGCACCAGAACAGGCTGCAACCCTAGTAGAATGAGCCTTAACGGAGGAAGGAAGGCTCTTCACATTTAAAGAATAGCAAAAAGAAATGGATTTAGATATCCAAGAAGAAATGGTTTGTTTGGAAACAGCCAAACCTAAAGACCTAGGATGAAAACAAAAAGTTGTTCAGATTTACAAAAGCTTTAATCTTTTCCAAATAAAATCTGAGTTGTCTATGCAAATCCAAGGTGTGCAAAGCCTTCTTACTATCAGACTGAGAAGGGAAAGAGTGGCATAAAAGGATTAGTATGAAGGGACACCCTGTCCTTATGGAAACTAAAAAAGGAGGAACAGCCATAAGAGCCTGCACCTCAAACACCCATCTGGCAGAAGT
Source organism: Protopterus annectens (assembly GCF_019279795.1). Taxonomy (NCBI): domain Eukaryota; kingdom Metazoa; phylum Chordata; order Ceratodontiformes; family Protopteridae; genus Protopterus; species Protopterus annectens. The sequence goes on along the minus strand of NC_056735.1, from coordinate 1,136,166,432 downwards.
AAGGGCCAAAAGAGCAGTCTTCCAAGAACAATCTTATAAGGAAGCTGAAGCAGCAGTCTCAAAAGGAGCCAGAGTCAGTTTTTCTAAAACAAAATTAAGGTTTGCAGGAAGGAGGAATAAGCTTCCTGGGAGGTCTAATGTGAAGGACACCTTTAAAAAATGTTTAGCCTCAAATCTAGAGGCTAAAGGGGGAATTAAAGGCAGACAAAGCAAAGGTAGCGGATAGATGGGTCTTAAAAGTATATACCAACCCAGCATCGAACAGTTCACACAGAGAACAACAAACAACACTCAGAGTAAACAGATCCAGGTTTACAAGACAGACACCAAACAGAAAACCTCCATTTGGATAAGTAAGATTTTCTAGTAGTGGATTTTTCTGGCCTCCCGCAGGACCTGAAGCATGTCCCTAGAAAAAAAAGGTGTCTGCAGGAGATCAAAGCCCCATCACCCACAATGTTAGTTGAAGAGTGGACAGGTGGGAATGCATGACAAATCCCTTTGACTTGTGCGAGTAGGTTTATCCTATGAAGTAACTTGTGATGACTGCCCTTAGCAAGATGCAAAAAGAGGGAACCAATGCTGCCTGGGCCAAAAGGGAGCCACCAAAAAGATTTTGGGAGCAACCTGTTTTATCTTAAACAGGAATCTTGGAATGAGAGGAAGGAAAGGGAAGGCATAAAGAAATATCCCCTTCAAAGAAAAAGACAGGGAGTCAGCCTTCCAGGCCAGACGGCATGGGACTCTGGCACAAAATAGAGGAAGCTGTTTGTTCAGAGGGGAGGCAGATATCTATTTGAGGAGTACCCCATTGATGGACAATATCCAGAAACACATCCCTGTGAAGCATCCACTTGTGGTGCTGTGTTATGGACCTGCTCAAAAAATCTGCCACTATGTTCTGATCTGAGGGAATGTAAACTGCCTGAAGGGTCACTTGATACTGGACAGCCAAATCCCAAACCTGAAGGGCTAACCTGCATAATAGATAAGACCTTGTCCCCCCTTGTGTTGACATACCATATCACTGTGGTATTGTTTGTGAGAATCTTGAGGGGCTCTGGAAGGGAGAGAGAACAAAAAGCCTAAAGAGTCAGAAGAGCAGCTCTCATCTCTGACAAAAGACATCATCAATGTCAAAGAGACCACAGGCTCTGCAGTATAAGAGGACTGAAGGAGGACACCCACCCAAGGCATCTATAGAGAGTTCCTGAGAGGGGACCGGAGGTTGAAAAGGAAGCCCTGGGTTGAGGAACAACTAACAAATCCACCACTGATGTTCCAGTTTGAGGCAAGGAAACAGAGGAACCAGAAAATCTACAGAATAATGTTGGAGCCAAACTGTCTTTAGAAACCATTGAAGTTTTCTCATGTAAACTTTTGGCTAGAGGGAGCACAGGAATGGTGGAAGACATGAAACCCAGAGCCCCGAGAGACTCCCTGGCTGTTATTGCAGCCGGAGGAATAAGGAATTGAAAGAAAGCAACCACTGTTAAAGCCTGGGGAGGAGGCAGAGATGCCAGCATTGGAACAGTCTGGAGCCTTCATCCCACAAAAGCATGACCCTGAGAAGCAGTCAAAAGAGACTTTTGCAAATTTACCATGAATCCCAGGCTTTGCCAGAGAGAGAGAAAGTGCAGATACTGAAGTAATATTTCCGGAGAGGAGGCCTGAATCAGCAGGTCATCCAGGTAAGGAAAGATCTGTATTCCTCAACCTGCAGAAAGCAATCACAGGATTGAGGCATTTGGTGGAAACCCTTGGTGCAGTAGAGAGGCCAAAGGGCAAAGCAGAGAATTGAAAATGCTAGGAAGCAGAGAAACATAAAAACTTCCTGAAAAGGGGATGAATATGGATGTGAAAATAAGAATCCATGAGCTCCAGGGGAAACTAAAAAAGCTTGAGGAAGTAGCAGAGGAAACCAGGTTTGAAGGGACAGCATCTGAAAGAAAGGGATCTTCAAAAAAAAGGTACTGAGTTGAGAAAGGTCCAGAATAGGTCTCCAGGTGCTTTCTTTCCTGGGGACCAAGAACATTCTGGAAACAAATCCTCTTCTCCCTCGGGGGGGTTGCAACTTCCTGAATTGTTCTTTGAGCAACAGGTGCTGAAGCACCTCTGGAAAAAAAGGGCAGTTGTTCCTGAGTAGGATGAAGAATGCCCAAAAGAGGCGGACTGATGATTTCCAAACCATGTAATAAACCTGGCAAATGATGGAAAGAACCCAGGAGTCTTGGGTGATTTTTAACCAAGAAGGAAGTGACAGGGAATGTCAGAGAAAAAGGAATGTGACTGAGAACAGGGCAAGGACAGTCAGACAGCACCTCTTCTTCAGGAAAAGGAGGCTTCTAAACAGACAGTTTTTGTAGCTTTAGCAGTGGGAGCCCTTCTACCACCCTTTTTTATCTTTGGGGAGGGTGAGACTGTCTACAGACAAAAGCAGGCTTGTTGGGGTAATTCCTCTGAAACTTGTTAACAGGTGAAACAAAAATATGCTTCAACTCCTGAAAGACAATAGCCTTTTCTTGCAGGGACTTAACTCTGCAGCAGCAGCACAAAACAAATGCTTATTATCCAAAGGATCATCCATCAGCTTAGCCTTCATACCATCAGGCAAAGGCTGAAGTCTGAAACAGGAACACCTCCTCAAAACAGATTCAAAAGCAGCAAACCTAGATGAAGCATCAACTGCATCATAGCTCCAATTAATGACATGGCAAGCAACTTGGGAGGACATCCTTACCACAGCAAGAGCAGATGCCATCCTTTCATTATCAGGAAGATCTCAAATGGCTTGACAGGCCTGAGACAGAGGACACAAGACATACCTGGTCATATGAGTCTGACAGCTCACAGTTCTAAAGGCTAGGGTAGCAGAGGCATACACCTTCTTACCTAGCTCTTTCATGGTTCTGCTGTCCTTATCAAAGAGGAGCAACTTAGTTGAAGGCAACATTTTGGAGGGCTTATCAAAAGCCACTGATGCCGCAGAAGGTTCAGCAGAGGGACACGCAGAAACTTGCAGTCATCAGGCACTTTATAAAGCCCATCAGGTTTCTTAGGAGCAGATGGCTGGGATTCAGGAACCTGAGAAGTAGTGGAAAAAACATTCAGCAGGGCAGCAAGAACAGCAGAGGGCCTACAGAAGCTCACAGTACCGCTTCTGAACATCAGCCATCAGAGCAAAGTCCCATTTGAAAAATTCCATCAGTATGAAAATAGTGTCACCAAATGAAATCTCCTCAAAAGGAGAGTCAGGACTGATGGACTCTTCCTCCTCAGAACCATAGTCTAATGGAGATGGAGTCTGAGAGGAATAAGTGCCTCTTCATCAGAATCTGCATTCAAAAGAAAAATCCTGCTCCCAAGGCCTCTTAAAAGGGGTAGAAGACCAACAAGAAGAAGAAACAGAAACCCCTGTGGAGGCTTCAAAGCTATAAGGTCATTAAACAAACCTTGAGTGAAGTTTTGCCATTCACTCTGAGGATTCTTAGGAGAAGGCAAAATGTGTTTAGTCTTCTGCTTCTCTAAGTGAGATGTCAGCCTTAAAAAATGTAGATGACTCTGACGACACACTATAATAGTAGTAATAACCTCTTCCCTCACTAATATAGGAGTAACACCCCTAGGGCCTTCAGTAATAACCAGCTGTAGTTTCCCATGAACGTACGAGGAGTCAGAGCCATGCCAGCCTCCAAAGAGGTTGCGTCGGAAGAATCAGAGAAAAGAACCAGACAATCCTCCAGGCTTTCACCAGCCTCAAGAGAGGTGCCCTGTGGTGGCAGTACAGTCAAAGAAACTGACAGAGCTTTCTTGGTCCTTTTCTTCTCAGACAGCTGACCCTTGGGCAGGGAAGATCTTTCTGTACTGTCTTTAGACAACAGTTCAAGTCAACAGTTATCTAAGTAAATCATAAGGGAAGAAAGCTGACTATGCAACGCTTAGGGATAAAAGCTTGACAAATCTCACAATATGTATGTCGTGGGAAGGGCCTAAACAAAACAAACACTGCTCATGACGATCTTTATGGGGAATCTGTGTCCCGCACTGGCATTTCCTCTTTCTGTAGGACATGAAACAAACAACCAGAAACAAGGCAAACAAAGATACAAAAATCTAAAAACCTCAACAGGGCACTTATCTAAAATTGGTTTTGTCACCAGCAGACGAACGAGCATTCAAATGGGCAAAGAAAATTCTTTAGCTGGTACATCCGGATATCACCTTTTTGCCTAACATCGTGCACGGGGAGCACATGTGTGACATAAAGCATATCCATTACAACCTAAAATCTTTGGTATGCTGACCTGATATGTTGGGCTGAACTTGGCAGGGGATCCCTATTGTAATGAATACTGCAACAGTGATATGGAAGGACATCACTAAATATCACACATTACTTGGTATTTTGTATCCACAGTTATGCAAGGTCCAATTTTCTACACATCACTGTTTGTCTAACTCATCTAGGTGACATTGCAAGCAAGAAATATACATAATCATATGCCTTAAAAGACTGAGCTTCCAAGAATGGCAGTAGCAATGAGCACAAACCTCAGTGTGCTCTCTCTCAGAAGGGAAAGTACAATTGTGTGGATAACTTACCATAATTGTAGATATTCAAGTAGATCAATGTTGCAATTGTAGCTCATGGCTGGCCCAAATACCAGAGTCTTTCACCATCCCTCCAGTCTGTGAATGCTCATCCCTATCTGAAGTCAGGATGTTGGGGGCATAATGGTACCTTGACTGTCACCATCCTCGGTTCTTTCCTGCCTGTGATACTATAGTCCAATGTCCCTCAAGGACAGCACGATCTGTCCTAATTGCAACTGACGGTCCTGTGGTAAAGGAGCACAGTATGTTGGGGAAGAGGACATAGCATGCAGTATACCCATCCCAACCTCAGGGCAGATGAAAAGAGGGGTACGATAAAAGGAAAGGGTAGTAAAACACTGATCAACTTGAACATCTACAATTATGGTAAGTTATCTAACACAGCTGTACTATGATCATTATAGTCAATGTTGCAGTACTAAGTTTTTGAAAGATTCCTAAAGCTTTTTAATTGGGGAGGGTGAGGAGAGTTCTGGGCCAGGGACACAAAATTCTACAGAAAAATGGAGGCAAACCAAGCTGTAGCTCTGGATATGGCATTAAGGTGGTAACATTTGGTGAAGGTGTGTACACAAGACCAAATGGCTGCTTCTCAGATGGTCAGTGTAGGTGTCCCTTTTAAAAAATGGTATATTGGTTGCTTTTGCTCTGGTTGAATGAGCTCAGACTCTGCAAGGAATGAGCTTACCATGGTAAGAAAAGTAAAGCAGGTGGCAATCCATTTTGAAATGGTCTGTTTTCACACTGGTTTTCCCAGTTTATCCAAGCAAAAGACCACCAACAGCTGGTCGGATCTATATGGGAAGTTCTTCTTGCAAGTAGAATCTTAGTGGTTGGTGCATATCCAGAGGCTGAAGTATTCTCTCACACCTGTTCTGTGAATTGGGAAAGGAGAGAGATGAATAGCTTGGTTCAAGAAGACATCTGACAACCACCCTCAGCAAGAAGGGTTAGTTCACAGAGAAATACTGCTCCAGGGAAAAATAACGAAAGGCTTTTTGCAAATCAGAGCTTGTAGCCTCAGAAATAGAGTGCCAGGAGTAGGTATGTTTCCATGTAAGCAATATCAGTGGTGCTGAGGCCACTAGCTCAAAGGGCAACATTTTTTCCCCATAACATAATTCAGGTGGAAAGGGGGGCGCATGTTCATACGTGGGCATCCCTATTTTAAGAATGGTTTCATATGGGGGGGTATATGCTACACAGAACCATGGCAAGGCAGGCAGATACAACTAAAGTGTGCACCTTTACACTAGAATAAGACAGTTGTCCTTTGTACAGGAGAGAAAAGTATTCTTTTTTTAAAATGACACACAATGAATCATTTAAAACAGAGGCAAACCTAGATTTATATAAAAGAAAACCATGTTAACATATTCAGTTACAAACATTATACATCACATATATTCTTTTATAGACTTGGCAATCCATAATTACATAAATTGATCAATTCCTGCCTTCCCTTAAATCTCACTCCTCCTCCAAAACATTATTCTGCATATGTTGTTGCCACATTTTTTTCTATGTAATTTGCTCCTACCCTTTTATAAAGGCCCACTTCCAGTTCCTTTATCTCTTTTAAAAAAATTCACTACTTCAAATACAGTTGCTTTAGACAGATTTTTGTTTTCACACAATTGCTTTTTTGGCAGCCACCAGAATTATACCTAAAGCCTTAATATGTCTAGGCAGGATGGAGAAGTATTGTTATTAACTGTTCCAAGGTTGGTTGCTTGGGAGGGTAGAATACCATTAGCCTTATACCAGACCGAAAATGTTTCATTTTGCCAAATACGATTTCCTGGTCCTCTATTTTCAAGCCTCCAGTATTAATAAAATGTTACCTGAAAAAGACTGCCTAGACAATCAATAACCAATTATTCAAGCTGCCAACTGGGTATTTTCACATTGGGATGGAAAACAGACCTCTTGTTCTAGAACAGAAGGTCCAAGAGGAGAGGAGTGCCATGGTTCACCCTTAGGTGAATGTTAGGATGGAGACGACCTGTTACCCTTGGTCTGTCTCATTTTCTGCAATATGCTAGGGATAAAGGGTATTGCAGGAAAGGCATAGAGAAAAAGGTCTGTCCAGATGAGAGAGAAAGCATCCATTATCCACATCCCTCTCTCGGGAGTCCTTGAGAAGAACATTATTTGCCTGTTTTGCAAAAAAAAGTAGAAAGATCCACTTTTGGTACACCCCATTATTGGGTGAGGTCCATAACTTCCCTTTTCAGCATCCACTCATTGGGAGGGATCTGCTCAGACTAGATCCATAACAACTTCCCTTTTCAGCATCTACTCATTGGGAGGCATCTGCTCAGACTATATGATAAGTAGGCGGTCTTGACCCTGTGTGTATGAAGCTAAGGAGAGAGTTCTAAGCATCGAGCCGCTAGCCATACTTACATTGCTAATATGAATACATAATCAGGAATGAGTTGCTTCCTGTTAGTTTATATACCACATTACTGTAGTGCTATTAGTATCATTTTTTGCTAGTGGAATTAGTCTTTTTTGGAATACGCTTAATGCCAGAATAATTGCAATTATCTCCTTTATACTTCTGTGCAGGTGTCAGTCCCAAGTCTCTTGAATAAGCTGTCCCAGCCATGCTCCCAAGCAAAGACTGAACAATCTGTGGTTAAGATTTGGACATTTTCTAGGAGCTGAAGTGGGCTCCTGGATTGGTTTTAATGCTCTACCTCCCATCATAAAATTTATTTTTATTGGGCAAAGTAAGAGAGGAATTTTGGTTTCTGGGGACCAGCATTTTTTTTTGGGAACTGCTGCAGTTTTCTCATGTGCAATTTTGACAATGGGACTATTAGGATGTCAGAAGCCATGTATCCCAGGATCCCCATAAATTCCCTTGCAGTTATAATCCATTTACTACTTACTCCAACAGGGACAAAACTTTACCCTCTGGTAGAAAGACCTTCTGCTGGACAGTCTAGGTGCACTGTCAGGAAAGTAGTCCTGATGCTTTGTGAGAGTTCTGACTTATGGACACTGACACCAGGCTGTCAAAAGTACTGTTGGTGATGTGGGCTGGATAAGGCAATCGCCCAAATAATGGTAAATATGAACCCGTTATTTCTGCAAAAGGTAATGACCAGTGGGCAGACTTTTCAGAAAAGCCAAAAGGAAAGGCACAAAATTGGTAGAGTAACCCCCCTGACAAGGGGTGGGCCTTTAGTCAAGGAATGTCTCCATCATGGATCCTGTGGCAGCTACCTAGAAAGATGTGTTCAATGCATCATAACCACATTTTGGTGTGTCTGGATTACTGGAGGCCCACACTTCATAGAGGTCCCTGCTTTGGAAAGTTTTAAAAGGTAGGATTTCTATCACCTGTTATTACGTATGGTTTTTATTAGGTACCTGAACTCAAGGGAATCTTACATCTTTCACACAGAGAAATTTCCTCATTTGTTTTTGGACCCATTCTATTGATGTACTGGGTTTGTGAGACTTCAAGGGACACCACACAGACTTGTTTTAGACTTATTTACTAGCATACCCCACAATCAGAGTTTGGAGTTTGTTCGCACAGAAATAATGGAGCTTACAAGACTTAGACCACAAGTTGATCAGATTTTTAATATATGTGATGGAATTAACACTTCATAATTACATATATTTTGAGGGCAAGTACTTCCAACAGTTAAACAGAGTGGCGATGAGCACAGCCTGCACCCCACTTTATGCAAATCGGGTAATGTACATACGGGGAAAAAGTTTAAGAGCCCATTTATAAAGATAGTTTGAAACTCTACCCAATATTCCTGGACATTTATCATTTGGAACCACAAAGAAAGTATCTGTGAATTTATAAACTACATTAACCAAACTTCAGACTTTTTAAGAGTTACCCACTATTCCAGTAGTGACAGTATTAATTCTGTGGACGTCACAATAACTAGAAATAAAAACCTAACTTTGAATCAACTATTTATAGAAAGGAAACCTTCTCTAATATGTACCACAGTTATAATAGTTGCCCCCCCTTTTACTGCAAGAAAAATGCCTATAAAAGTTAGATTGCGAGAGTAGCCAGAATGTGTTCCGACATGGACTTATAAGAACTTAACAAAAATCACATGAATGTTTCTAGATATGGGTTATCCATCTAACACACTTTGTAAAATAGGAGATGAGGTTACACAGGACTGGGGAACAAAATGTAAACCCTCCTCTTCTTTTGACCCTAGTAAGGGATAACATTTTTAAACAATATTTCTAATGAATGCTACATCTCAAATTTTAACAATTCCTAGGTTATTAAATATACTAACAGTATTAAACAAGTTAGAAAGAGCTGAAAACAACTGGAATATTTTAAAAATTGATATGGACTTATTTATAACAGTTGAGGAGAAACCCCTTTCTCCATACAAAACAGGAAAAATCTGAAACGACTCTTGGAAAAGGTAGTAAGATGTCCAAGTAGCTTTTTTAAGTTGGGGTACTTGTGCCTGTATAACTGTAATCAATGCCCCCACATATTTAAGGGCGAATACATTTACTTTGGAACTGACAAAATCATACTGGCCAACAGGAATTGTTAACACTAAAGTTTTAATTTACATTGCAGTTTGCACAAGTTGTAAAAGTTTTTACATTGGAAAAACAAAAAGACAGCTTAGAAAGACTACGAGCATAACCACAATATTTTTAGAAGAAAATAATGTGTTCTTTAAGCATCGTTAACACTGCAAAAATTTTAAAATGTTTAAATTTGGTATAACTGAAGTTTTACCAAAAGATGATGGAAGGGGACAATGAGAAACGTTCTTAGAAGTTAAAGAGCTAATGCAGCAACTAAAGTTAAATGCTTCCAGTCCCCCTGGTTTAAATGAACAACTCTCCATTGTTCCAGCCTTAAAATTGATTTAATTGAAACTATAGTAAAATATAAGTTTAAAATTTTGCATTTATCACACTGAAAGTAACTAATGCAATTTGAATGTTTTCTTAATATGCAAGGAAATGTTTGATTTCAAGGGACACTATACTTATGCCATGAACCACACTTGCCCTTGTTTTATATTTAAATGTGATTTTGAATCAGCTTGAGGTTCTGATGAAATCCTGAAGTATACAGGACAAAAGTGCTCAAGCCTCTCTGCAATTTATGTCTATGTTCCGACTTTTACTGGATTAAATAAAAAAATTCACTTAGCTGGCTGGAGTTCACATTTGAACAACTAAGTTGGTTGTAATTAACAGAACTGTGACTGATTTTAGGAAGTTTGCTTGGGACTAATGCTATGCAAAGCTCATTTTTTATTTTTTTGGGGTTATTAGCTGCAAAGTCACATACCATAGACTTTTATTTCGAGGTTCTGCCATTCTTCAACTCCACCTATTTTGTAGTCTTTCTGAAGTGCTATAGCCCTGAGTTATTTCTTCTTTGTGCTTTCTCTCGTACAACCTTTGCTGGCCACTGCTTGTAACTGACTGTGTCAACCAGTGGTTTATGCTATGGGTCAACCTCTTCAATGATTATGACTTTGAAAATTTTTTTCCCCCAGCACCATTATTGAATTTTCACTTGTGACACAGGCAAATTTACATTCATATAAAAGTAATCACACTAATTAAAACAAACATACTTCACATATATTGCTATACATCATATAAACTAAGCAACATTACATAAATTGTTCAATTCCTGCCCTTTTATTTTAAACGAGAAACATCTTTATTAAACCATCACTTACTACACAGGCAATCACATACATTCATATAAATGAAAACAAACCACAGTGACACAATCCTAGTTGCAAGCATTTTACATCACAAATGACTGAAATTGTTGATTCTAACACCAATACCTTTTCCTTACTAGGAGGAACTCTGCCCAAGTTGCATGTTGGACACTCTTGTATGTGACCTTACAAAGAAGTCTGACTGCCAAGATTCTGTCCACTAATTTTGATGAAATCCCATACTGTCTTCTGAAGCTTCTCTCTTTTACCACAGTTCCCACTCCATTTCACTCTGTCCTCCCAGAATACTAAACTCTGGATCTCAAGCCAAGTAGCTTTGCTGCACTGCCCTTCCATATTGTTTCCTGGATGCAGAGGATGTTCAGTCTCCTCCTCATACCTCTCAAGCTGGAAACATCAAAAATCTGGACAAAGGCCCATGAAAAACAGGTAGAAATCCGTATGCTGATTAACAAAATCTGCATACATAATTATGTAAGCCTTGCCCACTCCAGTGGAATTGTGGGATACCAACTTTCAAACGTAAACTGAAGAACAGACAACCAAAATATGGCCCTAGACCCTGTAGTAAATGGTAACTATTTTTTTAAATGTACAGTAATGTTCACTGGGAAGGGAGACGATGATCAACCTCAGGATTTTCTTTTTGGTGACTTGCAGTATGTGGGTTTTGTGGTAAAAGTAAGGCAATTAATGGTAGTCAATATTCTAATATTAGCAAAAGAATATTATAGTTTGCTAGGACCTCCAAAAGTCATTCTCCATGGCCTACTGATCAGTGGTGTAGCTAGACTTTGTGCCACATGGGGTTGTCTGAGTTTGTCGCCCTTCCCCCTCTCACAAAATCATGGTCGAATGGGGCCCCCCCATACACAGCTCTCCCCCTGTAGCCATTCCAATGTCTCATTACTTTAGCTATTTCTCCCCATAGGTTCATATGTAGGTACTAGGCTATTGGCCCTAGGGCCTATATAAGCCTAGCCAAAAAGGTACCCTGGCTTTCACCACCCAAGAAAATTATTTTCCTGTGCCCCTGTCAAGCAGAGCCACAGAAGTGATCCCTGGGGTGAATTTCCTATTTCCCATCCAATCATCAAAATTCTTCTTGAAGAGTGCTAATGAGGAGCTCTGTTTGACATATAGGTATAGTCTGTTCCAGAGTATGGGAAGTCTCTGGGACAGGAATGTATCCCTCCAGCATGTTCTGTTAATTGTGGTGACAAGTTTTAGGTCCCTAGAGCATGTAGCTCGGAGGGATTGGGATTTACCATAAACACTATAATGTGTATACGGCTTTACTTTTACAATGATTATTTGGATTTAATTTAAAACTTTTATTTTACATTTTATAGCATAAACACTAATAGACATCTGCTAAACAAAGCAATACAGTCTCACAATGAAAACAGACTTAGCATTAAAACTTCTCTGCCCTTGAACACACATTCACTGAAACAGCACTGAAACCCACATTCAAAGAAAATGCATCTGGCCAGGGGCAGATAAAGATTACCTTTGGGCTGTTTTCAAATCATAGGCCCCTTGCACACAAAACATACGTGTATTCTTTGATGCACCTTCCTGACTGTATTAAATTATATACCTTGTATAATACAGCACACTTGTTGAAACACTTTTTAAATTTGTTTTGGATATTTTTCCAGTAAGCAATGAAACAAAATGCATGAAGCAATAATAAAAAAGCTGCCCAATTCAGAACATTTCCATAATAAAAGTTTGATCAAGGTTCCACAATCTACCAGTATCAGTAAATATGTACAATCTCTGCAGAAGTAAAAGTCATCTAAATAATTCCACATTAAAGAGATCTGTAACTAATGAAGCGGTTGCTGCTAGCAAACAACTTTATATTTCATTGTTTCATCTAAAAATAAAGTGCCATTGTCCTTGAGGAATACATTGCCTATGTTACATTAAAAATGATAAGCTAGTAAAATTGCAATAGGGAATGGATAGCAAACTGAAAACAGGTTCACAGTTACTAGGTATCTCCACCAAAGAGGACGTTCACAGGACTGCAGCATCCACCCCCTTTAAAAGTACAGTATCAGCAATCCATCCACATATTGTGGGAGTAGAACCCACAGCCTTCTGCATCAAAAGCAAGTATTCTTACCTGTTGTGCTATTAACACAGACTTGCCACAAGCAGCACTAAACTTCTCTCCCCCTGAAGAACTATGCAGCACAATGAAACTGGTAAAAGCCAAAATTTATTTGGGGGAGGGGGGGGGCAAAGGTCCAAAACCAGGGACACATTTAAAAAATTGCTTGTATAATCTTAGAAAAGTTGCTAGAATAAAATGTTTTGTGTTACTATGCGTCTCCTGAAAGATAGGAAGTCTGAAACATAAATGGCCATCATTATTTAGTGAATTCGGTTCTTACTGATTTGCCAGAAAACCACAAATTTTAAGAGGAACAGACCAAAAGTATTAGCCAAACATTCCAGACGTTCTGTAAAACATTGGACAGTTGAGAACTATGGTTAACCTAACTGGAGCATTTTACACACACATTCTCAAGCCACATGCAAGGATTAACAGAATCAAGTTTGCAAAGATTCACACAAGTACAAAAGTTTGCTGCCGTGTTTCCTCCTTAACAGAACACCCTGTTGCTGACACACACCTCTTCTAGCCTTAAACTGCCGCTGTGTTTCCTCGGGTTTCTCAAACACACAGAGCCCAAGCCAGTGATCACACGTCTCTCCTTAACAGAAGTACTTACAAAAGCAAGAACACTGTGTTGCTGACAAGTTTCTCAGAGACGCACTTCTCTCCTTAACAGATTTAAGTTCAAAAGCAAGTTCCCTGCTGCTGTTTCCTCCTTAACGTCTATCACAGACAGACACACAGACAGACAAGCACAGACACACAGACAGACAGAGACAGAGACAGAGACAGACAGAGACAGACAGAGACAGAGACAGACAGACAGAGACAGAGACAGACAGAGACAGAGACAGACACAGACAGACAGACAGAGACACACACAGACAGACACACACACACACAGAGGCACACACAGACAGAGACACAGACAGAGACACACACACAGACATACACACACATACACATACACGCAGACACATACACACACACACACACACACACACACACACACACACACACAAACACACAGACATACAGACACACAGAAACAGACACACACAGACACACACAGACAGACGCACATACAAACAGACACACAGACAGACCCAGAGACAGACACACGCACACAGACACACACACAGACACAGGCACACATACAAACACACAGACACACACACACAGACACACACACACAGACACACACACACACACACACACACACACACAGACACACACACACAGACACACTCCACTCCTTAACAGATTTAAGTTCACTGTTGCTGTTTCCGCCTACTTCTCAAACACACACACACACACTTCTTTCCTTAACAGAATTAAGTTCACTGCTGCCATGTTACTTCAACTTCACAAACACACACACTTCTCTCCTTAACAGATTTAAGTTCACTGCTGCCGTGTTTCCTCCTTAACTTCTCAAACACACACAAACTTCCCTCAACAGAATTAAGTTCACTGCTGCCATGTTACTTCAACTTCACAAACACACACACTTCTCTCCTTAACAGATTTAAGTTCACTGCTGCCGTGTTTCCTCCTTAACTTCTCACTCACAAACGTCTCTCAACAGATTTAAGTTCAAAAGCAAGTTTACTGCTGCAGCGTTTACTCCTTGACAGAATACAGAGTTGCTGGCAAGTTTCTCACACACACACAGCCCAAGCCAGAAGAAAGCAATGCAAAGATGCAAAAGCATGTTTACTGCTTAACAGAATACCGTGACAGAATTAAGTACAAAACAAAAGCAAGTTTACTGCTCTGCTGCCATGTTTCCTCCTTGACAGAATACTGTGTTGCAGACAAGTTTCACATATGCACACACACACCTCCTTAACAAATTTAAGTTCAAAAGCAAGTTTACTGGTGCCGTGTTTCCTCCTTAACAGAATACCGTGATGCTGCCAAGTTTTTCACACACGCACAGAGCCCAAGCCAGGAGAAAGCAATGCAAACATGCTATCGCGCACACGCTTCGTAATGCAAGTCTCTGCACATTAAGTAAAGCCTCGGTTAAGAAAGCATGCACAAAAGAATCAAGCCCCAGTTAGTCTTTTTTTTTTTTGGCCTTACCTGGGGGAAGAAGCACACGCAGTCGCAAAATGGTCCGACTCTGCTGCAGTAAGTTAAAGTGAATACACGCAGACCATCCAACTCTGCTGCAGCAAGTTAAATTGAATATAACTAATGGTTCTGGCATTCTCTGCCTCATGAAGCTGACGCCAATGATGTCAGGAACAAAAAAAAAACCCCTGGGAAACTCGGAAATTAAAGGGGCCACTCGGGAATTTGTGGCACCCCAATATTTTGCCCTCAAAAATGGTATTTACAGAGGAATTTGTTATGGTTGAAAGGTATGCTCCTCCTTTATCTTGTCATCCACTTCCAAGCCACAAAGCTCATAGACCCAGAGCTACACAGAAGTCTGGAAAGCAGGCTGGAGAATGCCTTCCATATCAGGGATTGATAACAGAGTACACGTAAAAAGAAAGAGGGCAAGGAGTACTACGTGAAAGACCTGCTGTGGTAGAGTTTTGAGTAGAGTCTATATGTGGAGCTACTGTTAAGGTTATAATTGGTAGGGCACATAAAATACTGCACAGCAGTAAGAATCAATTAGGGGAGCTAAAAAAAGATTGGTAAGAGAATGTAAAGGCAATTTACAATGGAACAAAGGGAAGAAATTTGTAAGGGGCCAAAGTAAACAACAAATTCCAGAAGTTTTAAGATTTTGTACCAGAGTATTTGCACAGATATTTTTATACCCAAAGCAGACATCAGAAGAGGTGTGATGGGAAGACAAAGTTAATCTGGAACATGTTTTTGAGAATGTAAGGAGCTGGAAAATTTTAAAAATTTGCTACAAATGTTAGAACACATGATTGTAACTAAGAAATGGACTTTTGAGATGGGATACAGCATTTGAATTACTTGTATATAGTGAAGCATTACACTAAGTTTCATGTTACTGGCTACCAAAATAATATTACAAAATAGAAAACATCCATTCCAACCTAAAGGAAGTCCCAGATATTGTAAAGGAGGTAAAAACTGGGGGTGAGAGATTTAGAAAAGTGAAGGAATGCATTTTATAGAAATAAACGTAATTTTTGTGAAAAATGCATAAAGAATAAAGGAAGAGTACTGAGGTTTAAGGAAAGGAAGAAATTTATATGATGTTGAAGTGAACAAAAACTGTTAAGAAAACACGACATTAACAATGGAGATTGTTACTTTTTCCCCCCGTTTTCTGTTAATGTATGTAATCCCATGCAAGAGCTTGCAATGCAATGATTTAACAAAGTTGTTTAAAACAGAAAAAAAAAACAATCAGTTCCTCCATCATCAAAACACAATGGCTTTTACCATGAAATATTTTATAGCTATATATATATATATATATATATATATATATATATATATATATAAGTATATATATATCTACACATGCACACACACACGTACATGTATATGAGCATAGTCTAGTTGAATACCTTCTTCCTCTACCTATCCAAAGACATCTGAACCAATTTACAGCTCCAGGCCACACTGGACTGTAGAAATTAACAGCTAGTAATAACAAAAAAACGCTGACCTCAAAAGGTGAAATCCTCACAGCAGTGGGATATGGGAGAATCCATATTACTTTCTGGTCCACTGAATATCAGCATAATTTTGGCAGCAAGCAAATGAAAAATCTCAAATAGGACAGGTCTTCCATCTTTCAAATATCTTGCTTGCTCTCCAAAGCTAATACTTGCACATTCAAAAATGTATTTCTAAATGAACAATATTACTATTTTGTCCATCAACCATATCAGCTGCTGATGGACATCAATAATCCATCTCAGTATTGACAACATTCTCTGGAAAAAAAGTCAAAACTGAATTTCTTGAAAATGTGCAGACAAAAATTGCAATCGCCCTCTTTTTAGGAACTATATTGCAAGCAACTTCTGGGCTCCATTTTCTACTTCAGACAAGTTTACCCAGTTGTTGCAAACTTCAGGCGGAATTCCAGAAACTGCTTCCTCACTACCGTATACTTTAACTACAAGTTCAAAATGGCGACACACAAACGATCTTGGGCAGCATCTTCATGATCATTTTCTACAGACCTCCACTTAACATAGTTGCAACCTTTTAAAGCTATGACAAAATATCCAACAAAGGCTCCAGCGTGAAAGCAAATGTTACATTTTCTTTTGTCAATCAATTTTACCATCATGTGATGCACTAATACTGGCAGTTATTTCCCTGTCCCATTTCATTCATGCCTCCCCGTTTCTTGACAAATCTGACATACAGCGAGAGTATTACTGTTTAATATTGCTATAATCCATCAGGGAAAATATATAACATGCAATTTGCCACAGTCTTATCAAGAGTGACTAAAGATATTTTTCTTTTGAAAGCACTGCAAGACTCCCAATGAGGAAAAGCTTTCAAGTGAAAAAGCAATGGAAAAAAAAAACATATTACTTTCACATTTTTTTCTTAGAGATTCAAAAGACTGCTGCCCAGGTAGCCATCACAAAGGCATTCAAACTTTAAATGCATGAGAGAATGAGTTAAGCTGTCAAATTGGTGGTGTAGGACATCATTGGAAAAACACGATGGTTGTGCTTTACTGCAATTAATTCTGATCTCCAATGTGGGGAACAAATGGACTCTGGGAACAGTGGTAAGGCCAGATGGTGGCAGGTCTAAACAATTAAAAAGAATGAGCATACAAATGATTAAAAAATGTTTGAAGTTATCAAAAGTAGCATCCATTGGTGAGGAAAGTGCAATAATGAAGACTCTCTTGACCCTCCACCAATACCTTAGGTTCCCCAGTAACATCATAATGTCTGCAAAATCATCAAAGATGCCTCACTCTCTCTCTCATTTACATTACCTTTAGATCAAAAAATGCTCTCCAAAACACAGGCAGGCACACCAGACTGTTTCTGGCACCTGCCCACATGGCCCAGATCATAATTACTTATTTTTACACTAACTGATTCCCACCTCTGAATCTTCAGTTTTTGCCCCTCCCCCCTTCTATGCTCTTTTCCTCCTCCTTCCATGTCAGCCATCAAGCCCTCCTCAACTGGACTCAAGCCCATTCAGTCACCAGTGGTAAAAGGTCTCTCAGATCCTCTAGGAAGAGGGCTATCAAGTGGGTCCCATCATCCTAGCAAATATCAGGAAGCATGTATCCTTGCCAGATTTTTGAAAATTAAGGACAATTCCTTTATGTCCTTATTCCCTTCCCATCAGTGTTGATGTGAGGTCTTACGGGGTTTATGTCTGGTTACCCACACTTCAGAATCACATAGGCAAGGACCATCACCACTTGATTAGACAAGCCCACTATTGAAAACCCAGCACTGCCCTCAGACGTAATGCTTAGCTGGGGGTGTGGTCTTCCAAAGCTGACCCCCCCACACTTTTTCTATCAAGGGCTTGAGCCACTAATTGAATTCAGGTCACATGTACCATTACAGGGGCTTTCTTTATCCTGCTATGCCTGCATCTTCACTTCGTTGCTACACATAGCAGCAGCAAAGGTCAAGTCTCACACCTCAGACTCCCCTTCCTCAACCAAAGTGCATGGAAGATTTGTTGCTAATCCACTGTAGTGGAACCTTACCTACAGAGGTCACTCACCAATCTTAAGGAAGGTATTCTTAGCCATATGAGACTTACCTTATGTGCACAAATGAAAATCTATTAATCCAACGTCTTGCTCAGTTCTTGACCTACTGGACTATATGCTACATCACATAGGTGAGAATATGATTGTCATTTTTGCCAATAAGCACAAAAATAAAATATCAGCAGAAGTCCAAAGATCAACCACAGATAAACAGCAGTAATGTAAAGAAGAACTCCAGATGACCACCACGGCTGTAAAAACAGATTTAATTCAGACAAGCGCTTTTACGTAGAACACCTATGCTTTTTCAAGTCCTCAGTAAAATACAAAAACACACACTCATTTTATATATTCAAGATACATCAATAAATCAATTAAAACCAATTATATCAATTATCTAATGTACAACATTCTGTTCATTTAAAGGGGACGCGCATCAAGCTCAAGTTTGATGCATACATAATTATTTAATCCTGGATGTACATGCGCTTGCATTTTTAAAATCCATTTTGGTTCAATACATTCTACTTGATTATTAAGATTACCTTCCTCTTATCACAAAAACAATTTGCAAAACTTTAAAAACAAATGTATGTGTAGGGAACTCCATTGTGTTTTGCTAGGGCATTTAATTTATTCTTATTTTTCACATCATACATATGTTGGTATCTCTCGGGGATTTCTCAGTTTTACCTACATAAAAACATCTATAGCCTTTACATGCTGCCAAATAAACTATATTGGTCGTATTGCAAGTAGCATAAAACCTAGTTTCAAAAGTAAAAGACAGAACTGGATGCTTAAACCCTTGAACTGTGGAAATGCCTTCACACATCTTGCAATTTTTGCAAGGATATGTCCCTAATCTCTGTGTAGATATAAAAGTCTTATCTATCTTTACATGGTAACCGCTTCAAGTTAGAATTGTTTTTATAGGTGAAACTGGGGACCTTCCCTATATTTATAGTTTATCACCTGTCAAAGAATGCCATTTTCTCTTGATGAGATCACAAACTTTGTTATTACTGGCATATTTTGTAATAAAGCATACCCAATTCCTTTTCAAACCTACATCTGTTTTAGAAGCTATCTCCATGGGACTAACATCACTATTATTTTGAAAGGTCTCATTCTTAATGGTTTGGAAAGTAGATTCTTTAAAACCCCTTTCTGTAAATAACTGTTGTAAATAATCAACTTCACTTTCCATATCGGTAGCTGCATTACATATATTCTTAACTGTATTCAGCTGTCCTTTAATAATGTTCGGAAAAACATGTCGGGGATGCATGCTGCTACAGTGTAAGAGACTTTTTCCAGCATGAATTCCGATACAATTTAGTACTGATACCTCCTAGTCTGTCTTTGTATATTGAGACATCCAAGAAATCAATACACTCAAAAGAATGAGTTATTGTAAATCTCAAGAAATACGTAGTGGATTCCAAGTATTTTAATGTAGTCAAATAATAGGGGTAACCCTCCATCCGACAGCATAAAAGTATCAACAAAACGCCTATATAGTCTTATATGTGCACTAAAGGTACAATTATATAAATATTCCTTCGCCCAGTAATAAACTACCAAATTCACATATGAATTTGCACAGGGGGTGCTGATGGCAACCCCCCATTTCTGTAAATAAATCATGCCCTCATACACAAGAACATTATTTCATATCAAATCCAATAATGTGCATATCAAAATAATTTCATTGGTACCATTATCTCCCATTTCTCTCATCACATCTCTTACTGCCTCTATTCCATATGTGTTAGGTATACAAGTAAACAAACTTTGTACATCTAAAGTGACCATATGGCAACTCCTTAAATCAGACTTTTCATTACATTCCCTTAAGTCCTTCAAAAACTGAGAAGTATCCTTCAGAATAGTAGGGATCTTTCTTACTAGTTGTCCCAACTTACTCTCCAGATAAACAGAGGCTCCATAGCCCAACCACCTCCATCCACAATGGGCCTTAAGGGGTGGTCTCTGGACGGACTTGTGTATCTTGGGTAATCCTTTAATGTATGGTATTCTGGGAAATTCCACAGTAAAAAAAGTATATAACATTTCATCAATCTACCTGCACATAAGCAAGTCATATAGATTTTTTTAATACCCTTAACAATATTCAAATATTGAGCATACATTATTAATATACATGTGTGTATTTCACTCAACATGATCTGCATAGACTGGGTATAATCCTGTTCATTCATGATAACCACAGCCCCTCCCTTATCTGCAGGTCTTGTACCTAGTTATTGATTATTCTGCAGGGAACGTAAAGCACATTTCTAATCTATCATTAAGTTACAAAAGGAACCTCTACTATTTACATAAAAGTTGTCACATATCTCCTTCTCACAGGCTCTAATGAACATCTCTACATGAGCAGGTATCACAGGTACAAAAGAACTTTTCTTGTATAATTTAGTACTAACACATTGTTTATTAATCTTAAAAGAGTGTTTTAAGTTCTGACCAAACAGTCTCAGGCTCGTCAGTAAATCACTTACTTCGGTATGTGCAGAGGGTATGAAGGTTAAATCCTTATTCACCAAGGGTACTTCAGTTTCACTTAAACAATAAGACAAATTTACTACAAGTTCATTCACTGCTTCACTCTCCTGTTCGAAATTTTCTCCCCTGAAAACTTCCTCAGCTCATCGAGCGTGGCTGCTGCCATTGTGTGCTCTGTTTTACTGGTAACGGTAAAAAACGATCAACGGTTATTGGAATAAACAGTTTAGGTTTTGCTCCCTGCAGGACCTGATTATTCGCCTGTTGATTAGGCAGAGGAGTCACATTAATCTCAGAAACCACCTGAGATATCATTGGTTGCGAAGAATAATATAAAATGAGTGTTTTTTTCTATTTTACTGAGGACTTGAAAAAGCATAGGTGTTCTACGTGAAAGCGCTTGTCTGAATTAAATGTTTTTACAGCCGTGGTGGTCATCTGGAGTGCTTTACATTTTTGCCAATAAACCTGTGCACATTTACAATTTCTGCTTACAAGATGGTATTTCCGTAGATGGAAACCTCACAGTTCTGTTTTTCCTGAAAGGGAAGCTGCACCATAGTTCAAAGTACCATCCCAAAGATTCATAACAATGCAATACCATGGTCACCTATTTGTTGGATTTACTGTACAATTAATTCAGTTAATCCCAAATCCACAAGATTAGTTTGTTTTAAACTGAGGTTTACCTGCTCGAGTTGGTAATAGCTTAAGTGGATGTAAAAGACCCCACAACACCTACTGATAAGGGAAGGGAAAGCTCCTCTATGCCCTGGCCAAATTTATCCAAGTAGTATACCACTTCGGGTCTCCCCTGAAAATAAGCCACTAGCCTAATGGGACTAACCTGGTCAACAAAAAGATGAATAAAAAATTGCATTTGTAACTTATTTAAAATTACATACAAAATACTTTTTGCAGCTGCAAAATGAAAAGCTCTGTGGTACATTAAATTTCTTACCATCATCCTCATCACTAACATAACCAGGTGTGTTCTTATAACAGAAGAACGTGGGAGGCAACTGAAGCCTTTCAGCAAGAACCTTCTGCTCTGGAGTTGGCATCCGCTCATAAATGATCTGTACGTCATCTGATATTGGTTCCTTGTTCTTATAACGTTCGGTTTCTAAGTAATAACAAAAACTGTGATAAACACAAATGCTCTCTGCACTAAAGAAAATGAACTGCACTCATGCACATTATTTCTGTGTATATTTTTTTATTAAACAGCCAAATATTACAGTATTGCTTTTCAAAGCTATTCAAAACTCAAAAGGACTACCTTAAAGTAATCTGTTATAGTTAGTAGGTAGCAACAGGCACTACATCAACGTATTACACTAGGCATTTGGCATTTTTCTTAAAGATTAAAGCCTTATTACCAAAGATTAAAGCTTTATTACTAACATCAATAAGACATTTCCAAGATAAAAAAACATGGTTTCAGGAAATACTATGAGTATAATAAAGATAGCTTAAATAAAGAAATACAATATAAACAAAAGTCAGTGGTTGGCCAGAAAAGTGTTAACCAGAATCTTTTCAGGCATGATCCATCTCATAAAGCAATGCTAAATACAGTACATATAAAATAACAATTTAGACACAGTCAGGCATCAGTTCCTGGATGAAAGCCGAGTATCTGGAGAAAACTCAAACAGCCAAGTAGTGTAAATTCCCTACAGACAATGACTAGAGATCAGGAATAAATCTTGTCTTGATTCTGGAAATAACCATAAGGCAGAAATCTCAACATTGAGCGACCATATCCCAAAACCTGACAAGTGGAGACAAAAATAAGGCTAGTGGCATTTCAGCCAGCAACAAATGCTTCATAGTGGCAGGATACAATCAAACTTGTACTCTTCTTCCGTCAAGTTTTTTTTTTTTTTTTTTTTGGGGGGGGGGGCACGTTCTACTCCAAGTTCCATACTATCAAGCCACCACCTGCCAGCAGTTTGCATGACTTTTGACCCCAGGGTATTAGAGCCCTATGTCCCATTCTTTCCTCCTACGGTTAAGCGGAGAAACCAAGCTTAGAAATGAAGCAATGTAAGCACCCTGAAGTTTAGTTAGCTTAAACTGTCAGATAGTGGACAGGGTCCAACTATTCAGGTCAAAACTTGAAAAAAATATGGAAGAATAGCCTTGTGAGCTATTCAAGCTAAATTAAAACACTAAGTAGTAGTAGTAGTAAGAAATATCTGTAAATTAAACACCAAACAGCAGTAAAAAATCTTGTTACGATCAAAATATCTTCACTTTTGCAAATAAAAGCAGTTTCACATCCTTCTTCCCAAGACAACAAATCATCCTGTTGCGATTAAAAATAGCTTCACTCCTTAGTACCAAAACAATTTTTTATTGGGTGAAACTTCTATAAATCAGCAGATAACAGCTGTGGTTATGTATTAAAAAAAAACAGAAATAAATCCTTGTGTTTATACATATTTTAAAACAAAAAAAAAATCAACATTCTATTTAATTCTATATTCCTTATTTTTGGAAGTCTTTTTTATTCATTCCTTTTACTGCACTTCCTCACTCAAGAAAATTTTGTCATCAGTATGTCATACAGAGTGTTCTGTTATATAAGAAAATAATGCTCTAGTGATTTTTTAATACTTTTTGGACCAAAATGAATCAAGTTTTAACAAAAAATGAGAAGGTAAACCATTAGATGGGTGGCTGCCGTAGTGCAGCGGTTAGCATTGCCGTCTCACAGCAAGAGGTTCTCTGGTTCGATTCTCGGCTGAGGTGCCTTCTGTGTGGAGTCTGCATGTCCTCCCTATGGTCGCATGGGTTGCCTACGGGTGCTTCAGTTTCCTCCCACATCCCAAAGACATGCTGTAGGTGGATTGGACACTCTAAATTGGCCCTGTGCGTGACTGTGTGCACCTTCTGTGGAAGGTTGGGCGCCGGGCTGGCAACTTGATATCGTAAAACTCCAATGCCAATCATGAGCGGACAGGTGATCCATTGTGGCGACCCCTAACCGGGAAAAGTCGAAAGAAGAAGGTAAACCATTAGATACAGTGAAAGCAAATATTCACAAAAGAAATATTAAGGATAAACAAGTTATGTACTCACCATAACGTTCCATCTGAGTAGTTGTACTTCATTTGTCTTCAACCTGTGGGAATACGGATCCGAGCCGGCAAATATTACTAGCATTAGCTCCGAGCTCCAGACTCCTCCCTTTACCTATAATACACCTCCACTGCCTTCCATCCACAGATAGAGTTTGCTGAACTTATACTTAGAACCCGACCTGATAACATACTTGCGACCTATACTGCAGCCCGTAGGCTGAACATGCGCCAAGGTCCGGCGGAAAAAGGGAGGGACGGTTGAAGACAAATGAAGTACAACTACTCAAATGGAATGTTATGGTGAGTACATAACTTCTTTATCTGAAGTAGTTTACAAAATTTGGTCTTCAACCTGTGGGACAGAGTCCCCAGCTACTAAACTCCTGGGCGGCCCTCATGGAAGGATATTCTGGGAAACCACAGAGCCAAAGGATGCTCTCCTTTTGGAAGTCAAATCCAATTTGTAATGAGAAATAAATGTATGAGATGAGGACCAAGTAGCTGCAGAGCAAATGTCATCCAAAGACACTCTAGACCAGAAAGCTGCAGATGTAGCCATGGACCTAGTGGAATGAGCTTTTACCTGACCTGGAGGACACATGCCTTTGTCCTTACAGACCTGCAGGATGCATAAAGAAATCCATCTAGCTATAGTGACCTTGGAAATAGGTTTCCCCAAAAAGGGTCTACAGAAGGAAACAATTGATCAGGTTTACGAAAATTTTTTGTCCTGTGTAAATAGAATCGTAACGGTCTATGAACATCCAACATGTGTAGCTTGTATTCCATCCTGTTTGTAAAATTGGGAAAGAACACAGGCAAATTTACAGTCTGATTGATACGGACTGGTGATGCTACCTTAGGAAGAAAAGATGGACTGATTCAAAGGGAAACTATCTTTATGAAAAATCATGTAAGGAAGTTTGATAAACAAGGCCTGTAATTCTGAAACCCTTCTAGCAGAGGTAAGAGCTACTAGAAAAGCGGTTTTCCACGTTAGAAATTTTAGATCTGCAGTTGCGGCTGGCTAAAAAGGCGGAGTGACCAGAGCTTGGAGAACCATAGTAAGGTCCCGGGGGGAACAGGATCTTTGACCAGAGGGCCATAGCAAAAAGGTGCCTTTGATAAAAGCTTTACACAATCTGGAAGATGCTAAAGATGCAGAATTCTCACCCACATGAAAATGGGAAATGGCAGCCAACTGAACTTTGACAGTAGAAGAACTAGCTCCATGCTGGAAAATATCAGCTAGAAAATAAAGAATAGCGGAAATAGGAGCCATGAAAGTGTCTAAACTCCTCTGAGAGGCCCAGAAAGAAAAACGTTTCCACTTGCTGCGATAAACCTTTCTGGTTGAAGACTTATGAGCAGCTACCACAATAGATCTAACTGAGGAGGAAAGTTCTGGAGTGCTAGCAATTACTGGAATTGGAGCAGCCAAGCCATGAGCTTCAGGATGTCCAGACTCGGATGAGGCACCCCAGGCGGATGTGAAATCAGATCCTGAATGGGATCTAGGATAAAAGGTGGAGCCAGAAGGTGCGACCAAAGGAAGGGAAACCATACCTGGTGAGGCCAGAATGGGG
This sequence comes from Protopterus annectens, assembly GCF_019279795.1. Taxonomy (NCBI): domain Eukaryota; kingdom Metazoa; phylum Chordata; order Ceratodontiformes; family Protopteridae; genus Protopterus; species Protopterus annectens. The sequence continues at coordinate 1,136,141,083 of NC_056735.1, read as the reverse complement.
CAATGAGGATCACCTTGCTCCCCAGTTGACAAAGCTTTCTGCAGAAATCTCAGAATGAGAGGTACTGGTGGGTAAGCATACAGAAGACTGGGAGGCGATGCATGAACTAGAGCATCCCTGGGGGACTCCCCTGGCAGGGGGTTCAGAGTGAAAAACCTGCTGCACTTCGCGTTGGAAGGAGATGCGGAGCAATCGCAGCAAGATTGACTCCACTCGCTGAAGATCTGTTCCGCTACGGACAGATTCAGAGACCACTCGTAAGGCATCAGAATGGTCCGACTTAGCCTGTCCGCTAGAATGTTGGACTGTCCTGGAATGTGCATTGCGATGAGAAAATGACCAGTGGACATCGCCCATTCCCACACTCTCATGGCCTCGTGTCAAAGGGGGGTAAGATCTGGTCCCTCCCTGTTTGTTGATATACCAGACTACTGACATGTTGCCTGATTGAATGGCAATCATGCCCAGAGGAAGAAAGGCATGAAGGGCCTGCGACGCTAGGACCGCCCTCATCTCTAGGACACTGACATGCAAACTGGTCTCTCTATGGGGGACCACAGGCCTTGGACTGTCCTGCCTGAACAATACCCCCCCCCCACCAGAGTTGGGAGGCATCCGTGGTCACTGTGGTTTGGGCAGGGGCTGGAACAAAGGGTCGTCTTTCCAAAATGTCCAGAGAGCTCATCCACCATATGAAGGACGACCGACACACTCGACTTAGGTAGAGATAAGTTAGTGGTAGTTCCAACAGGGACCACTGAACCGCTAGAGTCCACTGAAGAATCCGCATGTGTAGCCGAGCACATGGAAGAAGAGTTATGGTCACCATCGAGCCTAGGGCCCTCAACACTGATTCCGCTGTCAGGAGGTGAGAATGATAGATCAGGGAGACATGCATCCTGAGGTTTTGAACTCTCTCACAGATCAGGAATACTTTGCACTGAAGTGCATCTATCCTGGCACCAATGTAGTCTATTACCTGTACAGGCTCTAGGAGAGATTTGGAAGTGTTGATTGTGATACTCAAACTCAGGGCAAGTGTCAGAAAGTAATCCCTGGTTTGGGAAAGTAGATGGCTGGTGGGAGCAGTGAGGAGCCAATCATCCAAGTATGGATGGACCTGAATCCCCTGAAGCCTCAGGTGAGCTGCTACAACCGCCATCACTTTGGTAAACACCCTGGGGGCTGTGGTGAGCCCAAAGAGCAGGGCTTGAAATTGATAATGATTGGCTCCTAGCCAGACGCAGAGGAACCTCCTGGAGCTTCTGTAAATTTTTATGTGATAGTAAGCATCCTGGAAGTCTAATGAACACATCCACTCTCTTGCAGGTACGGCATGATGGACTGTAGTGTGACCACCTGGAACTTCTCTTTGGCAACAGACAGGTTCAGGGTAGAAAGGTCCAGAATGGGCCTCAAGTGCCCCATTTTCTTTGGCACCAAAAAGAACCTGGAGTAGAAGCCTGATCAGGACTGATCTGGGGGGTGGTTTTGATGGCTCGATTTACTAGCAGCTTGGAAATTTCCTGTGCTGCTGCCTCCCTTTGCATGGGTGGAACGTCCGGGAGGTTTCTGGGAAATATGAGATAACTCACGAAGGGGATAGAATATCCTCTGGATATGATTTGAAGCACCCAGCAGTCAGTTGTTATGGACTCCCATGCCGCTGGGTGCATGGACTATCGTCCCCAGACTGCCTCCAGAGTAGAGCAGCCGGGAAACCCCCTCAGGGTAGCTGCCCGGGTCTGTCCGAGAACGGTTCTAGAGACCTGAAGTTTCGCGGACCCCCTCTGCCTCTGAACCAGTGTCCATTCTGTCCCTCTCTGCCTCTAGAGGAAGAAGAGCCCTGAGTGTCCCGGGAAAACTGAGATTTCCAGAACCACATCTTCTTTTGCTCTCTCTGGTTCCAGGAAAAGGACCTTTGAGGGTTAGAGAAGCGGATCCTGGTGACATTGTCTTCCCGTCCTCCTCACTCTGGACTAGTGTCTCCTTGACTGTCTTACCGAAAGTGTTGCGCCGTCATAAGGGGCATTGGCAAAAGACGCTTTAAAGGGTTCGGTAAATTGACACAACCTGAGCCAGGCGTTACGCCACATGGACACGCCAGACCCAGCCACCCTAGCCGCTCCTTTTGTAGCGCAGGAGAGGAGTCACATGGACATATTTGATACCGCTTTTAAAGTGGCCATTTTTGAGGAGATAAAAGCCTTGTCCTTCTGCAACATAGACTTGGGTGGAGGAGACTCCTGCTCCTTTACTAGGTCATGTTGGAGTCTAGTGACATGGGACAAGAAATTCAGCACCCTGATGGAGAAGGTAGCTAAAGCATACACCCGCTTCCCTAGGTGGTCCATCATCCGTGACTCCCGGTCAGGAGGGTGGACCAAGGAACTCTCCTGAGATAGTTCCCTCTTAGAGGCTGCACCTACCACCATGGCATCCACAGGGGAGCCCTTATTCCAGGATGGACTGTCAATGGGGGGGGGGGGGCTTAAAATTTTATCGGGTCACTTGGGGATAGGCTGCACAGTGTCTGGGTCCTTCCATGCCCACGAGGCGATCCAATCCACTAAAGGATCCACGGGAGGGGACACCCAGGACGTAGACGGGCCCATGCTGAAAGCCTCCAGGAACACAGACTCATCAGAAGAGGGCTTGGGGGGCAGACCAACCTCCCCACTGGCACAGGATCTCCATGATGTCTCCAAAGGAGACATCCTTGGGAGGTGATCTTGGGGAGCCCCTCTCCATCATCTAAATCTGTGCCATCGGTTAGGGACTCAGGGGAGTCCAACTGCCTCCTCTTCACACATGCTTGCGAGGCAGATCTCCAGTGGGGCTCTCAGGGGAGAGTTTGCAAGCCATCTGTTCCTCAGGGTGAACCGTCTCGGGCTGTTCGGGCATGGGCTGTCCCTCTGGTAAGACAATGGGGACCTTAGACAGAGCTGATGGGGTGGTCAGGGGTCTCTATCTGATGGAGAGAACCCCTTCTACCACACTGAATGCCGAAGGAGAGCAGACCTCCTGGGAAGCTAATAAGGAGGCCGGTCTCCCCGGGTCAGACGTGAGAATCGGAGCCTGTCCCAAAGCTGACGGAGCTCCGAGGGAGGGGACCTGGCCCGACAACATCGGAGACGATGGAAAAGGTTCCACTCCCTCAGATCTGACACCCAATCTCCAGCTCCGACAGCGGCTCGGATCCGAACTGGTCGGATCCAAGATGCTCCAGGCAGCTGTCAGCATCACGGAAAAATGTCCTGTCGGCGCAGACCCCCTGACCAAGGCCAACCTCGGATCCAAGTACTTGAATATGACGATCAGATTGGGGAAGGAGAAATGGGTTGAAATAAAGGAAGCGAATTCCCCCCTCTAGAGGGAGGGGGGCTGGCAAGAACCCCCATCTGGATCTGTGTACGGATAAAGCACCTCATCATCTTATCTAGATCCATATCTGATAAGGAGCGGGTTTGACCATGACGAGGCCACTAACTCCGACCGAGGCCTCAGAGACTGAACATGCCTCCTCCGGCTCTGGGGAGAACCTCTGAGACCGGAACCGAGGGGAGTCACAGATCCGTACGGATTTGCTCGAGAAGCTAGGTCCAGGAACCTCTTCCTCTTTCCTTCTTCTTAGACTCTCTCTCCCGTTCTCTCTCTTCTGCTCTGCTACCACAGGCTTAGATGCAGGTGTTGGAGTCCCAGCCTGGGAGGGAGGAGAGGCCAGAGGAAGGGAAGAGGGAGAGGCAGTCACAGCAGCCGCTGTCACTGAAACCGAAGATGAGGAAGGAGGGTCAGTAGAAGGAAGAAGATCTTTGATGGCCAACTTGGCCTTCCTATCTTTTAAAACTCGGGGGTTGAACCCCATGCAAATGGAGCAATCCACACTAAGGTGGGCCACACCTAGGCACAACACACAGTGTGTGGCCATCCGCTGGGGAGAGCTTATGGCCACACTCTGCAGAGCTTGAACACAAGCTTTTCAGCCATCCTGTGAGAAAAGAAGAAGCCTTAAAGAAAAAAAACAGGCAAAAACTTTCTCAACTCTAACACACACATACACCCACTCAACCACACTAGTCTATAGACAACACTAAAGGGGGGGGCATCACAGAACAAACTACTCTACCTAAACAAACTAACACTCAACGTCAAAGCGATGGGAGGGAAGAAGGCTAAAAGAGAAAAAGTTTTAACTTACAGTAGAGAAATAACTCACTGCTAGCTGGAGCTCTGAAGACACGATGTATAACAAATTGCGGCAAACGAGATCTGGGGATGGAAGGCAGTGGAGGTGTATTATGGGTAAGGGGAGGAGTCTGGAGCTCGGAGCTGACGCTAGTAATATTTGCCAGCTCGGATCTGATACGGATCCATATTCCCACGGGTTGAAGACCATATTAAGAAAACTACTTCAGATCTGTGGTTATCACTTAGTGTTAAAAAATGTGCCTGCCTTGACAACAAAGGCCAGGTTATGATGGAAGTTTCCCAAGTACTATCCTTCAAATGCAAAATAAACTAAAAAGGCAGGCACAAAACCAGTAAGGAGATAGACACCGGTCAGAAGAGAAGCCTACTACAGACATCAGTACAGGGAACAAGGGATTAAACTCTCAGAAGTCTCCCTCCACCCGATTAAGCAACAAGCCACACAAACATGATTGTCTGAAATCGCACAACAGTGTGCGTAGTGACCAGCACTCATAACAGACAGAAAATAAGTCCAAGTTAAAGTGAAATTGTTACTCAGGTATGTGAGGCACATGAGAGTTATAGCACAAGACTGGATAAAAATAGGAAGGCTAGTTTAGGTGGACTGGACATTCTAAATTTGCCATAGGGGTGTGTCTGTGTGTGTGGTGTGGAATAATTACAGTGGCAGGGCTAACCACCCAGCAGGGTAAACCTTGGCTCTAGATTGTCACTTCTGAACAGACACTCTGACCCCATGTGCAAATATGGGAAAAAGGGGCTGTGGATGGATGGAAGGATGGAAATCACTAAGGTATGAAAAAATATCTGGTAAAAGTTTAGGAGCAGGATGATGTGTAGGATGCAGAGAAACAGATGGATGAAAGCAAAAATAAGCTGGAAAAGGGAAAAGAACATGGACATATGCTAAAGCTTCCAGGACAAGGGGAATTTTAACGAAGATCAGGAACAGATGGAAAATAATAAAGTTAAAGAAATTTAAGTGAAAGAATGGAAATAAGGGGAAGACATTCCTGTCTCTCTGACAGACAAAGGCAGTCAGCAAATCACTCCTATAAATCAAATATGTGGGTCACATTTATTTTGACATTTGTTGACCGGGAAATTCCGACTGGATACATGTCCATTTTCAGCGGAGGCCCAGGGAGAAAAGCTCCATCTCACATGTGAATAATATTGTACAGTATATCTTAGTATAACATGCTTCATTGATACATACAGAAAATAAAAGCTCCAATCATACAGTTAATAAACAGAGTAGACATAACTTCATACATTAACAAATAGTCAACTGTGAATAGCAATTCAAATACGCATTAATAGACTCTGAGGTTATAGGGCATTAGGAAAAGTTCTAGTTAGTCCAGTAAAGAGGGAAAGGTATGGAAAAGCGAGTATTAGTGTAGGATATCCCCTGATTAAATTTGAATTGGAAATAGTTGTATGGCAGTGCGAAAGTATGGAAAAGGAATAAGAAATATATGAGCAAGGAGGTTAAGTGGGAGGAGAAGATATAAAGCATGACGAGGTGAAAAGTCATGAGTTACATATGTTTCTGCTAGAGATAGGCACTTGATTGGGTAGTTGAGAGAGTTAGTCTGGACTGGTACATGGACATAGCCAGTGTGGCATAAGATGCTGTTTGAGGCTTTCGTTGAATAGAGAGAGTATGGCTATTTGTGTGAGGTCAGCTGGAAGTGAGTTCCAGACTTGACCTACAAAATTAGAAAATAGGGAGTCACCAGCTGAGCTTTTACGTTGGTTTGTTTAACAAGCAGTTTGTTTGAGGAACGAAATGGCCTGGGAGTACAATAGGTGTGGATGAGATTTTTTAGACCAGGAGTGTTTTCCAGGTGGTTGAGAACGTTATGCATAACTATAAGTTGATTATAATTAAGTAAATTGCAAGTTCTAGCCACCCTAGAAGTTTGAGGTTTTGGCAATGATGTGTCCGATGTTTCTATCTTGTGGCATATCTGGCAATATGGTTATAACAGTTTGAGAGTTTACCAAGTACTGAGTTATTCCCGTTAAGGAGGTGAGGCGTACAGGAGGACAGAGAGTAGGTGTGTGCGAGCAATTTCAGACCTAGCTAATGGGGTAAGGAAAGTTTATTTCTATAAAGAGAACCTATTTTTTTGTTAATTATTTTGATAGTAAGATTGGCATGCATATCAAATTTGAGGTTATTTTCAACAATTACCCCTAAGAGTTTTGTCTGGGTATCTGGTGAAACAGTGGTACCATTGTTGGAAGTTATTGTGAAGGTGTAAGGAGTGGACATATGGGTGGGGGAGAAAAAAACAGTTTGGTTTTATTAGGGTTCAGAATCAGACAGTTATTAGAGCGCCAGTTTTCTACTATGTTGAACATTTGAGTTAATGACAGGAGATCTGCTGGAGAGGAGGTGAAGCAGATCAGTGTAGTCTCGTCAGCATACTGAATACAAGCTGTGTCTGGGATGGCAGCAGGAAGGTTACTGATAAAGACAGAAAATAAAAGGGGTGCAAGAATAGAGCCTTGTGGGACTCAGAGAGAGAGAGGAAGTCGAGTACATAGTTTATCCTGCCATAGGACTGCTTGCTGTCTACTGCTCAGGTAGGACTTGAATCACTGAATAGCATTGCTATCCAGCGATAAAGTGGTCAGAGTTTGGAGAAGTAGCTGGTGGTTAACCATATCATAGGCTTTGGAGAGGTCAAGAAAAAGGGAAGAGGAAAGTAAATTATTTCTGTTAAGGTTGATGGTATTGGTAAAGGAAAGGAGGGCAGAGGTGGTGCTGTGATGTGGTCTAAAGCCATGCTGTGTGTCAACCAAGAGATTGTTCTGAATGAGGAAGTGCATCAGTTGTTTAGGAATGCACTTTTCCATAATTTTAGCCAGGGGGGATAGGATGGCAATATGTCTATATAATTTGACATTTCTGTGGAACTACCACCTTTGTGAAGTGTAATGACATGGGATGTTTTCCAGATGGTGGGAACAGTTTTTTCAGTAATGGTTCTGTTAAGATGGAGACCGGGGTAGGCTATAACATCTGCAGCTTTTTGTAGGTATTCTGCAGGGAAGAGGTCTGCAGATAGGGTGGGTGGCTTTAGCTTGTTAATAAGGGACCTAATAAGTGAGGTTGGGACTGGTTGGAAGCTAAATAGGAGTTGTGTAGTAGATGTATTAGAGGTTGTTAGAGCCCATAGGTGATAGTTGTCTAGTAAGGGACTGAATAGTTTCGGTGAAAGTTATTCAAAAGTATTAGCAATTTCATCTGGGGATTTTTCTGTGGCTGCGGAGAGAGTTGGGGTGGTAATTTTCCCTGGGAGGAGAAGTCAATTTATACCTGCCTTTGTTTATTTTGATGTTATTTTGATGTTTTTGTATGGTAGTTTTTTTTTTTTTTTTTGTCTAGCAGAATAGACTTTTTTGTGTCACTTCTAAGATGACAATATCGGATCGGGTCTGAAGGGCTTTTGTTGTTTTCCAAGTGGTCCAGGCTTTATTTCTGATTTTAATTTTTAATTTGGTATCCTTAGTGAGCCATGAGTGTAACCATCAAAGTCATGGCTTCCAGTTTAAAAGCTAAAAGGCAATCAGTGCTTACAAATGCAACAGACAGAAGAAGCTGCAACACGGCTCACCATTTTCCCAAATGTACGCTACTTTGCAATAATGCAAGGTAGAACATCTTCTGAACAGCGCACTTTGGACAGAGCTAAACTAGCCCATATAACCACAAATATAAGAAGGAAGCTAGTAAAGAGTTGCAGACAGTATGTGCAGGAAGGAAGGAAGAGGTACTACACCTAGGAGAAAAGTGCTTAAGAAATGCAGAATGCAGGGCACAGCTGCATGGCTTAGGAATCTATGTTGAGGTTGTCACTGGATACAAGGATGCATGGAGAGAAAAGTCAGTAGTAGTTAATGGACGCTTTACAAAGATGACTGCTACACTGGAAGGAAGGAAAGGAAGCAAACAAAGAAAAAATAATGTGAAAGGGAAAAGGTGATGGAAGCACTAGCTGATGTTAGAACAGGGGACTTAACAGAGAAAGTGCAAAACTGAAGGAAAGTACATGGGGGTGAACAATAATGAAGAAAGGAGGCAACAGTGCAAAGTGATCAGGCAACAGAAGACCAGGTTCCAAGGGACAGCATGACAAAGGAGATCAAAGGAAAGAGGCAACAGAAAGGCAAGACACCAAAGAAGAGGCAAGGCTTGGAGGACTCAAGTAAAAGAATGGAAGACTTCAAAAGGAAATAGGACTAGTTACAGAAGACACGGCAGGACATCAAATGCGAGTCAGAAAAAAGGAAAGTAGGAGACTGAGCTAAGCGATGGTAGGAGGTAGTATGGAACTCCATGAAGAGACAAAGTGGGAAGCAAAGGAAGAAAAGGAGCTCAACTGACAGAAATGGTCCTATAGCTGATGCTAGCAAAAGCAGGTCAAGTCATGACCAGCTCAGTCATGAAGGGGTACAGTGCATGCAGGGGTGTGTGATTTATTAGGAGAGAGAGCTGAAGCAGTAAAAAGATAGACAAGCAATGAAGAGGGTGAAACAAGTAAGAGCAGTTGTGTGAAATCACCATAATGGGAGATCCTCAAGTCATATAGACAGGTGCATGCATTCCTAACTTGTGTCCAAGTCCTTGCCAATTTCTAAGCACAAACAATTAGAAATAAAACAGCCAACCTCTTAAAGAGGTCCCTTTCTTTAGTAATCCAGCAAAGAATGCTCAAGTTCAAAGTGCAATTTCCAGAGTATTTCTTTGGTTGCAAAGAACAAACCCCAGCTAAAAACAAAAGATTTAAAGTTAAAACTACATCTAAAAGAAGAGTATCATGAAATTGTTTTTAAGATTCAGATTAGCATTAACAGGCAACTTTACCTTCCCATTTCTGCAGTCTAGCATATTACCTTAACTTACAAACCCCTCATCATTATTACATCTTGTATGCTTTCCCATAACTTTCACCATTACACCCTTCTGCTTTGAACAAGTTTGCAACTATAAAGCATAAAGTACTCTTCATAACACTTTCATATATTGTACATGTGTTTATGACTCACTGTTGCAATTAACTGTAGTGCATGTGCTATCTGCTTTTTGCTTACTGAAATTGACATTTGATATCATTCGTATTTATTCTTGCAATATGCAACTTTGCTTCTCCTGCATTTCCACTGTACAGCTGTCTTTCCATTTAGTAGAGGCTGTGACTGATTATGATCCTGATTAAGCTCACTAACCCAATTAAACTGTAAACAAATGATCAACACAAAGAAACTCAGGCAATTAATATTGCTACTAATATAAGAAAACTAGAAGACCTACAACTAAATCAATATAACAATAAAATAAAAATATGTACACATGGAATATTACATAGTTTTTCCATTTTTACAACCTAGAGAAATGAGAAGGAAAATGTATAAGAAACTGAGTTATTAAATTAGCTGACTACAGTGCTAAACATTTAAATATTAGTTTACTTAATAAAGAATACATTAGTAAGCTGAAAGAAAATAGATCAGTTATGATTGCTAGTACTACATCCAAAAATCTCTTCTACATAAAGTACTAAATTTTAAAACAGATCTCAGAATTCTTCAATTTCAGACCAAACTGTGCATGGAACTTAAGAAACTGTTTGCTTTCTAGCCACTCCATACGAAACCCAGTTAAAATGCTCATTAAGTTATTTTTGAAATGTATTTATGCAGCTTCAATTTTTTTTGTTTGAAAGTTTTTATAAAACTGGCATCTCAAAACTCATAGCCCTCACTCCTCAAGCAGCTCTTACACCAACATAATTTTAGGTGAAGGCCACTATTGCACTAAATTCCTAGCCCCACTTGCTACCTTTTCCTTTTGTTTTGGAGGTAATAGATCTTGGCTGTATGCTAACCCTCATAAAAATCCTATGTTCATTTGAGTTTTAAACCAATGTGATATAAAATGCACAGTTTAATACTGAATTCTGGATAACACTAGATTTGACATGGACAAGGGGAAGTTGTTCATCTCCTAAAACTTGAGAGGAGGTGAAGACTTTACTGATATGGGTAAATTGCTCTTGCAGTAATGTTATTTCCAATAATGTATTCTGCAACACAGCTTATGGAAATTAATTTTCTACTTATTTTTGTTTCCTCTGCCCACCAACCATCAATCCACCCCAATCAAACACCAGCCCCGATTCCCTGGCAGTGAGGACCATCATTCTTTCAAATCCACTAGTGGAAGTCTTGGTGGGGGGGGGGGTTATTACCTGGGCAAAGACTGAAAGTTGTGTGTTCTGACCATCATCCCAGCCAATAGAAAGTTTTTTGTATTTCTAGCCCTAGCATTACAAACTCTGATGGTGCCATTCCTCCTGCGTCACTGCAGGGGCAGCCTATCCTCCTCCCACATCTGGGCATGCACGCTTATGAAAACAAAGTGTTATGCGTTTCCTAGTAGACTGCTGCTTTTGGTGTTATGTGCAATCTCTGGCACAGTTCACCAAAATGGCACATAGCTGGCCAAAAGGCAGTACCCACCCTCCCCAGCGGATAAGGGCCACACATTCTCTCCTGCCAGCCCATAAGTCAGCAAAACAGCTAATTCAACTTGGGTCACCTTGGTTGTAGTTATAGCCTTATCTGTTCATGCCACTGTGCTGGCTTAAATTTAAATTTTGAGAATGGCAGTTCAGTTAGTTTTTATACTGTGAACGTGTGTGTAATTATCAAATTAGACTTTCAGGGATGCTTGTTTGCTAAAATCAGTTGTCTCAAATTTCTTGAGTGAGGGCAGATCTATAATGTCCTAAGTGACACTGCAGACTCAGGATGCAACTTAACACAGTAGCCTGCTCAAAGGGATTTGTTTTTCCCTTTTAGGAGGGGATGATGGCCCCTACCTTTCTGGGCAAGTTTGCTGGAGTTATTAGTTTTAGATATGAATAATTTTTTTGAGAAGTCAAGTAATTAATTTAAAGGCTAGCTGTATACCTTTCTGAACAGTGGATGTTAATCTATACTGGAGAATAACCTACTTTTTGTTGGCTGATGAGTGGATTAAAGTTCCTGCTTTAGCAGAGGATAGGAGTGTCACCCACTTGTAAGGTGAAAAGTGCATAAAAAGTTCAGAAGGTATAGAGCATGAAAAAGGAAATGGGGAAAGTGCTCTTTGGTAGAGTTGAGGAAATCCAGGATAACCGAAGTGCTGATGAAAAGTTTCGAGAGCAAGGACTAAGCTCTCTTTTCCCTTGACACACATTTCTTTCACATAGTATCTTTTTGTAACTGATTTTATTTTACAAAGAAATGTAATCAACTGAAATAAACACAATCATACTATAAAAATATACATTTTCTGTTTGGAAACTGAAAAGGTAGGACTAAGAACGGAGTCAAAAATGAATGCTGTTGCAGCAAAACTGAGAAGGATATAACTGAATTATTTCCATAAGTCTTTCTGTGGCTCTGCATATAAGGCTCATCAGATTTATGGGTCTGCAATTACCTGGGTCTGTGTAAGGTCCTCTCTTATGCAGGGAAATAACTATAGCTGTTCTCCATTTGCTTGATACAAAACATGTATGGAGGCTGAGGTTGAACTGTGTTGTTGGGGTGTGGCTATATTAGTGCTGCATACAATTTAAAATACAACCAGGGATATTGTCAGAACCCACCAATGCATTTTTAGCTTTTGACAGCACTTTTATGACTTGGTCTTGTGTGATGAAAGCCAGCTTTAGGTATAGCTTAAGGGACAGACAGAGGGGAGAGATGGGTAAAGTTAGAGACAGTGTCATATTACTTTTCTTATGTTTGGTTAAAATTCTTTTCCTTTCATCAAAGCCTGTTGATTCTATAGTTCCACCCATATGGGTTTGTTTCTGAGATCTGCTCCACTTGTTCCTATAGGGTGCAGCTGCTTATATACTGGTATAGTGTGGTGGTATACATTTCTACATATTCAGTGGAGTTAATTGGACATGGAGGGGATTTGAAGCTTGCCACTGTATTACTTAGGAGCAAGCAGGTTGCCTTAAAAGAAATTTCTTAAGACACCTTTGGTGGAAGGGATCTCTTCAATTTTATTTCAAAGGAGACTGCTTTACGGTCAGACCTAACAAGTGATTAAGGTACACAATGGACAGCTGAAGCTGTCATATTAGCAAGGAAAAGATACAATGTTACTCCTTGAGTGGGTACTCGAACTGTCCCAGGGCATGTATACTGAAAGTCCAGAAATCTCTGAATCAGCAACAGCAGAACAAGGTTTTAGTTTCTTTAGTAGCCGTCTAACATATGATGTAGAGGACAGGTTGGAGATTAAAGGCAGGGATATCAGGGTTAGTAGAGTTTTGTGGTTGATTAAATGGTTGGTGAGAACTGAAGATGACAGGCTATGATGTGGATGAAGCCACTTAACTTTGGTACCCATTTCTGAAGGGATCAAGCCCTGATAGAGATTTGATGAGGAGAGAGAGCAAGGTAGAATAATTTTCTTAAACGAGCTCCGGAATTTGTTTGGATTTTGGACGTTTTTAACCAATTAATATTAAGCATGATTTCTTAAAATGAGAATTACAATAATTAGGTACACAATTAAATCTAGCACTCAATATATAGCAAAACTAATTAATTACTAGCAAAAAAACTGAAACTGAAACCCATCTGTGGTGGCAGAACAGGTAGCTTACATCCTTCTAAGTTGGGAACTGCTGATTGAGGGCTCAGTGTCTGTTATTCTAAAAGTGTATTAGTTCTGGTTTAAGCACTTGGGCTTCAGGCCAGTTATTTTACATTAAGAAGGTTCGTGGTCTGCACTCTTGTGGGAGGAGAGGCTGGACTCTGCCCTTCTGAGCTGGGAATTTCTGGTTAAAGGCTTATAGTGCCTGCATATTTGAACTGTTTCTTACTGAAATTGGTACACCTTGTTTGCTGTAGCATAGACTAGATCCAGGCCTGCTGAATCTAGCTTTGTTTGTATGCTTATTTCCCTGAAATGCTAATTCCACCTAAAACGCGGCTTTTCAGCGCTTCTGTGGATCCCTAGTGATATCTGCATTGCTTACTGTACTTATTTCCTTGTTTCACTTGAAAGAAAGTTACTGTTTGTCGTTTTTGCATTTAAGTTACCTGTAACACATTGCATTTAAGTTACCTAGCACTTGCTCACTAAAGCAATTGTATACTTCAGCACTAAAAAATTAAAAGCACTACACCCTCACAAACTCCCCTTCAGTACCTTGTTCCCCATTAGCCCTTTTTTTCAATTATAAAGGAATTCCCAATACTATTCTAGCATGTCCAAAGGTCAGTTGTCAATCTCCTCTCCTGTCCAGCTGGTGAATCTGGGAATCTTGAGGCAATGTTACAACTGCCTCATGTACACAGACAACCATCTCCTCCTCCCAACAAATTCCAACACATGTGAGAGATGCAACCATATAGCCATACTGGAGGCTAAGCTCTCTCAACTTAGTACTGGCGAAACCAGTCAGGAGGAGAAGGAAACCACACTCACTACAATTCCAGTCTCACATAGACCTACCACGACAGCAAACCAAACACAAACACACAAAAACATACTCGAAGGCTCTAAATAAAAATCTGTCTAAGCAGCAGAGACCTCCAAAGCAGACACCCAAGCAGCCGCTACCCCAAAACAAAACACGTGCAACACACAGCTCACAAAGCCAGTGTGCCGAACAGTCACAGCCCTTAAGGCTAAACAACACACCTGATACACTTGTAATAGGTGACTCTATCGTCAGGCACACTGACGTCCCGCTCACCAGGCTGAACAAGGAGAAGGTCACGGTGAGCTGCCTGTCGGGCGCTATGATCCGCCACATAACACAAGCACTCAGGTCACTCCAAGGCAAGTACAAATATGACTCAGTCATTGTCCATGCTGGTGTGAATGACCTGAGACGTACCTCCCTGGACTACATGAAAAGAGAGAGAGGAGCTCTCTGAGCATGTAGCCCAGGCCGGTATGACCCTGCCCTTGAGTAGCCTGGGATGACATGCTCGACAAGCCACGATGCTTCGCTAGGGACGGCTTGCACCTGTCACCCCTGGGCTTTCGGATATTGGCAAAGGCTCTTGCTACCTCCATAGTGCCTTTTTTAGGCAAGGCTCAAAAGACAAACCCACCTCCATAGGTATCACAACGGATAAGAAACTAAGAGCAATGCTACTCAACGTAAGAAGTCTAAACCTCAAGATACACGCACTCAAAACTCTCCTTAGCATGGAGAACATCGATATCTATGCAGTAACAGAAACCTGGTTCAAGGCTCCCGAGAGCACCCCAGCACTACCAGGTTATACCTCATACCATGCTTTTCGGCCCCAAAACTTGGACCGAACCACAAAAGGAGGGGGAGTATCAATATTCGTCAAAGATACCCACACCTTCAGGTTGGTGGCACAGCACGAAGCATCAGAGACTATCCATGTGCAACTAACAGTGGGTAAAACTGCCTTCCAGTTTATAGCCTGCTACAGACCACCCTCCCAAACCCAGGAACCCCACTCGGCCTTCCTGAGAACACTGGAAAATATGAAGGTCTCTCCAAACACCATTATATTGGGTGATTTCAACTACCCAAACATAGACTGGGAGCATTACTCTAGCTCCAACACTCTAGCCCAAAGGTTCCTAGAATTTATAAACTCAAATGCTATGGAACAACTTGTTACCACTCCCACAAGAGGGGAAAACATACTGGACCTGATCATCACCAACATGGGGACTCTATGCTCCAGACCAGAAGTGTATCCCTCATTGGTAAGATCAGACCATAAACTAATCTCACTGGATATTCACATCCCGACTCCACCCCCTGCCCTGAAAACCACAGTGAAAAACTGCTCTAAAGCAAATTTCACACTCCTCAAAACCGAGGTGGAATCCTTCAAAGCCCCTGGGCCTGTTGAAAATACGGCCCAGACCACAGAATCCTTTATAAACGCATTCTATGAACACCTTCAGGAATGCATGGATCATGCAATCCCAAATAAAACAGAGACCCAATCCTCCAAAGGCAGACGTCCTTTCTGGTGGACCCCAGCCATAAACAAACTATACAATAGAAGGAGGAAGCTACTACATGACAGAGCAAAATCCTAAAAAGGGAAGGGATCTCTGATCAGTATTAGCAAAAAACTACGGGCACTCACAAAATCGTCTAAGGCCAGCTTCGAGAGAAAAATTGCACAGGGTACTAAAGATAATCACAAGGCTTTCTTTAGTTATGTTAGGAACCTGGGTGGGAATTCCCAGATATGCTCAGAATTAGTCCAAAATGACAAAAAATACACTGAACCCACAGACATTGCCAACATCCTAGCTGACAGGTTCAGCGCAAACTTCTCCCCCCCCTCCCCACCAAAAGGGCAAATATCTATCCCAGCAGAGTGCTGCCCCCCCTGACATCTCAGATGCTCAGGTAAGAGCTGCCCTCTCCAAAGCAAAAAACACAGCATCAATGGGACCAGACAGTGTCCCGGGCTGCGTCCTACATGAACTCCAAGAAAAGCTAAACCCAAACATAAAACTACTGTTCAATCTCAGCCTTACTACAGGATATGTACCCAAAGAGTGGCGTACAGCAACAGTGGTCCCTCTCCACAAAGGTGGTGCCTCAACGGATCCTGGAAACTATCCATGCAACTATAACTAACTATAAGCCTGACTAGCTTGGTCTGTAAAGCTATGGAAAGGATCATCATGGACCTCATAAATAAAGATATTGGGGACCTACAGACACTGGATCCTACCCAGTTCGGCTTTGTTAAGGGCGGATCCAGCCTCTTAAACCTGGTTGATTTCTTTGAAACAGTCACCAAGGCCATTGACGAGGGGAAGGTGGTCCACACAGCCTACTTGGACCTCGCAAAAGCCTTCGATACAATACCCCACTCGGGCATTATAGATAAGCTCACCAGCTTAAATATAAACCCCTATGTCACTAGATGGGTTGCAAACTGGCTCAAGGACAGAACCCACATGGTTAGAATTGCTGGATCCATGTCTGACTCCAAACCAGTTACAAGTGGCATCCCACAAGGCTCAGTCCTGGGACCTCTCTTGTTCGGTATACATTTCTCGGAGGTACAGGCCAACACGGAATGACTGTGGCTGACCAAGTTCGCAGATGACTGCAAACTGGGCGCCATAATAGACTCTCCAGCCGACACAAGCATCCTCCAAAAGGGGCTCACAGAAACAGACAACTTTTTGCCAGAGCCATGGCCTCAAGCTAAATGCCAAAAAGTGTATAGTCATCCCCTTTGGCAAAAACAAAGTGCCCACAAATTACCACATAGGTGGTAATCCATTAAGTACAGAAGAAGTAATTAGGGACCTGGGGACCCAAGTCGATAGCAATCTCTCATTTGACAACCACGTGGCCAAAGTGGTTAGAAAAACATTTTATATAGCCCACCTAATCATGAAGGGATTCACATCTACATCAGGGGAGGTCATCGTGCCTCTTTACTCATCCCTCATCAGGCCCATAATTGAGTACAATGCCCCTTTTGGGATGTACCTTACCAGACACCTGCAGCAACTGGAAAGACCCCAAAAGTACCTCACCAAGAGGATCAAAGGGCTCAAACAGATGCCATATGCTACCCGGTTAAAGAAACTCCAGCTCTACTCAATGGCATACCGCCTGCTCAGAGGCGATCTGTGCCTGATGTATAAAGCCATGTCCAACCCGGAATTAATGGACATGCTGCACCTCAGAAAATCCAAATCCCATCGAGCTACGTGCTCGAGAGACTTGAACCTCAGCACTGAAATAAATAGGACATGCTGGAGGGACAGATTCATAACCCAGAGGATCCCTTCACTCTGGAATAAAATCCCAGTCCAGGTTAGGCAGAGTCCCTCATTGACTATCTTCAAGAGGAATCTTGATGAGTGGATGGGAGATCATAGGTTTACCCCGGGCATCACTTCTGTGTCACTGTTAGACAGAGGCACAGTATACTAACCTCGAAAAAGGGCATAGCAAAATTAATTTAAAATGGGTGGCGAAAGCCAAACACACTCTGGCTAGGCTTATAAATGCCCGAGGGCAGATAGCCTAGTATGAACCTATGAACCTATAAATGCAATCATACCTAGATTTCTAAAATATTAAAGAATTTATTGGGCATATACAAATAAAGTTGAAATACTTAATATTTAACTGGATTTAATTAACCGTAACACTGGGATATGATTATTTAACATATTTAGGTAGTGTAGTATGGTATTTTGTACATTTACTGTACTTTATAAAAAGTATTTTTCTTTAATATTGAGTTATAATGTTCACTGTTGTACATTTGGATCAGGGGACATTTTGGATGCACTATAACAATTACATTAAAGAGAAATAACCTGATTTACTGTACTGTAGTCAATCCAAGAGAAATTTCAATAAAAGTTTAAAGGAAAAACTGATCAAATGAACTATGAAATCAGAGTTGGCCTTTTCCTTATAGTATGAAATAACTCAACACTCGGGAAGGGACTAATCAAATCTCATCAGCAAACCTGTGTGTAAAAACAGAACATTTGGATGGTGCACAACAGTGGTTACAATGCTCTTCTCTGTTACTAGCCCCAAACAGTGGCAAAAGTGATCTTCCTCAGAAAAAACGTATGATATAATGTAGGCTGACTACACCTTACTTGTGATGCACATTACAAATACCTTACAAAACTGATAAGGGGATTTATTTATTTATTGACATTTGATTACCGGTAAGTCCAACTGGGCAGGAGCCAATTTTCAGCCGAGGCCTGAGGAGAAAAGCTCCAAAGTAGTAAAAAAAAAAAAAAACAAAATATTACTTTTGCAGTCTTTAAAAATAATACAAAACAAATACAGTTTAAATAATTATACCATATTACACAATATGGAAACATTGGTAAAGAATAGATACAAGTTAAACGACAATAATTTCGTAGTTAAGAGAAATTCTAGCCAGTTTAGAGAGAAATTAAAGGTAAGCTAGAGTGTATGCAGACACAAACTGCAATACCAAGTAAGAGAAAAGCAGACTTATGGTATAGAAAGAAAGCCAGGGGAGAGAAATTGAAGTAAGGAAGAATGAAGAAGGGAGAGTTAAGTTATATGCAAACCAACAGCCAAATCAAAACTTAATTTTAAATCTATGTTAGTAGACAACTTTCCCAGGTGTTTTACAGGAGGAACATGCCACCATTCATTCTACAGAAGGATCAACAATAAAACATTAACAAAGGTGAATAAAACTTAGTAAGGAATACTTTACAAGACTAATTCTGAAAACAGCAGGAAAGTAAATAATGTGGGAAGAAATAGCCAGGGAATTGTTATGGCTAGGCTTGTATAGGCCCTAGGGTTGATAGCCTAGTACCAACCTATGAACCTAAGCACTGACATCTAGGAACAAAATCCAAGCTATAAACCAATTTGCTCTTCCTGTCCTAACTTGCAATTTTGGAGTGACTGGCCCCAAAACATGCTGGATAGATTAAACAGGAAAACAAGAAGGACGCTGCATGCTCACCAAATGATTTATAAAAATCAGTGTATACCAAGATTATATATTCCCATTCCGATGGAGGGATGGGCATCCTTGAAATTGATTACATGTATAGATCCACAATTGTGGGACTTCACACATCTGCTGACCTCATGAGACCCAAACGTAGTGAAAGTTTTGAAACATGAGGAGAATAAATCTAAGATGACTTCTCTGCTTAATTTAGCAGAAGCATATTGGCATTAAGCAGGAATGGAAATCTAACCAGAAGTACATATAAATCAGCCAGCAACTGAATGTGCCAAAAAACAAAAGAAAGAATACAGGTGAAGGACCAGATGAGAAGGCAAGTAATGTGGAAAAAGCATAAATATAGTTGCAAGTATAGAAAACTTCTGGAAGAACCTCATGTTGATCGGGAACTAACGCAAGAATGGTTAAGGAGAGGCAAATTTAAGCCAAGAGATGAAAGGTCAATATTGGCAGCCAAAGATAGTGGGCTATGTACAAACTAGTTTACAAAGTCCATTGAACATATGGGAGAAACAGACAAATGCAGGTTTTGTAAAACCGGATTGGAAACAGTCGCACACTGCATTACTGGTTGTGACATACTAATGGCAGGAGGACTGTATACTGCAAGGCATAATAATGTGGCAAGACTGCTGCACTGGGGATTGTGCAAACATTATGGTATTAAGTGGCTGAAAAACACTAACATAAGTCACAAAGCATCACAGAAAATGATGAAGTTTAGATCACAGGGATCACCCAAAAGTTCAAACGACATGCTAGAAAACTGGATATAGTGGTCCAGGAAAAGAAGACAAAAGTAGCATTGATCATTGAAATTGCTACACCCAGTGACTTACAGTGTCTTGCATACAGAGAGAGACAAAGTCATAAAATATCAGGATCTGCAGGCAGAAAACACAGCAATGTGGAAGAAAGATACCCAGACAATTACAATAGTAGTAGGAGCAACGAATATTATAAAAAAGAATCTACAATTGTATTTAGATGCGTTACCAATCCATGTAATCCCGTACGAATCGCAGGAGTCATTACTGGGCACATTGCAGGTACTGCAAAGAGCACTACTGGCCGACATGAACTTTAATCTCACTTTGACTTAGGAATGGGGTCCATATTCCTATCATGGTTTTAGAAACCCAAAAGACTTGGAGAAATTAAAGAGTCAGGAATGGAGCAGACCCGTACAGTACACACAAAAGAAACCGAAAACAAAAGGGAGAAAGAGAGAAAAATAAAATGATTCAGTCAGCTAATGTTCTGGTGAGAAACTCATTCATATTTGTTATATTTCATCAGCCGGGGTGGTGCAGCGGTAACGTTGTCGCCTCACAGCAAGAGGTTCTCCTGTTCGATTCTTGGCTGGAGCGCCTTCTGTGTTGAGTCTGCATGTCCTCCCCATGGTTGAGTGGCGTTCGAAAGTCATGCGTAAATGGGCATGGAAGGTTGGGCATCGAGCTGGCACCTCGGCACCATAAAATTCTACCGTCAATCATTAGAGGACCAGAGTTCCGAGGTGGTGACTCCTAACCGGGAAAAGCCAAAAGAAGATGATGATGATGTGTTATATTTCATCACAATCTGCCACCCTAGAAAATCACAACACTTAAGAATAATAAGACATGCATACCAAGACAAAAAAGGTACACTGGATTACAGCATAACAGGTGCATACAGAGTGGCTGACACTGTGGTCAAATCTGACCGGTCCAAATTTTAAAACTAAAATGCTATACTTTTTGAACTGCTTAAGTTAAAATCAGTAGCTGCATTTCTAATTTTAAGGAGACTTGTTCTCTGGGGGTTGTTATCAACTTAACCATGACTGCTATCTTTTTGCATATAAACTAAGGTTCTCTTGATTTTGTGAAGAAAGACTGGAAACAAAACAGTAATACATTCCCATTCATTCCTGTACAAATAAGGATTTGCTGTGTAATACACACAGTGTTAAAGTGCCTTAAAGGTTTTTACTGTTTGCTGCATCTTTTAACATGGGAATCAGTTTCTATTCCAACATGCTGAAGTGCACAGCAAGCATTGTATTTTTTCTGCCTCTCTACCCTCCTCCCTTCCACTATTCCCATCCTCCACTTCCCTATTTCATTAACTTCTTCCCTAAGCTAACCTTCTCTACTACCCTCCAGCAATCTATACTTACTGAGCTAAACCTGATACATCTAAGGTAATAGTTTTAACTTATGTTCATCCACCACCATACGCAAACATCTTCGTAATTAATCTGCCAAAAACGTTGCAAGACTTGAGATACCTGCTATTCTTAAAACTGTAAATTGTGCTTTCTGCCCAGTAGGCTTTGTAAGTTAGCTATATCTCTGCCTCCACTCTCTTGATGTATAACATTCAAAACCTGATTGCTGATAGTGAAACTTCAAAGCACCAAATTTCACAATGAATCTTACTCAACAGTGACCACCACAATGGAGTAACATATCCCTTTTCACCAACAGACAGACTTGGAGTAGATTACAAACATCCAGAGGATGATGAGTGCACAGTCCCTTGCACTCAAATGCCCAAATTATATAAGCCTGCATTAAATATCTTTTCAATGTGTGGAACGGGTGAACGGCAATTTACTTTTTTCCTGTAGTAAATATCTGTTACCATAGTCTTCAGTCATGTAGCTGGATAAAGATTTCCTCTTCTTAAGGTTGAGTAGAGACTCCAGCTAATGACCCTTGGACAACCACTGTAGCAACGTATTCACCTGCCTTGTGGATGCAATCTGGGCTTACAAGTTTTAAACATGCAGATTTCTACCATTAAACATTATTCTCAAAATGCTTGGGGGGGGGGTGAAAAGAGCACATGGAGCAATTCCGTGCATCACACCAAGAATATCAAAGGATTAAGGTGAAAGAATAAAACAGTAGCATCAGAGAAAAATAAAGAAGGGAAACACTCAGGACCTGAGCTCCTGGGCAGAGGAGAAGATGGAGACAAATAAAATGCTGGACACTGAAGGATTCAGTCATTCGGAGCAGGACTGTCAGAGTAAATGTATATAATTCTGCAAATGATCATAGCTAAAACAAAAAGGGTCATGCATGTGAAAGAACTTTTAGTCAACAGCAAGTGATTAAGCCACTGTCAGGTTTAAAACAAAAAGCAGGATAAGACCACAAAGGCAAACACAATGGTGCTCTATTTCAGGAAAGTCAATGGTACAGAATTTTAGAAAGGCTGATAATGCTGAACTATGAGACTAAACTGTGGGACAGGGTCAAAAAGGAGTAAGGTGACTGGGAGTAAACAAGAATGGAGTACTCAGCTGTGGACATGGGTTTGAAGAGAAGTTTGAGAGAAGGCCTATAAGGCTATACAGGAATGCAAAGTTACCAATGGGGTACACAGGGCATATAGGGCATGGAATGGCGGAAATAAGGAGGTGAACGAGATGGTACGAGGTTATTCAGAGGGCAATACAGGTGGCAAGAGCAGTAGAAGTTCAAGTTGAAAGAAAGCTGGTGGCAGGTATTAAGGAGAAGAGAGGGTTTATAATCAGACAGGAAGAGCAAAGATGGAAGGGAGATCTCAAAATAGTGGGGAGAGAAGACATACCAAAAGAATCTTTGGAAACCAAGGCAAGAGAAGTTGCAAAAGCAGACTAGAAACAAGCCCCACTGGGGAAAGAACTGGGCATATAAGGAGGCGGACAGAAAACCAGCTGAACTTGGGAAGGCCAACAAAAGACAATGTTACTTACTAGAATGCTTAAGAATCTGGCGAAAGTGCTGTCAGACCCTCTGCTAGGGATGAACAGCTCACTGGCTCTTATCTTTTGGCATGTTTGCACTACCAATGGAAACGCAAGATAAGAAACACAACAGGTCTTTCTACATCTGAAGGCAGGTGTTGAAATTTGGGGAGCTATAGACCTATCAATATAACCGCAATGGCAGGTATAGTCAAAAAATCACGAGCAGAAGGCAGGCTGACAGCAACCAATAAGTTCATGGCTAGAGGTAGCCACAAGACGAACCTTTTCCAGATTTATTACTGGGTTACAACTGAACTTCACAGGACAGTACTAGCAGACAAGATCCACTGAAACTACATCAAGGACCAACTTTCTCACATACATCTGGACTGATGGGACTGAGGACAGAATCTTAGATGAATTGCAGAAAACTCTAGTTCTTCAAAACACTTGAGGGCTAATTCAACACCTGATTCAATCCAGGGAGTCTGTTTGCATCAAGGAGTCATCCAAATACGGGTAAATATGGATGCTCTTGTTATGTAAACATCTATAAGTGGAGTGCTACATTATGTGAAGACCGTGCAAGAGTCACTAAGACAAGCAGGGCAAAGAAATTAACTGGAAATTACCTCACTTCTTTCAGCTTTGAATCTCAGAAACCTTATGTGGTCCCTGTGGTTATAAGACTGACCAAAAAAAAAAAAGTGGACAAAGGGTGCAGGGACCTTGAACAGTGAACAATTTGAATTCTAAGTTAATTAGGAACTTCTTCAGTCTGGACAATCCCAGAGAAGGTCTCCATGTAACTTTTCTTCTGGGCACTATGGAGTGTGTCGAGTAAAAGCCTGAATTTTCTTCTGCTTTTGGCACTCTACAGTCCCTGCAGTTTTGAAAAACACCTTAATTAAATTATCACTTATGACACAAGGACGCATACATTTATATAAATGAAAAAAAAACCACAACATATTTTCACTTGCAAACATTACACATCACTTATCTATCAAGTCATTGTCAGTCAAACATTACAAAGTTCATTCAGTTCTTTCCTTCCTTTATTCCTCACATTCCTCCTCCAAAACACTATTTTACATGTAATGTTCCCATAACTCTCATTTTTTTCTATGTAATTTGCTCCTGCTCTTTTCTAAAGATCCCACTTCCAGTTGTTTTATCTCTGTTAGTATATTCACTACTAGTAGTACATTTGGCTTAGACTGATTTCCATTTTCTAGTAATTGCTTTTTTGGCAGCCTGCAGAATTAAACTCAGCAAGGCCTTACTATATCTATATAATTCCAGTTCTGTATCAGCTCAAAAAATAATTTCTTTATAGTTACACCAATTTGCTCACCTAGTATTTCTAACAGAATAGTCTGAAGTGAATTTTGAGTCTGTGAAATCATTACACTACAAAAAACACATTCCCAAAAAACTCTCTCTTCCTCATCACACCTCCAACATTTGCAATCTACCAGATGAAAAATTCTTTGGAGCCTGCCTGATAAAATATCTATGCAACCACTTCCAAGAAAAGATGAAAAGGACTAGAAGATTTAGGATATGTTGGAGCCATACATATATCTCCCATTCTTTCTTTGTGAATTGCTTATTCAATACCTCTTCCAATCCCCACACCCCCAGTAAGGAAACATCCATAAAAAAACTTCTCCAAAACCAACTTCATGCTACTCAAGTCAGAAGTGACACACTTCATGACACCCATACAGACGGGAGCTGAAAGTTCGACTGCTGAATCCTACACTAAGGCACTGTACGAGCACATCCACTCGTGCATGAATCATGCCATCCCAAATAGAACCAATATGCTCTCCTCCAAAAAAAGGAAGCCAATGTGGTGGTCCCCTGCCATAAATAATCTATACAACAGAAGGAAGAAACTGTTGCAGAAAAGAGGAAAATCCCAGGATGCAAAATTTCCCTTACCAGCCTCAGTAAGAAGCTGAGATCCCTCATAAAATCCTCCAAAGCTAGTTACGAAAATAAAATTGCCAAAGATTCCAAAGACAATGACAAGGCATTCTATAGTTATGTCAAGAATCTAAATGGCAATGCTCAGATCTGCTTTGAGCTACAACAGAATGGCATTAAATATACTGATCCCAAGGATATTACCAATATCCTGGCAGATCAGTTCAGTGCCAACTTCACCCCCCTCTCACCCCCTAAAGGGCCCATCTCAATACAAAAGATTGCCAAATTCCAGTAATCACGGCCACACAGGTAGAAACTGCACTCTCCAAAGGTAAGAATACAGCATTCATGGGACCAGATGACATTCTGGGCGGTGTACTATATGAACTATAAAATGAATTGGCACCTCACCTAAGTGTCATGTTTAATCATAGCCTCACCTCAGGCTTCGTGTCCACTGAGTGGTGCACAGCTACAGTTATCCTACTCCACAAGGGGGGGATCCACCTTGGAATCCAAGAACTACCCTCCCATCAGTCTGACTAGCCTGATCTGCAAGGGCATGGAACGCATTATCATGGAACTTATAAAGAAAGACATTGGCAACCTTCAAACTCTGGACCTCACTCAGTTTGGGTTCGTGAAGGGCCGATCGTGTCTCCTGAACCTGACTGACTTCTTCGAATCAGTCTCCAGAGTTGTGGACAAGGGTAGGTGATCCACACAGCCTATATGGACCTCGCCAAGGCCTTCAACACCACCCCCCACACTGGAATCATAGATAAACTTACTAAGCTGGGCATAAATCCCTGTGTCACTGGATGGGTTGCCAACGGGTTACTGACCCAGACTGTAAAAGTAGCCGACTCCAAATCCAGCTCCAGACAAGTGACAAGGGGGGTACCTCAGGGTTCAGTCCTGGGACCACTCTTGTTTGGCATCTACTTCTCTGAAGTATAGGTTAACAGTAAGGGACTCTGGCTAACAAAGTTCGCAAATGACTTCGAACTGGGAGCCATTATTGAATCCCCAAATGATGTGGATATTCAATAAAAGGGCCTTACAGAAACAGATGCTTGGTGCCACAGCCATGGGCTCAAGCTTAATGCCACGAAATGCATTTGGTGAAGACCCTGGGCTGGGAGGTCAGACCAAAGGGCAGGGCTCGAATTGAAGTGACTGCTCCCAGCCAGAAGCGCAATAAATCTGGATGCCCTGCCCTGGCCATTTTGGT
Source organism: Protopterus annectens (assembly GCF_019279795.1). NCBI lineage: Eukaryota > Metazoa > Chordata > Ceratodontiformes > Protopteridae > Protopterus > Protopterus annectens. The sequence goes on along the minus strand of NC_056735.1, from coordinate 1,136,115,413 downwards.
AGTATGCATCCTCTAGATCTATTGAGCACATCCACTCGCACTTCTGTGTTCTGTAAAAATGAAATGAAGCTTGACCATTCGAACTTTTCTTCTTTCTTTGAGCATTGAGGTATTAGGGTCTAGGTCTAGGAATGGTCTAGAATGGGCCTTGGAACTAAAAAGAACCTGGAACTAGTCCCGAGTCCCTTAATCCCCGGCTGGGCTGGTCCGCTGGGACTGGCTGGATGAGACTTTTTTTAAGCTCTAAAGCTCCTCAGAGATGGATGGGGGCTCTGGGAGTCCTTTTTTACCGCCGGGCTCGAGACTCCGGGTACGGGTCCGGCCGGAGTCAGTCGAGGAACAGACCGAGAAAAGGGGTTCTGTTGGACCCGCTCCATCAGTAGAGTAGATCAGCCTCTTCCAAAGCTCCAGAGACTCGTCTCGAGGAGAGGATGGATGGGAGATACAGGAAGGCCTTCAAGTTTAACCAACTGGGCAACTGGGTGGAAAAGTTTAGAGAGGGCCACGCTCCAATAACTCCAAATAACGCCCGATCCATCGACATCCGGAAGTTTGAGGAAGAACGGGTCGAGGAACCGAAGGAACCAAAGACGGAGCCGTGGGTCAAGGAGGGCTAGGGAGTTGAGTTCCATCGGTGCCGGCAGACCGAGGGCGAGGGAACGGAACCCCAGCAACTGCCGAACGGTGATCTAACCTTTGAAGAAGAGCATCTAACTTTTGAAGAAGTCGATGAGCCCGACGCCTTCGGTTCGACGATGCCTGATTTGCCTGGTCAGAAGAGCCTGGTAGAGCCGGTGGAAAGCCGCCAGATTATTTCCTTCACATTAGACTCTCTGTCTCCACTATTCTGCTCTATCTGAGTGACAAGTGACTTCCGGGTGACAGATAAGTGAGGCAGTAGGCAAGTGCAGAGGGGAACTATGGCAGATCAAGACATTTCATTTTCTGGCCACACTGACAAACACACTGAAACCAGACTTTACCTTCAGACATTATAGGTAGACAAAACCAATACAGTAGACAAAAAGTCCAAAAAACATAATAAGTCCGAAAAAGATAGTCAAATCAAATAAAATCCGTTGAAATTCTCAATTCTCTAGGTCTGGCGAGGAAGTATGTAGGGTTAAGGCCCCGATACCAATGAGTTAAAAAATTAACCACAACCAAAACCAACGAACTACAAACACTAATAAACACACGTCACACATCAAAATATCAAAAACTAATAAAATATATATAAAATAAATAAAAAAAACAAAAAACTAGAAGCTACGAAACTCTCGAAGCTACTCCCGGGCATGCATGCAGCATCGGAGGTAAAGATTGTGGGAGGATTTTCTGAGGGGATTCTTCTCGATGAGATTCTCATGGCCGACTTGGAGCTCGTTGCAGGTCGCACGGAGCCCAGGATCCCACCCAACCCATGTGTAAACACAATTGTATAGTTATCCCCTCTGTGAAACATCATGTACCCATGAATTACCACATAGGTGGCAGTACACTAAAAGTACAGTTGTGTACACTTACACCATAAATGTAGACGTTAGATTGTATTCACTGTTGCAGTCATCACATTTGGGTTATCTGCTTGCAGTAGCCCTCAGTCGGCCTTGATTATCAAAGTCTTGGGTCCTGCATTGGTTGCTGTCTCATCTTCCATGACGTCAGGTAGTCAGGGGTATAAAGCATGCAGCCGATACCATTACATCAGTTTTGCTTGCACCAGATGTCAGGTGCCCCCCTAATGGGAAGCAATTAAAATATATATATATATATATATATATATATATATATATATATATATATATATATATATATATATATATATGTATGTATGTATATGTATACACACACAAGGTTATACCTCTAACAAAAAAGCAAACACACCAAAAAGCTTTTAAGCATTGTAAAGGAGAATAGAGGTACAGCCAAAAGAAGTCAGGGGGCTGGAGGGAGGGTAACCAGGACTGCAACAGTGAATAAACTCGAACATCTACATTTATGGTAAGTGTACACAACTGTACTATGTTCTTCGTGTTTTACTGTTGCAGTCATCACATTTGGGTAGATTCCCAAAGCTAAGGATGGGAGGAGGAATTTAGATAGCATTAGGACCAGCTACAAGGCCCTGCAAGACTGCAGTGGCAAAGCCAGCTCTGGATTTAGGGAAAAATGGCAAATGGTAATGCTTGGTGAAAGTATGTACAGAACTCCAGGTAGCAGCTTCTAGGATGTCCCTGGTAGGGACACCTCTGAGAAAGGCTGTAGAGGTAGATGCAACCCTGGTTGAATGGGGTCTAATCCCCTGTGGGATAGATTTTCCATGGTGCTTATAGCAGAAACGAATGCAATGGACTATCCATTTAGAAATGGTTTGCTTTGAAATAGCCTTCCCCACTGCCCCTGCAGCAAATGCCACCAGCAGCTGTTCAGATGTCCTTTGAGGTTTAGTCCTGTCCAAGTAAAATCTAAGTTGTCTGCGCACATCTAAGGAGTGCAGTATCCATTCCCCTTTGTTCTGTGGATTAGAAATGAAGGTTGGCAAATGAATGGATTGATTAACAGCCACACTGGATACCACCTTGGGCATGAAGGAGTGATTGGTCCTGAGGGACACCCTGTCCGCATGAAAGATGATGAAAGGCTCCACTGCCATAAGGGTCTGTAATTCAGATACCCTTCTTGCTGAAGTGATTGCTAAAAGGAAGGCTGTTTTCCAAGAAAATAATTTTAACTGTGCACTTGCATCTGGCTCAAAAGGAGGAAGAGTGAGTTTCTCCAATACAAAGTTAAGGTCCCAGGCTGGAGATGGGGCTCTCCTGGGTGGTCAAGTTTTTGGCCCCTCTGAGGAACTGCTTGAGCAGTGAATGAGAGAAGAGGGGTGGTTCTGTGTTGTAATTAGCTTAAATAGCTGAGGCATGAATTTTGATGGAGGAAAAAGAAAGGCCCTTGTGAAGCATCTCAGTTAAGTATCAAAGAATTTGAGGTAAATTGGGTGCTGCTGTGCCCATCCCTTGAGCATGGTTCCAGGCACACAATCTTTTCCATTTTTCAGCATAAGATTTTCTAGTACTAGGCCTCCTTGCCTCCAAAATGACATCCAACACTCGTTTACTGAGGAATGGTAACAGAGAGATAAGGTAATTAGCCCAGGCTGCCAGGTTCAGGGTTTGAAACTGAGGGTGCAGAATGTGGCTCTCCTGTTGTGACAGCAGGGTAGGGGCCTGAGGCAGGTGCCATGGAGGCAGAAGTGACACTGCGCAAGAGGGGGTACCAGTGTTGGCATGGCAGCCTGGTGCAATCAATATCATCCTTGGTTTGTCCTGTTTGATCCTTAGTAGTACTTTGGAGAGGAAAGGCAGAGGAGGAAAGGCATAAACTGATAGCTTTTTCCAGCTGAAGGACAGAGCATCCACTTTCCAAGCTTGTTTGTGGGGAGTCCTTGTGCAGAATTTGTCCAATTGGTAGTTCTGGGGGGAGGAAAACAGGTCTTTATCTGGGCTCCCCCATTTGTTTATCAACATGTTGAAAGTCTTTGGTTCCAGTTTCCACTTGTGTGGGTCCATGAGATTTCTGCTTAGTTCATCTGCCAGTGTATTTAGTTTTCCTGGCAGGAATTGAACCTGTTAGATGCACTTGGAAGCTCAAGGCTGTGTTCCACAGAGTCATGGCTAGTCTGCAGAGGGGGGTAAGAATGGGGTACCACCCTGCTTGTTTATATACCACATAACAGTGGTGTTGTCAGTCTTTATCATTAATTGTCCTGGAAGAATGTGGTCCTTGAAGGCTGTCTGAGCATTCTGTACAGCTAACATTTCTTTTTGATTGATATGCAGGTGCATTTGACTTGGGTTCCATTTGCCCTGAATGCACTTCCCTGCCAGATGAGCCACCCATGCATAGTCTGATGCGTCTGTTGTTAGGGTTTGGGCGGCAGGGGGTAGAGTGAATGGTAGTCCCTTGTTTTGGTGGCAGGCCTCTGCCCACCAAAGGAACTTTAACTGTAGGCAAGGTATGATAGGAACCATTGCTTCTAGATCCTGAGAATGTTGACACCATAGGCTTTTTAGATACCACTGCAGTTTCCTCATATGCAGTCTTGCATATGGAATTAGTGGAATGCAGGAGGCCATGAACCCCAAGGCTTGCAGTATTTGCCTTGCAGATAGCAGGGTTTTTGTGGCCATTAGTTTGAAATAAGTTGTCAAATGAATTTGTTTCTCTGGCGTGAGGAAAGCCATCTGGGAAGTTGTGTTCAAGCTTGCTCCTAGGAATATAATTTGTTGACGGGGGTACAAGATGTGATTTAATTTCGTTTATGGTGTACCCCAGACAAGTTAGCACCTTTTGTACAAATGCCAGATGATTCAAAAGTATGTCCTGGGTTTCTGCCTGAATTAGACAATCGTCCAGGTATGGGTATATTTGAATAGTTCTTTGACTGCAAAATGCAATGACTGGCGCTAGGCACTTTATGAATACCCTGGGTGCAGTAGATAAGCCAAAGGGCAATGCAAAGAACTGATAGTGCATGTAGCCTGCTTTGAAGCATAGGTATCTTCTGCAAGATTCCTGGATTGGGATATGCAGGTAGCCTTCCTTTAAATCCAGTGTTGCCAACCAGGCATCCTTGCCTAGCATAGGAAGCAACTGGTGAAGAGTTAGCATCTTAAATTTTGGAATCACCAAAAAGGTGTTTAGGATAGAAAGGCCCAGGATAGGACGACATGAGTTGTCTTTTCTGGGTACCAGGAAAAGTCTTTAGTAGAAACCTTGTCCCTTTTCCTCTTCTGGTACAGTTTGAATAGCCTTTATGCTTAAGAGAGGGTACTTGTTTTTGAGCCTCTGCCCACTGATTTAGGGGTAGATCTGGCCAACCATTTGGTGTTGGTAACATGTGAAAATGAAATCTGTATTCGTGGGAAACTATATTTAAATCCCGTTTGTCCTGGGTAATGAGTCCCCAGTTTTTTGCCTGCAGAGCAATCTTTCCCTCTAAAGGAGCAGTCAAGTTGAGAAGTGCTTGGAAGTTTTAAAGTTAAGTCATTGAGACAGCTTACCCTAGGGGGAGTCTTACTACTCCCTGATTTGGAAGTGGGAGCCCCCCACTGCTTAGTCCTGTGCGTACCCTGGGACTGAAGCCTGGGTGTTCTGCTAGTTTTGGGTTTGGACTGAGAAGGCCTGGAAGAGGCAGGAAAGGACCAATTCTTAGAGGGCCAATGCCTACTAAATCTTGGAGGCTGTACTTGTAGGAAATCTTTAACAGTTTGCATAGATTTGGCTTTTTCTTCCATCTTTTTAAGAACAACTTCTGCTTTGCTGCCAAACAAGCGGTCCTGATTTAAGGGAGCATCCAGCAATTTAGCTTTAACATGATCTGGCAATGATTGCTCCTTAAGCCAAACATGCCTTCTAAGTACAGACCCAGTGACAGCAGCCCTGCAAGATGCCTCTAGTGAATCAAAACCACATTGCAAAGTATGTTTTCCATCCTGTTCAGCACAATGCATTAAATCCTGTAAATCCTTATTTTCAGCACAGTCAGGAATCAACATCATTTTCTATTTAAGCAATCCAATAATATGCTGCTGATACTTTAACATATGAAACTGACAGTTTAAGGCCCTAATGGCCAAGGTTGCAGAAGTGTATACCTTCTTACCCCATCTATCCAGCGCCCTGGAATCTCTATCAGAGGGGGTAGGATTTTTGGCAGTAGTAGCCTTAATGCCCTTGGGTCCCTGTGAAATGATCTCAGGATCTGCAGTAGGATTTTTAAAAAGGAATTTGAGAGAGTCAGGAACCCTGTAATACTCATCAGGTATCAGGTTTTCTGGGAGCAGGAGGTAGAGAGTCAGGGGCCAAGCTAGATTCCGAAAAGGCATCAACAATGTCTAGTACAGGAGGGATAGTTAAAGGCCTGTGTTGGGGCAGGAGTAAGAAATCCCTAAGCCTCTATTTAGAATTAGAGTAATCCTGGCTTTCCCCGCGAAAATGCTCCCTAAGAGTATGCAAGGTTTCACCAAAACAGAAATCCTCTTTTGGGGGGGGGGGGGCAGAGGGAATAGAGTCATCTGCATCAGAGTCCTCATAGGTAGAAAAGGGTAAATCCTGATCAAGAGGAACCAGAAATTTCAGAATCCTGGTCAGTATCATAATTCAGTCCTAGGTCTCAGAGGGGAAAGGTTGGCTTCCCTTGATTAAAGTAATAAGGTCTTCAGCCATTATCATAATTTGTTTTTCAGACACAGAGGCCTGACCATGCGGGTCTGGGCGTCTGTTTTCTAGGCATGGTTCAAGTTTTAGGCCTTGAAGAAAAAGGTGGCATTGGTTTAATATCCAAGTCAGTAGGCCTGAATACACCCTCAGAAGCTGGTGCCTGCACAGCGGCTCTGGACCCATCCAAGGCAGAGACATCTGCAGGTTCCACAGTTGAAGCCCTAGGGCCAATATCCTAGTACCAACCTATGAATCTTTATAACCTCCTCTGACTGAATCCTATAATTATCATGAAATATTTTATATGCCCTACTAATGACTTCTTTTTAACAGCAGCTTCTATTCTAGATTCTGCTGAAAATTCTACCAGTTTTGGTCTTTCACTTAGGATCCCCTATTCCTTTCTCTTTGCCTATACTCTGATATTAATTTTTCATAGAGAATGCAATCTCTGGCCTGTAGTTCAAATGTATTCTTTGCCTCTTTCCATTCTACTACTTTTCCCTCTCTAATTATTTGCTCCCAATATCTTGGGTCCTTTCCCAGTTTTCTCCAATAAATCCCAGCCCCTTCTTTCCTATTCTCTGTACTCCTAAGTCCCTGCAATTCTTTTAAACCAAGAGAAGGGATGAGGCTTACTTTATCTTTTGCACTGAGAGGACAACCCCAGGCTCTGGTCTTACCAGAAAGTACAGCTGCGTAGAATCTTACCATGACAGTAGATGTACTTATTTTCACTACTGCAGTATTCTTTAGTGAAAGGACCTCCTGCCAAGGATAGCCCAATGTCTAGTCAGTATCAAAGCCTTTAGATTTTACTGGCATCTTGCATCACACTTATGCTCCCAGTGTAAGACACAGGGCATAAAGGTGATGTACAGACACAAATACTGAAAACTGAATTGCCCCAGGAGGAACAAAACATGCACATCCAGGGGAGAAAAGTTAGAAGGAAAAGGAGGCAAGAGCTCAATCACCAGGAGGGAAACAAAACACAGGGGCAAGTGCTATAACAGAGAGGGGCAAGGAAGGAAGACCAAACACAGCAACAGTGAATGAGGACATACACTGTTATAGTAAGATTACACACAACTGTACTAATGCTTTCTATATCACTGTTGCAGTATTCTTCACAGAAGGGAAACTACAAGACCTAAGTAGAACACTAGGAGGAGGAAGGTACAGAAAAGCCCTCTACAAACCCATGTAAGACAGCAGTGGCAAAACCTGCCCTGCTCTGGGAAACATCCAATTTATAATGCTTAGTAAAAGTATAAACAGAAGTCCATGTAGTGGCCTCAAGGATGGAGGTGGGAGTCCAAACCCTTGAAAAAGGCAACAGAAGAGGCACTTGCTCTAGTACAATGAGCATTTACTGATGAAGAAAAACATTTGTCAAGAAAAGAATAAAAGTCATGGGATAAACAGGAAAAAGAAAAAAAAAAACGTTGCTCAGATTTGTGACTAAACTTTGTTTTATTCAAATATCTGAGCTGTCTATGCGGGTCTAAGGTATGGAGAACCTTCTCAATGGCAGACTGCAGAGAAGAAGAAAAGGAAGGAAGCTGAACAGACTAATTAAGGGACAACTTATTAACCACCTTGGGCATAAGGAGGAGGATTAGTATGAAGACATACCCTGTCTCTGCAAAAAATTAAAAAAAGGGGAATGGTCTTAAGAGCCAAAAGCTCAGACACACTCTTAGCAGAACTGCTAAAAGCAGGACAGTCTTCAGAGTAAATAGCTGCAAGGAATTTGAACTAGCAGGTTCAAATGAAGCCAGTCAATTTTTCAAGTAGGTCCCGAGGAGGAGGGGGAGAAGAAATGGGCTTTCTTGGGGGCCTGATATGAAGAATGCCTTTAAGAAATTGCTGGACCTTAAACTGAGAGGCCAAAGGAGGGTTCAAGGGCAGATAAGCAGAGATTGCTTACAGCTGAGCTTTAACTGAAGAATAAGCCAAGCCACCATGGAGCAGATCACACAAGACAGAACAGAGGAACCCCTGTTAAGAAGGGATCCTGATAGCAAGAGAGACAAACTGAAAACCTTTTCCATTTAGACCAATGATTTTCTGCTAGTGGGTTTTCTGGCCGCCTGCAGAACCTGAAGCAAGTCCTCAGAAAAGAGGTGCATAAAAGGGATCAAAACCCTATTGCCCACAGTGTTATGGGAAGAGTAGACAGGTGAGGATGGATAAGAGGTCCCCTGTCTTGTGTGAAAATCCACTCAGTGAGGTAACTTGTGGTGATTGCCCCTTGCCAGGTGATGAAGGGGGAACCAGTGTTGTCTGGGCTAAACAGAAGTCAACAACAAGATTATGGGAGAGTCCTACCTGATCTTGTGCAGAACTTGTGACAGCAGAGGAAGAGGAAAGGCATACAGAAACATTCAGTCCACGGAAAAGACAGGGCATCCAACTTCCAAGTCAGAGGACTTGGCACACTCAAACAGAATAGAGGAAGTTGTCTGTTCAAAGGGGAGGCTAAAAGATCTACTTGAGGAATACCCCACTGAATGACTATGTCCAAGCATCCATTCCTGAGCCAGTGCTCTGGATCTGCTCCGCGCCTGCCACTAGACTGTGCTCTGAAGGTATATATACTGCTTGAGGAGTCACTTGATACCCAACAGCCAAATCCTATGCCCAAAGAGCTAATCTGCAAAGGAAATGAGACCTAGTACACCCATGCTTGTTGACATACCACATCACAGTGGTGCTGTCCATGAATACCTCACGGGGGCAAGAAAAGAAGAGAGAATGAAAAGCATGCAGAGCAAGGAGCACAGCCCTCATCTCTTATGTTAATATGGTCTGACCTCGGATGAGGTCAGAGACTGCTGACTTTCAAACGGCCACAAGAAGCACCACACCCACGATCCGAGTGGTCTGTGAACACTTCCTCAGAAGGACCTGGATCTTGAAAGGGTAGCTCTGGACTGAGATAGAGTTGATGTATCCAGCACTGTAGCTCGAGTTTCAGACAAGGAAGCAAACAGTGAGCACCAGAGGGTGGTAATGTTGAAGCCACACACACTTTAGGTACCACTGGAACTTTCTCATATGAAGTCTTGGGAGGGGGGATCCGAATGGAGATGAAAAGTCAGCAAGCAAAGGAGTAGTAGCGCTGAAATTGAACTCGTCCTAAAGTCTTGGTGAGTACCTTCACGAGGTGGGCCCTGTTTTTTTTTTTGTTTTGTTTTTTTACAAAATCTCACCAAGGCGAGATTGATTGAAGGTGACCATGTTTATATAGCATACATCATGGAAAGAAGTAGGTCAAAAACTAAAAAAGATAGCTGGGTGCACAAGTCCCAGGACAGAAAAGTGCCCAAACCTCATAGGTGCACTGGTGCCAGGACCTGAAAAAATGAGTGTGTAGAATCTTCAAAATATGGAAACATTCCTACAATGAGGCCAAGCCAGACCCAGGGGGAGGATGCCCCCCCTGCTGTTGTAGAATGAAGCAGCAGTCCACAGATCTCACAAAAATTGATACGCCAAAGAACAGCCATAAAGACGATAGTGTAGACTACTGAGGAAAAGAAAAATGATGTACTGTTACTATTATACAAAAAGCCCAAAATTTCCAGACACAAGATACAGAAAAAGATTAAGAGATAAGTTAGAGGAAAGAAAAATAATTCCACAAGAAAAACTGCCAGAGGCTTCAAATAAAAAAATTGGGGTCATTAATACAGCAGATTTTTGAAAAATAGTATATAGATCAAGAAACTTTGATCTAACTGGGGGGGAAAAAGCATCTGAAGTAGTACAAAAATGTAAACAACAAAACCTAGATATTTTTGAAAAGCATAACAAAGAAATATGGACATGGCAAAGAGAGAGAGAGATTTGATATGGTGCAATATTTATGCAAAGGTGAAAGCCAAATTAATCAACATAAAGAAGGCAGCCCCAAAGATATTCAAAGAGAAATACAGACAAAGGCATCCCAGATATGGAAAATAACCCAAAGAGGGAATGCAGAAAAGAAGATTGGTAAAATAGAAGTTAAAAAAAAAAGAAGCTGAAGTTCTGGAATGCTTGTAAAGTGAAGGATTTGATGTAGAAGGTCTAACACAGGTTACATCACAGCATGATGGAATGAGTCCCCACAGTAAGGAGAAACAGGAAGATCAGGAGACATCAGAAGAAATATGGACATGGGGAAAAAATACATTTAATATGTTGTAATATCTACGCAAAGGAGAAAGCAAAACTAATCAATAAAAAAGAGCAGCACCAAAGACATTTGAAGAGAAATACAAGCAAAAGAATCCAGACATGGAAAACTTTACAATACAAAAAATAAGACAGAGAAAAAGTAGAAAAAGAGATCAGTAATGGAGAAGTTACAGAAACAGAAACTGAGGTCATGAAGTACCTCCAAAGGGAAGAATTCAGTGTAAAAAATCTAATTCAGAAAGCACCACAACAGGACAGAGCAATGGAACTCCAAATTAAGGGGAAACCAGCAGAATGGGAAGCCATTGGTCAGGTGTCATATGAAGATATTCTGGAAGCTTCCACAGAAAACCAGTATAAACATCCACTTGAAGCTGGACAGCAAGGGAAGGAACAATAAACTGTGGAAACTCTGAGGCAGTTAATGTTGAGAAGTGATAGGCCAGTGAGTTTTCATATGACAGAGCAATGGATGGCACAGGATGAAATTGAAGAGAATGTGCCACAGGAAGATGTAATAAAACTTTCTATAGAATGCCCACAGGAAATGGAAAACAAAAAAATGTGACCTCAGTATAGAAGAAACCGAGCTAACAGAAGAGTTACTTGACTTAATAGAGAGAACTATACTAAGATCAATGAAAGAAATAAACCACAGAAGGTCAATAAAACCCAAAAAGTCAGAAATTTGACAAAACAAATTAACAGTAATTAGGACTGTCCATGGAGATTCATGCGATATAACAGAAGTAAACAGGATATAGTACTGTGCAGTTAAATTAATAACTGATAAAGTTCTACCACAAGAACACATGGTAGTGAAGGAGAGAAAGGGGAGAAATCAAACACCATCATGGAAGTATCAAACAGAGAAAACTATAAAGCAACTAAGACAAGAAATGCCACTATTAGAAGAGTATAGAACAGGGAACAGATCACCAAAAATACTCAGAGACAGATGTGATAAAAGCAATGTGCAGTATTAGAACAGATCAGGATCTATCATGCACTATATCAAACAAACTAAAAATCTCAGCACGGGCAGAAAAACTTAGAAGATACGTAGACAAATATAAGGGAAAAGTACAAAATCAGCAATTTATTGATGACCCCATGGCTTTATACAGAACTGGGAAATAAGGTAAAGGGAATTGAAAGACCACTAAAAAAGAAAAAAATAGATACATTTTGGAGAAGTATCTATGAAGATCCTGTGGAACATAAAGATGCTACATGGATAAAAGTAGTAAAAGAAAGAATAAGAAGTTTAAAGGTACAGGAGATGAAATGGGATGAAGTCACAACCAGAGAGATTGAAACAAAGTTAAGAAAAGCCTCTAATTGGAAAACCCCAAGCCCAGATGCAGTACCTAGGTTCTGGTTAAATGTATTAACATCTTTGCATGAAGATTTAGCCATGAGTAAGAATTATTTACATGCGCACCCCGGACAGACATCAATCTGGCTAACAGGAAAAACAATGCACCTACTTAAGAGTGAACCTGCAAGCTACCCTAAAAATTATAGACCAATAACTTGCCTTCCGATGATGTATAAACTATACACTGGAATTGATGCTTACAGAGTTTATAGTCATTTAGAAGAAAACTCAACTATGGCAACAGAACAAAAGGGCAATAAAAGAAAGTCATACAGAACAAAGGATCAGTTGTTGTTAAAGTCATAGCGGAGAACTGTAAAAAGGGGAAGAATTTAAGTACAGACTGGATTGACTACAAAAAAGCATTTGACAGTATCCCACATTCATGGATAAGAGATTGCTTAAAAATGATTAAGATGCACCCTACACGGATAGATTACAGCACAGTGACCATGAAATAGTGGCAGACCAGTTTGCAATTAAACCATGATAAAGGACAACTTATTACTTCAGAGATAAAAATTCAAAGGAGGATAATTCCAGGGTAACTCTCTGTCACCGCTGCTATTCTGCCTTGCCCTTAATCCATTAAGCTGTCTACGGTCATGGCTATAATTTAGCTCGTAAAAACAACAAAGTGCAAAGACTTCTTTTTTCTATTTGTTGACAATTGGAAACTGTATAGCTCATCAGATAAGGAACTAAAGGCACAACTGCAAGTTGTCAACACTTTTTCAGATTATATAAGAAAGTCATTTAGTCTTCATAAATGTGCAAACGTTACCTGTAAATTAGGAAAACTGCAGCACCAAGAAAACATCAGTTTGGGACAAGAATGTGATATAAAGAACTTGAGCAAGAGGGAGTGTGTAAATATTTAGGAACTGATGAAGGATCAACAATAAAACATGAACAATCGCAAGTGAAACTTAGTAACGAGTACTTCAGAAGACTTAAATAAATCCTGAAAATAGCTTTAACATCTAGGAACAAAATCCAAGCTGTAAACCAATTTGCTCTCCCTGTCCTAACTTACAGCTTTGGAGTGATTGACTGGCTCCAAAATGTGCTATATAGATTAGATAGGAAAACAAGCAAGGATGCTTCATGCTCACCAAACTATTTATAAAAATCAGTGCATACCAAGATTATATATTTCCTATTCTGAAGGAGTCGAGAAGGAGAGTTCAGCCCAAACGATGTCAGAAGCCAAGTACACAGTGGGACTGAGGCCACTATCTCAGTAAGAACTAAATGCGAGTCAATATCTGAAGTACTTGGTATCCCGGCAGATTAGTAAGAAAACGTTCACAGAGATATGGAAATAAAGTAAAATCAAAATACTTCAAATATACTTTAAATATGTTACGAGTTCATATTATTACAATGTTTAAAAAAATCTCAAGTCAAATTCTGTAAAAAGTGGTACTTTATTGAAGCAGAACAGATGCGCAGGTTGAATGCATGTTTGGATAGCATTGATAAAAAAGGTTAATACCATGCTATAAGGGGGTATATAGATCATGCGGGATCACCTGCATTATTGCCTCACAGCAAGAGGTTCTCCCGTTCGATTCTCGGCTGGAGCGCCTTCTGTGTGGAATCTGCATGTCCTCCCCGCGGTCGAGTGGCGTTTGAAAGACATGCGTGAATGGGCGTGCCTTCGTTGAAGGTTGGGCGTCGGGCTGGCATCTCGGCACTGTAAAAATCAACTGCCAATTATTAGTGGACCTGAGTTCCGCTGTGGCGACCCCTAACCGGGAAAAGCCAAAAGAAAAACAACATATGTGGTATCACCCCTTATAGCATGGTATTAACCTTTTTATGAACACTATCCAAACATATATTCAACCCATGTATCGGCGCATTTGGGATTAAACTGCCATTTTGTCTTTTTGGTTTCTTCCCCACTAGAGTTAATGTTTTTTGGTGCCTTTTTTTCATGCTTCCCAACTCTTCCACGTAATCGTTTCTTGGACCAATAACCATCCCCCACCCCGATGCCGACTGGGTCCCTTAGGAATGGCGAGCTTCCATTCACATCCCCACTGGCCACTCTTTCCCCCCACCCTCTACATGTCACTACCCTCATCCCCTTTTCTGGCCCTCTCATTCATCCCTTGCTTTCGCCACCCCCCTATCTTGACCCCTCCTATTCCCACCCCCGCTGTTTTTACTATTGGTTATTGCCATCTGGTTTCCCCCTCTGTCTTCACCACTCTAAAGCCAACTCCCATCCCTCCATCCCTCCCACTTTACATCTGCATATGTCCACTCCCTCTCCCATTTTCTATTGGCTACAACATCCACTAGGACCCTCCGTTCCCATCAGATGGGCCCTGGAGCATCAGGTTATTCATTTCACTACACAGGACCTCCTCCTCTCCCACTTTCCCGCCACTCCTAATCTCATTGGCTTCTCACTTACCCATGACATACCTACGCAAGCCTTTCCTCCTTCTCTCCGCCTCACCACTACACACAGTGAACCACCATTATCCTTTTGTCTCTAACCTATGCAGGTGCGAAATAGAGACATATAATAAAATTAGAATTTATCATTTCCCCCCTACAATGTCTGTTCTCCACACACTACACAACTGATTGAACAGAGTTTATATGAGCTGTTTAAAAGATTTTTATTGTTAGCTAATGTGTTTTCGGAAAAAAAAGTCATGATATATCATTTCTTCATTAAAAATGCTAAAGAAGCGCCAATGGAATAACAGAATAACATCCCACAAAAATATGCGTTAATCCATCCTACTGTTACCTTTCCTATATACTATCATTAGTATCAGTATTAGTATGCCTGATCTGTACAATTCAAGCACACAGAGAAATATATGCCAATGTTTCTGCACTGACAAAACAATTTACTATATAAAGGCCTACTGTAACAAACTTTCTTTGCAGTGCTCATTTGTTCTGCTTCAATAAAGTATCACTCTTTACAGAATTTGACCCGAGATTTTTGTGAAACATTGCAATATCATCAACTTGTAATGTATTTAAAGTATATTTGAAGTATTTTGATTTTACTTATTTCTATATCTCCGTGAACGTTTTCTTACTAACCCGCTGGGATACCAAGTACTTCAGATACTGACTCGCATCTATTCTGAACGACGGACGGGCTTCCTTGAAATTGATTACATGTATAGATCTGCAATCGTGGGACTCCACACACATTTGCTGACCTCACAAGACTCAAACATAGTGAAAGTTTTGAAACTTAAGGAGAATAAATCTAAGATGACTTCCCTGCTTAGGCTAGCAGAAGCATATCAGCGTCAAGCAGGAATGGAAATCAAACCAGAAGCAGATAAAAACCAGGCAGCAACTGAATGTGTCAAAAAACAAAAGAAAGAATATAAGGTGAAGGACAAGATGAGAAGGCAAGAAATGTGGAAAAAAGCATAAATATAGTTGCAAGTACAGAAGACTTATGGAAGAACCTCATGTTGATCAGGAACTAAAGCAGGAATGGTTAAGGAGAGGTGAATTTAAACCAAGAGATGAAAGGTTAATAATATTGGCGGCCCAAGACATTGGTCTACGTACACGTTGGTTTCTTAAGTCTATTGAACATGTGGGAGAAACAGACAAATGTAGACTTTGTAAAACAGAATTGGAAACAGTTGCACAGCTCATTGCTGATTGCAACATACTAATGCCAGAAGGACTGTATACTGAAAGGCATAATAATGTGGCAAGACTGTTGCACTGGGATTGTGCAAACATTATGGTACTGAAGAAAATGAATTCTACATCACATGGATTCACTCATCATCAACAGTTCAAAAGACAGATGCTAGTAAACTACACATAGTGGTTTAGGAAAAGAAGACAAAAGTAGCATTGAAATCACCACACCCAGTGACTACAGTGTCCTGCGTACAGAGACTCAAATTAGAGCAATGTGGAGAAAGATAGCCAGATAGTTCCAATAACAGTAGGAGCAACGGGTTTTAAAAAAAAGTCTACAATCATATTTAAATACGCTACCAATACATGCAACTCCATAAAATTACAGGAGTCATTACTGGGCACGTTGTGGGTGCTGTGAAGAGCACTTCTGGCTAACATCAAAGAGTGAAAATAGTAATTTCATGAACTTTAATCGTACTTTGACTTAGGAATGGGGATCTTTCCTGTCATGGTATTAGAAACCCAAAAGATATGAAGAAATTAACAAAAGACAGAAGTCTGTCAAGAGAAAGCATGGAAATGGTAGAGGCCATAAACCAAAGAACTCGGAGAAATGTCTTGCTCATGAGAAAGGACAGAAGGAGAAACTGGAAATAGGCTGTCACAGGCAAACCCTTGGGAGCAAGAGGAGAGGCCAACATAGGAATGGTCTGAATCCTTCAACAGAGAAAAATATATAATCCTGGGAGGATGTAAGAACAGACTGAGATTGATGGTGAACTCCACACTTGTGAAGTAGAGACCTTGCAGGAGACTGCTGGGAGAAGCAGCCTGAATAACCAGGGTGCCTAGATGCAGTAATATCTACCCCTCAAAGTTTGCAAAAAGCAATGAGAAGAGTGGGGCATTTCTTGACTACCCTTGAGGCAGTAGATAGGTCAAAGGGCAAAGCACAGCGCTTAAATTAAGAGCAAAAAACAGACAAATGTAAAAATATCCTGAACAGAGGGTAAATTGGGATATGAAGATTGGCATCTTTGGGATTGCGAGAGACCAAAAAGGCCTGGGGAGGGAGATTAAAGTCCAAAGACAGCATCCTTGAAGAAGGGACCTTGAGAAAACTGTTCAGTAGAAAGAGGTCTAGAATTGGTCTACAAGCCCCCCTTTTTCAGAGGAAACAAAAACATCCTAGAATAAAAAACACTTCCCACCTGGGTGCCTGAAACATGTTGAATGGTACCCGGACCCAAAAGGGACTGCAACATCTCTGGAAAAAAACTTGATCTGCAGAAGGCAGAATGTGTGAAAGGTGGGGGGTGGGGGGGGGGTAGTCTGCATCATGAAATACCTCTGACAAATGACAGCTGCACCCAAGAGTTTGAGGTGACCTGTTTTCAAACAGTGTGAGACAGAGAGAAAGAGGAGGCAAAATGTCAAACACAAGACAGAAGCCTTCCTTTTAGGACAAGACCAAGATGAACAAGTCTGAGTGTACTTAGCAGGAGGAACACGCCTAGACCTCTTCCTACCTTTGGGAGGATGACGAGTCTGCCTCTGGACAAAGGCAGATTTAGGTATAGGGGAGACAAAAATATGCTTGAATTCCTGCATGACCTTACCTTACACTAAAGGAACTTTAACAGGTCAGCTGCAGCTGTCCCAAAAAAGATTTTTATTATCCAGAGGAGCATCTAAAAGATTGGCTTTAATGTTATCAGGCAAAGCTTAAAGACAAGGCCAAGAATAAAGTCTCATCAGAGGACCAAAGGCAGCAGCCTTGTAACTGCATTTTATGGAGTGATGAGCAACTTGGGAAGTATACTTAAGAAGTGAAAGAGCTGAGGCTTTCCCTTCAGAATTAGGAAGATCAGACAACTTTAAAGGAGAGCCAAGCCATTCCTGGTCATGTGAGACTGGTAATTAATAGCCAGACGCTTAGAGTAGGGCAAATGTTTAGAAGGTTAATCTGTTGAGATTGAAACCACAGAAGAATGAGAAAGGGACACAAAAAATTACAGTCCTTAGGCACCTTGCAGCACCTCTCAGGTTTCTTAGGAACCAGACGCGGAGAGTCAGGAGCTACACAGGCAGCAGAAAAAAACATCCAAAGGAGCTGCCAACACAGGGGGAACTGCTGAAGGCTTAGGTGACTATCTGTAAAAGCTCTAGTACCTCTTTTGGATGTCAGAGACCTGGGAGCAATCCCGCTTAAAGTACTTAACATACAAGCAATAGTATCTCCAAAGGATCATTTTCCCAAGGGGGTTTTCCTGGCTCAAAGAATCCTCTTTCTCTGAGCCATAGTATACAGGAGAAGGAATCTGTGAGGAGTAAGCTAGGGATTCTTCCCCAGAATATGTCATCAGAGGAATCTGGTTCCCTTGCCCTCTTCCAGGCATAAAATACAAGAGAGGGGTGGGGACTGAAGCCTCTTGAGGATGCTAAGGTTATCAAGGCATTTAAAAAAGCCTTGAGTAAAATCCCTCCATTCATGTTGAGGATCTTCAGCAATAGAGGTAATATGCCTCATCTTTTGCTTTTTCGTAAGCGGGATGTTCGCCCTAATGATCCTTGGTGACTCGGTTCTTTGGAGGGATTCGATAATCGTAGTAGGAATCTCTTCCCAGACTAAGATTTGAAGAATCACCCTTGGCCTCTTGGAAATGATTAGCCATGGTTCCCCCCCAATGTCTAGAGCAGATTTTGAAAATCCTCAGAGGACATGTAAGAACTCTGATCCATGCTGGCCTCAGATGGGATCATGGTAGAAGAATCTGATGCAAGCAATGGATGGCCTTCGAGCTTTCACTAGTTTCTGGAGACATCTGGTGGAGACTGGACATCAACTGGAGCAGGCGTAAACCTTTTGGCTTTCTTGAAAGATGAATGTCCCTCAGAGGATGTGAGGATTCAAACATAGCACCCCAGCCAATAATTTAAGACGTTGGTTCTTGAGGTATATGAAGAGAGAAGATAAGCTACTAAGAAGGGTCTTTGGGACAAATGTTTGACAAAACTGTGTATAGTTGTAGGAAAACCTATGCAAGAAAGACGCTGGTCTTGAAGGTCTTTATGGGGAATATGCCTCCCACACTGACAATTTCCCTTCTTGGATGACATGAACACAAGTAAACAATGGAAAAAAAGTAAAGAAACCCCAATGGGGCACTTACCTGAAGATGGCTTGGTAACAAGTACAGCAGAAGAGCATTCAGACCAATGTTTGACAATGTTATTCAGGCTGGCACCAAAGGTTTTCTGAGTACTTGAAAGAGTACGGGACCTTTATGCCCTACAACGTATGAGGGGAGGGAATACGTGATGTGGGGCACCTACAAGACAAAGACTTTGGTATACTGTCTGGACATTGGGCTATCCTTGCCAGGAGATCCCTTCATTGAAGAATACTGCAATAGTGATATGGAAGGATACCCTCAAACTGTTACCTGTTTCAGGATTTTTGGCACCTAGTTTGTCAAATAATGCTACAAATCTTTCTAATATCAGAGGTGATAAAGGAGTGGAAGGTCTGTGATGAAATTTTCCTTGGGGGACAGCTGAGATTAAGTAGAATAGTCATGCCTGGGAGTCACAGTCCTAATGGATCCCAGGATCCTCTAAGTTTTGCTCGTCCTCATCAGCAGAACGTGGGCATTTTTAACTTTGCCTGCTTTGCTTTTCTCTTGCTTTGAGTTCAGAGACAATGACTTTGCTGGGTAGTTTCTGATGAACTTTAGTATATGTGTGTGAAAAACATGCTTGAAGGATTTGATAGACATTTTTCCCTTCCAGTCTTTTGACGACACCTTCAGCAAGGGGTTCAAATAGGAAATCCTTATTAAGATGTGCATAAAAAACCTTTGCCTTTACATGGTCTCAGAATAAACTTGCCTGGTTGTTGCTAACCTCCAAGATGCATCCACTGCGTCATAAATGAAAATTATGTACTTACCATAATATGCCAAATCCTGGTCATCTTCCTTCCAGGTCAACAGACAAGCTTCTTCACCTTTTTATATTTTCTGATCCAGAGCTCAGGCTCCTCCCCAACAAATAATTCCTTTCCATCCCTACAATACATACTTTGGAGTTTGCCAACTACTTGCACCCTAAACATCTCAAAAAACACTCAGTAACAGGGAAGGAGGAGGGGAAAACTGAGTAACTGACTATACCAAATCGTCTGCCGGGCAAGTCTCTGGACAGGTCCAATGCATTCAATTAGGAGGTACAAAGAGGACAATTTTAAAAAAACAGAGAAAGGGAAGGCTGAGCCAGACTGGAGAAGGTAACAAATCTAGCTTTAAGGTAAGCACATAACTTTTGTAACCAATGCTGCCTTTTCCATATAACTCAACAGATGGGACTGATTCCCCAGCTACCAGAAATCCAGAGTGGTGTCATGGAAGGAAATTCCAAAGGATGGTGGAACTAAAGGATTCACAGGATTTAGACTGCAAGTCCAGTCGTAATGGAAGACAAAGGTGTAAACTCTAGACCAAGACAACAACACAAATGTCATCTAAAGGTACTCTGGCAAAAGAAAGCTGTAGATGTTGCAACTGCTTTAGTTAAATGGTTATCAAATTTTATAGGAATGGATAGCCTTTCTGCTTTATACACAAAGGGAATACAATCCCTTTTCCAAATTTAGCTATTGAGAAAAAAAAAAGCTGACCCATTTTCCTTAAACCTTTGGTACGATGCAAGTATAATCTCAGTTGACTATGAACATCCAGCAAATGCAGTGTGTATTCTACTTTGTTGAGGAAATTTGCAAAGACTGTCAGGTTAATGGCTTGTTTAAGGGCAGATTCCAAGGTCACTTAAGAAGAAAATTAGAAATGGTTTGAACAGAAACCCTGTCCTTATGAAACATCAGATAACATTTACAAGATAATGCCTCCAACTCTGAACTTCTCCTAGCTTAGACATAATGGCCACCAGAAAAGTATTCCACTTGTATAGAAGTTTTAGTACTACTGAAGCTGCTGGTTCAAAAGGGGATTTAAGCCAAGGCTTGAAGCAGTACGTTAACATGTCCCAAGGAGGAACTGGCTCCCTTAATGGAGGTCTCAGAAGAAATGCTCCTTGCAAAAAGAGTTTGGATAACTTCAAAGAAACAATGAAGCTCGGTTTCTCACCCACATGAAAGTTAGATACAACTGTCAGCTGCACTTTGAAGTCTGAAAAGCTAGCACCTTTCTGAAATAACCCTTCTTAAAGATCCAGAAAAGATGGAAGAGGAGCTGAAAGAAGTCTAGCCTCTTGAATGAGGCCAAGATAGCAAATCTGCTTATACATACCTTCCTGGTGGCTAGCATTTGTGAGGATAAGATATAGAGCACAAAAGGAGAAAGCCTGGCATCCCCAGTCATCATTAGAACTGGAGGAATCAAGAGGTTAATCTCAGGGTCTTAATGTCCCACTGGTGCTGCCTGCATGGATGAGACAGAAGACTAAAGGATGGAGAACCAGACTTGATGAGGCCAAAAAGGGGCAATGAATATCACAGTTGCCTTGCATGGAACTGCTTTCTAAAGAAACTTCTTTATGTGGGAAATGGGATAGAAATGCTTATAGGAGACCTGAGAACAAGTGAGCATCAGAGCACTTTTTGGTGAATCAGGCCAAAAAAAGCTGCTGCACTTGGTGTTGACAAGAGACCCAAAAACGTCACAGTAAGGCTGCCCTTAATGACTGAAGATCATGATCATCACTGACTGATACAGGGATCACTAATGAGGCAGGATGATGAATCTGTTCAGTCTGTCCACTATACACTGGAACGCACATCTCCCACTGTCAAATTCACATGGTTTCTTGACAAAGTGGATGCCAGCAGGTTCCTCCTTGCTTGCTGAAAAACTAGACAACAGCCACATTGCTTATCTGGTTGGAAATCACACCCTTGAGAAGGTAATCCTGAAAGGCCTGCAATGGTAGGAGGACTGACCTCCTCTCTAAAATGCTGAAGTCATCCTCATGCCTAGGAGAGTCTTCCCTTTGAAATGTGCCCCCCCCCCCCCATGGTCACTGTGGTGATCGAAGGTAGTACGATGACTGGACTACAAAAAACACTATTAAGTTAACCACCAGGGTTATATGATGCCTGCATACAAGTGTTGCACACCAAGTGGACAGAGAAGGCCTACTGCTGCACCCTCATGTAAAACCTGCCCTGAGGAAACAGTGCAACTGACATAGCTATCGACCAGAGATGGAGGCTTCAAGAGATAAAGGACCTTGGAAGCTTGCTGATGTAGGGTGAGCACTCTTGAATCTGGAAATTTGGCAATTTGAAAAATAATACCCAAGTGGCACCCTATGAATTCTATCTGGACTGTCAGCTGGCTTTTCTTATAGTGAAAGTAATCTCCAGCTGAAAGTGGAGGAACCTTCTGAAATGCGTCTATCTTTATGTGATAGTAGGTATCCTGAAGTTCTGCTGAGCACTTTCAGTTGTCCTTCCTCAAGATACGCAGAATGGACTGAACAATGACCATCTAAAATTTCATCTATCTTACAAATTTGCTTGAGGTAATGGAGGTCCAAAATGGGTACGAGGTCCCCGGTCTTTTTCAGAGCCAAAAAAAAAATCTTTGAATAGAATCTAGATCCTTGCTAGTCTGGGTGGGACATCCTGGATGGTTCACTTTTCTAGAGGCCTGGAAATCTCTGCTGCTGCCTCCAACATTCCTCTGACTGAGGGAAACGTCAGGAAAATTTTTTGTTTGGTGGATGGGAAGCAAAGGGAATAATGTAGCCTCTTCTAGTAATCTGCATCCAAGAAACTTGTGTACTTGCTAATCAGGATTTATGCTGCAGAGATAAGGACCCCCCCAAAAGCCTCCAATGCCCAGTAGATGGGCAACCATTCAGGTGCCTCGAAGGATTTCTTTGAAAATGGATCTTGGATTCCGCAAGCTGATTCTGCCATGGGGGCAACATCCATTAAAATCGTTTTCCCCTCTGTCCTGGATGGTCCGTCACCAGAAGAGCCCTAAGCATAATTCTGGGACTTACAGAATCATAACTTTCTACCTTTTTGGTTTTAGGAAAAGGTTAAGTGGTTAGACAAACTGATGTCTGCTACGGGCAGTGTTTTGCCCTCCTGTTCACTTCTGGTGGGTATTTCCTTGACCATTGCTCCAAAAAGGGTAAACCCATCAAAGCAAACATTTTAAAGCTCTATGTAAAGTCACGGAAATGTATACAAGCGTGACAGTGAATGGCAATAAAGACACCTGCAGCTCTCGACATGCCATCCGCAGCAGTGGAAAGCAGGCGCATGGACATGTTAGATATCAACTGGAGGGTGGTTAGCTGCAGCTCTACAATCTTCTACACATCAGCATGCAGGTTACCCAAGGACTTGGAAAGCTCCTTGGTCAAGTCTCTATGAAAAGGTGTCAGAAGGGCTACATAATTCTGTGCACATACAGCAAATGTCATTGAAGCACAAGTTTGCTTTCCACATAAGTCCAACATCCTAAACTCCCTGTTAGATGGATGGATACAGGGTGCTGTCTTCTGATAGCTCCTTTTTCATGGCTGCTACAGCCACAATTGTTTTACAGCAGGACTCCTGCTCCAATGTGGCCTATTTCTAGAGTAACCAAGTTCATGTCAGTTTTTGTGGGATTGGTTCCACCACTTTGGGTTACTCCCATGCCTGTTGATAGTACCATCAATTAGCTCATCAGCAGCGGGGCCACCCAAGTAGTACATGGGCCAGACCCAAAACCCTCAAGGAATACAGACTCCTACTGAGATGGAGCATCGGCTGACCAAACCCCCTCACTGCTTCTTCAATTCAAGTAGACATCTTCCAAGGGAAATCTTGGGGACACCTCTCCTTCCCTGAAGCCTGAGTCCAGATGTCACATTTTGCAAGTCCGTTTCTTATGCCCTTTCCCACTGGGAGGCTTCAGGGATGGATTGGAAACTGAAGGGGAACTTGTCCAGTGAGAATCCTTGAGACTGAAATGTACTTGCTGACCCTGACTGACAAGATGACTTGGATGGATTGCAGAATCCGGAAGAGACTGGGAAAGTGTCAACTGAGTGAGAGAGACATTACTTCTCTAGACTTGGGAGGGTACCCTTGTCAAGAGTCTCAAACATCAAAGCCACGGCTGAAAAAGAGTCCTTATGATCTTATCAGTGGAACCCCCCAGGGGACCTGATCTGATTCAATTCAGAGGCATCAGAACAGAGCTGTCTTGAGCCTTAAAACCTACGGGAAGGGAGGGGTCCAACAACCTCAGAGTAAATCCCAACCACCAAATATTATCCTCGACCTCTCAGCAAAAAAACACCCCCTCCACGAGATCTGATTAGAGTTCAAGCTGATCAAGCTACTGGTTCCAATAAGGAAACCCATGGGTAACACTTTGCTCCATAAGCACTTGATCATAGGGTTAAACCACAGGAGATACCAGCTGGGGAGTTGTACAGGCAAAGACTGTCTCTCCCAGTGGGGAGGTGCCAGATGGACCCCACATGGATTTGCGCCCTCAGAAATGTAATCATCATCCTGTTGGCTTTGGACAGACTCCTTGATGATCGAAAGGACTTGAACGAGGAAGCAAGTGAAGGTGGTCTGGAAGACCAATGTGCTGACCTGTCCAGTAAAAAGGGAAAATGAAGCAGAGGACTGGTCAGTTCTGTAAAGAACCTCAGAAGTGGAGAAAGTGACCAGTTCAAGACTGGCTCCTGAACAAGTATCAGAGTCTTTGGATGTGGCACAGATGGACCAGATGGATTTGGGGATCATTTTAGAGCCCTATCTTTATTCTTGCTCTCAGTCTTCTCTGTTTCTCTCATCTTTCTCCTGTTCTTATTTCCCTCTCTTTCTTTACAAGAATTGGTTTGACCCTCAACTTCTTGACCCATGGAGAAGCATAGGTTGAGAAAGAAGGGGTAGATTCTCCTGTTGTAGCAAGGAAAAGCCCTTCAAAACTAATGTTTCTTCCATCAATAATGGCCCCATATGAGCAGCAAATCTCCCATTTAGCATCAAGGTGATCCATATGCAAACAATGCACACTTGAGAGCCCTGGGAGGGGATCTTGTGCCCACATGCGAAGTGCTTCTAAAGCCACAACCTTTTCACTTAGTGTCCAAGCAAAAAAAGGCACATTCAGCACACCAAAAACTTACACCAACTACTAAAGACACTTAGTCTAGAAAAAAGGAAACATTAGAAACCACTCTTTACAAAAAACTAAAAATGTCTGTGTGAGCATGTGTGCATCATACCTCTTAGCACAGTAAATCTGGATAATGCCTAAAATAATGTGGCGACAAAGGCCCAAAAATAGGGGCAGCTTTTAAATATTACTCTAACAAATTTAGAACGTTGCTAGAACATTTGTGCTAGCGTGTACTTTCTGAAGGATATGAAGTCAAACTCAAATGCATGTCATTATTTAGTGTTATTTAGTGACTTCAATCCTCAGTGATTTGCCAGAAAACTACAAATTTTATGAAGAACAGACAAAAAATGAGGCAAAAATCTGGGCATTCTGTGAAAATCTGGACATTTGAGAGGCAGTAGGTGTGTTTGTAAAAAATATATATGCACACATACAAACGCATCTATACATTTTTTTTTTGGAGAGAGCCTAAAAGGTGGGAAGAAAGAACCACAACTAGCAAACATGAATTAACTAGTAAGAGTTCACTGAAGTTAGGACTATGGGGGGTGCAGTGGTAGATGCATCCTCGAGGCAGTCGATAACTGGAGGAACAGCTAGTACTCTAGGCTGAGGCAGATCCACAACGCTGCAACCAAGCTGAGTCAGAGTATGTTCTAGATTCCCATTAAAACCCCTCCATCTTGTGGAAGTAAATACCCCTGCAGGTAAAGCGATCAGTAAGGTCTCCTTGGTGTCAAGTGTCAAACAGAGGTAAAAAAACCCATTTGACATAAGCCAACCTATCTGCCTCAGAGTTCAAGACATTAGAGTCCTCAATGAAGAGTGATGATTAAAACACTTTTCCTCTTAAGATGGTCTAGGAATTTCCACTGCCAGCTGTTTGGACGTAAGGAAACAAGTTCTCTGCCTTTTGAAATAACTCTTTGGTAGAAGACTGGAAAGTGGACTGCACTGTGGTTTTGCTCAACTTAAATGAGTAATAGCTAGCAGAAACCAGTGTTGTTTAGTGATTCAGGCCACAGCTTTTCTGGGAAAACCATCTTGGGGGCCTCAATTTGAGGGTAGTGATCAAAACCTGTATACGGTTTCAAAGACCTTGTGAAGAAAATGAAAACACTTATCTGTGTTAGCATGCCTTGCAGGAAGATTTGTGTATATTCTCAGATTAACTTGTACTGTACGCCAGCATGTATAATTGTAAAAATGCAAATAAGTTTTGTAAATGTTGAGCATCTCCCTGTTTATACAAAATGTTTAAAGAATCTGTCAGTGTTTTGATACATTTCTAATTGCACTTGTTTGTGAGGGAGATTCTAAAGTCAAACTGTGGAGAATTAGCTGAACAGTAGGTGATGTCATTAGAATGTTCCTGGTTGCTAGGTGATTTGAACAGCTGATTGACAGGAAAAAAAAAAACTATTTCAAACAGCTGTTATTTTTAAAATAAGTTAGTTAAGACTGGCAGTTAAGAGCTCCAGTCAGTCACAGTGCTATCAGTGATGCCCAAGAAAAATAACTCACTAAAAACTGTAAGCCTGACCTTGCCCTGCTGTTATGTTTAGATTACATCAGGGACAGTATTCTCTAGTTAGATTAGGAAAATTTAGAGTTATTCTAAAATTATTGAATTTTTATCCTGCAGTTTAATTTTATATTTCTGGTGATTGAATGCTGGTGTTTATTGAAAGTTAATGATTTACATTTTTTAATAATCATTTTACTTATTAAATGTTTTTCATTACTTACATTATGGCTGGACAATGTGTTTTTCTTTAGAGATTATGTGCGTTTATACCTGTTTGACACACCCAGGTCACTTCAAATGCCTGGCTGCTTCTGATCATAGCTATCATTTACTTGGCTGTTTAATTTTTAACTGATCACCCTTTTATGGGCATGTAGACCTGTATGACTCTGGTAGCAGTGTTACCATTTGTACTGGGGGGAGGGGACACAGCTGGTAATCTGCGCCAGGCTTTGGATAAGTGTCAGAGTGCGTGAGATTTGAATTAGAGGGCAAGTCAGAGATCTTAAACTGGAATACACTGCGCTGAACTGTATAAGAAGGGATTACATTTGGAGTGGACAGAGGTATACAGTCCATTCCCAGAAAAAGTACAGTTTTGTACCTACCATAAATGTAGATGTCCGATAGATATGCAACTGCAGTCATAACATATGGGTTGTCCTGCCTCAGGCAGCCCTCGGTCGGCCGAATTCCAAAGTCTGGGTCCAGCGTCGGCTGGTGTCGCCTCCTCTCCGACGTCACAATGGCTGGAGTATGAAGGCATCGGCCGACGCCATCTTCTTCAATGTTTCTTGCCCCAGGTGCCCTCCTAGGAAGGCTAAATTTTGTAAATGGATAAAATAATCCAAAACATGCACAACAGTAATAAACAGATACACCATAGGAGATACCCCGGCTGAAGGGAAGTGGGGTAGGGACCCAAAAAAAAGGATACAGAGGGGTAGGAGGGTGGGAAAATCCGACTGCAGTTGCATATCTATCGGACATCTACATTTATGGTAGGTACAAAACTGTACTATGTCCTTCAAGAATGCAACTGCAGTCATAACATATGGGTTGAGTACCATAGCCAAGCTGGGGGTGGATGGAACTAAGATAAGGATGGTGTAGCTAAAATCCCCTGCAGGACTGCCGAAGCAAAGCCTGCTCGGGATCTGGAGTATAAGGGCAGGTTGTAGTGCTTGGTAAATGTATGCACGGAGCTCCATGTAGCAGCTTCTAAAATGTCCTTTGTTGCCACTCCTCTTAGGAAAGCTGTGGAAGTGGCTATAGCTCTGGTGGAATGTGGCCTGATATTGGCTGGCACACCTTTTCCATAGAAAGAGTAGCAAAATCTGATGCAATGTCCAATCCATTTTGAAACTGTTTGCTTGGAGATTGCTTTTCCTTGTACTCCAGCAGCATAGGCTACAAACAGCTGATCAGACCTTCTGGTGGCCTTAGTTCTGTCCAAGAAGTAGCGTAATTGTCTGTGTATGTCCAAAGTATGCAGTAGTTTTTCCCCCTTATTTTGAGGATTGGGGAAAAATGCAGGTAGATGAATAGCTTGATTTAGAGACACCCTGGAAATTACTTTTGGCATGAATGTAGGATTGGTTCTTAGAGAGACTCTGTCTTGATGAAAAATGAGGAAGGGGGGCACTGCCATGAGTGCCTGTATCTCCGAAACTCTTCTTGCAAAGGTGACTGCCAATAAGAAGGCCGTCTTCCATGACAGAAATTGCATTTCTGAGGTTGCTGCTGGCTCAAATGGAGGGAGAGTTAGTTTTTCCAACACGTAGTTGAGGTCCCATGCAGGTACTGGCTGTTTTCTGGGAGGTTTGATATTCTTTATCCCTCTTAGAAACTGTCTTAGCAGAGGATGCGAAAACACTGGAGGGTCATAGTTGTATTTTGCTGAGATTGCTGAGGCATGAATCTTTATTGAGGAGTATGAGAGTCCAGTATGAAATAGTTCTGCCAAGTATTCTAATATTTGAGGTATACTCAGTAATGTTGTGTCCTGACCCCTGTTGGCATTCCAGATACTGAATCTCTTCCACTTGGCTGAATAGGTTTTTCTGGTGGAAGGTCTGCGTGCTTCCAGCAAGATCTCTTGAACAGATTTGGAAAGAGAGTTTGGTGGTGAAGTCATGGTAGCCTCCAGGCTGTCAGATGCAATGTTTTCAGGTCTTGATGTACAGTCCTGTAATTGTGTTGAGTTAGGAGCAGGGGCCATAGGGTCAGAGGCCATGGCTTGGTCCGAGTTATGGTCAATAGCAATGGGTACCAGTGTTGCCTCGGCCAGTCTGGAGCTATCAAGATGCCTGTTGGTTATTCTGCTTTGATCTTCAGTATCACCTTGGTCAGCAGAGGCAGGGGAGGGAATGCATACATTTTTAGAGAATTCCAGCTGAAGGAGAGAGCATCCGTTTTCCAAGCTAGACGGTGGTGAGTCCTTGTGCAGAACTTTCCCAGGTGATGATTTAAGTGGGAAGCAAAAAGGTCTACGTCCGGTCTTCCCCATGTCCTTGCCAGTTGAGAGAAAATGTGAGGGTGCAGCATCCATTCGTGTGGATCCATGAAATTTCTGCTCAGATTGTCCGCCAGTACATTGTCTTTGCCTGGTACAAACTGGGATTGTAAATGTATCCTCAGGCTCAGGGATTTTTCCCAGAGAAGCATTGTTACTCTGCAGAGGGGGTAAGAATGAGTGCCTCCCTGCTTGTTTATGTACCACATGACAGTAGTGTTGTCTGTCCTTATTAGCAAATGTCCCTGTTTTAGTGTTTTTCCGAAAGTCTTGATGGCATGTATCACTGCCAACATCTCCTTTTGGTTTATGTGCAGATGTCTTTCCTTTGGCGTCCAAAGACCCTGAATGCATCTGCCCTCCATGTGCGCCCCCCCATCCATGGTCTGAGGCGTCTGTTGTTATCATTTGGTCTGCTTGAGGTCTGTTGAAAGGCATGCCTTCGTTTAGTTGACTGGCTTGAGCCCACCATAGAAATTCCTTCTGCAGACATGGAATAAGTGGGATTATGTCCTCTAGGCTGTTGTTGTGTTGAGACCATAAGTTTTTTAGATACTCATATGAAGTCTTGCCAAAGGTATCAGAAGGATCTAAGATGCCATGAAACCCAGGGCCTGCAGGATTTTCCTTGCAGTCACCTGGGAAAACTTTGCTAGGCCTTTGAAGTACTCTGGTAAATGCTGCTGTTTTTCCTCTGTGAGGTAGGCCATTTGTTTTTCCGTGTCCAGTTTGGCTCCTAGGAATATAATTTGTTGGGATGGTAGTAAGTTTGACTTCTGAATGTTGACTGTGTAGCCCAAGGCCTGCAGTAGATGCATGACATAGTCCAAATTCCCTTTTAAGGTTTGTTTGTTGTCTGCTTGTATGAGACAGTCGTACAAGTAGGGGTATATTTGAATTCCCTGCAGTCTGCAGTGTGCCACTACTGATGCCAGGCATTTCGTGAACACTCTGGGTGCAGTAGATAAGCCAAACGGGCAATGCTGAGAATTGATAATGCTCTGTCCCTGCAAGAAATCTGAGGTATCTTCTGCAGCTTTGTCTGATTGGGACATGCAGGTATGCCTCCTTGAGGTCCAGAGTGACCAGCCAAGACCCCTTGCCCAACATGGGAAGAAGTTGCTGCAACGTCAGCATTTTGAACTTTGGCACAATGAGGAAAGTGTTTAGAGTTGACAAGTCCAGTATGGGTCTCCACTTGTTTTCTTTTCTTGGAACAAGGAACAATCTTGAATAAAATCCCTGGCCTTGTTCCCGAGGAGGAACCCTTTCTATTGCTTTTATACTTAATAGCTTGGAAACTTGAGTGAGTGCCTCTGCCCTTTGATGATGTGGCAGGTTTGGCATGCCTTGTTTTATTGGTAATGTGTGGAAGTGGAATCTGTAACCTTTGTCTATCAAATCCAGAATCCAATTGTCCTTGGTTAAGATATGCCAGTTTTGTGAGAATAAGGCTAATTTTCCGCCCAAAGGTGCTTCTCTTTGAACCTTTGTAGGCAGTACGAAAGTCAAGTCATTGTGATTGTCCTTGTGGTGCAGTTGAATTGTCTGCGCCACTTCTTTGATTTGAAGGTTGCCATTGGCGCCCCTGTAAGATCCTCGGTATTGCCCTCTACCTCGACGCGTCTGCTTTTCCCCTTTGAAACTTGTCAGAGCCGGGAAGGACCAATTCTTGGAGGGCCAGTTTCTGCTGAATCTGGGTGGCTGAACCTGAAGGAAATCCTTGACTGTCTGTACTGACTTTGCTTTTTCCTCTATGGATTTCAATACATCTTGTGCAGTAGCACCAAAAGCTTTTGTTTTTCCAAAGGTGCATCCAGTAACTTTACTTTAACATGGTCAGGCAAAGACTGATCCTTCAACCAAGCATGTCTACGTATTACAGCCCCAGTCATAGCTGCCCTACATGAAGCTTCCAGTGCATCATAACCACACTGCAGAAAATGGTTATTAACCTGCTGAGTGTTATGAATATGATCCTGCAGTGCCTTTTTATCAATAGGCTCAGGAGAGGCTAACTTTTTTTGTAAATCATCCAGGAGAAAATCTTGGTACTGAAACATGTGAAAAAGGCAGTTAAGAGACCTCATGACTAAGGTAGTAGAGGTATATACTTTTTTACCCCATCTCTCCAGGGACCTTGCTTCTCTGTCAGCTGGCAGTGGGTTTTTGGCAGAGGAGGAAGCCACTCCCTTCGGGCCCTGTGAAATAGTTTCTAGGTCCACAGAGTGAGCCTTAAAAAGGTGCTTGTGAGTGTCAGGGACCCTGTAATATCTGTCCGGCTTGACAGGAGCAGGAGGAAGAGAATCAGGGTTGGCACTGGAGTCAGAGTAAACATCATCCAAAACATCCATAACCGGAGGGATAGCCAAGGGTCTGTGCTGGGGAAGCTTGAGGAAAGTACGAAGCCTTTTCCTGGAGTCAGAGAATTCCTGACCCTGCCATTGAAAATGTTCCCTCATGGAATGCAGGACTTCACCAAAAGAGAAATCCTCTGGAGGGGAGGCAGAGGGAATTGATTCCTCAGCATCAGAGTCCTCGTAGGCCTGGAAGGGTTCTTCTTGGGCATCAGAATGCTCAGAATCCCCAGGGGCTTCATCCGAGGAGAGGTCGTCCGCCTGCTCAGTTCTAGGCCTTTTTTCTGCAGGTGGCTGAGAACCACTATCCGGATGAGGCTGAGACCCCCTGATAAGGGAAATAAGATCTGCAGCCAGAGACATGATCTGCTTATCAGATGAAGGGGCCTGGGCAGGTTTAGGATGGGCCTTGGCCTGACTGGCGGCCTTAGCACGTGCAAAGGCCTTGATGGACATGGAAACAGGAGGCCTAGCAGCCCCACGTGCAGGCGTTACCTTGTCCACAGAAATGGTGTCGGGTAGATCCACAACTTCGGTTTCCGGAGGAAAATCCGCAACCGGCACCGGAGAGATCTCCGAGACCGAAGGTCGTATTAACGCTGAGTCGTCGGCCTGGAGCGGTTGATTTACCACTTCCGAGGGGACCGGAGCGCTAGCAGAGGATTTGGGAGTAGAATCGGTAGTGGGCGCGGGCCAAGGATGTCGGTCCCGGTCCTTGCGTTTTTTTGCAGATTGGGTTGTCGGTAGATCTGACGGCATGATATACGCAAAGGATTCACCGAAAAAGTCCTCGGCAAATTCTGCCCGGCGCCTTAGAGTGCGCTTATTAAAGCAAGCACAGGCAGCACAGGCCGAGACGTCGTGGTCTGGGCCCAGGCAAGGAAGGCAGAGAGAATGGAAGTCCTTATGAGGTATTTGTTTACCACAAGACAAACAATTATTAACTTTCTCAATTTGTTCTGACATAGGCTGAGGCAAGAATAAATGTTCCCCAACGGGGTACTTAGCTTTTAGATGACTTCGGTACTGAAAATACAGGAGCTGACCGACCGGCACTTGCGAACTGCTTCTGCTTCGGGCACCGCGCAGCAAGAAAGACTGAAGAAGATGGCGTCGGCCGATGCCGTTGTCACGGAGAGGAGGCGACACCAGCAGACGCCGGACCCAGACTTTGGAATTCGGCTGACCGAGGGCTGCCTGAGGCAGGACAACCCGTATGTTATGACTGCAGTTGCATTCTTGAAGGACATCAGAGCATGTTCCTGTTGTGCTCTTAAGGGAAATTGTGGAATTTCACTTGTGTGTTCTGTGATGTTTTCTGGGACACTCCCACAATGGAGTCAGTAGTGAGGATTGAGGCTCCTTAAATTACTGACCTGGGTTTTAAGTGGGAGCCTTTCAAAATCTCACCAGCATTGGTACAAGAGGATATGCTACCAGCTTGAAGTTTAGAGGCCTGGGGAGCAGTCACAGCAGAGCCCTTAGCTAAAACCAGACTCTGGAGTCAGACGCTGCAAAAGCATCTCACCAAACTGTCACTGGTTCAAAATAACTAATGACATCTGATCTAAATTCTGCTTCCCATCATTAATGCTTCTGGTGCTTTTCAGTGTGTTCGTGTACCAAAGGAAAGCTTATTGAGGCCTTGGCCAATGCCCCAGCAGTGCAACACTAGATTTGCCCACTCTTCTGAGTTGCAGAGTCCAGGAGAGAGAGAGGTCTCCTTGACTGTCCTGCAGGGTGAACACAGTACAATGTAGACAATTGTTATACTACACACTGAGGCAGCAAAGCTAACAGAAATCATTTTGAGGGATTTGCTTCCCCACATCAATACAGCTGTTTTACTTAATCACCCAATTAAGAATCACTATCAGTCATTAGTACATACTAAAATGGCTACTAAAAGCATCTGTGGGGGTACTCTTTCCTCTTGACACAGACCAACTGAAGGACTGACAAAGATGAAGATCCATACACACCACAGCTACTGCAACACAAAAGATCCGAAGATGGCTTCTTCCAATCTCTGTTATACTACTGACATCCTTATGTTTAAGTGGAAGGAAGAGAAGGTATTGCTCTGGAAGATGGGCCAACTTATGACCTACTGTTAGCAGGACATCTCATGCATGAGGGCTGCAACAGTGAATAGTATGATGAACATAATGGATTATTAGCTCCAAAATATTTGTGAAGTTACTGAAGTCTCAGCTTTTGTTTAGGACCTTGGCTCCTCTTATTTACATAATTTTAATGGGCAAATGCATCTCTCAAAGTTGATCATCAATGGGGTGAACTCTGGCCTCACTTATACTAATCTGTTCACAGGCCTACCCAAGTACATTTATGAAAACTTCTAGATTAATGAAGTACAGTTTTGTACTTACCATAAATGTAGATGTTTTAGTGTATTCACTGCTGCAGTCATTACACTTGGGTTATCCTGCCGTCAGGCGGTCCCGCAGTTGGCCAGAGTTCCAAAGTCTTGGTCCGGCGTCGGTTGCTGTCGCTTCTTCCCTGACGTCAGTGCACCAGGGGTATAGAAGATGCAGCAGACGCCATTTTCTTCAGTTTTTCTTGCCCCAGATGTCAGGTGCCCCCAAATAGGTAGGCAATACATATTGCTAATAAAACATACATAAAAAATAAAAACAATATCTTCAGTTAGAAGCAAATACACCACATAGGTTGTATAAGGTAGAAAGGTATAGATAAGTCCCAGCTAAGAAAGTGGGGATGGAGGGAGGGTAACCTGGACTGCAGCAGTGAATACACTCTAACATCTACATTTATGGTAGGTACAAAACTGTACTATGGTTCATCGTGTTTCACTGCTGCAGTCATTACACTTGGGTTGAATCCCAAAGCTGAGGTTGGGTGGCTGGGTCTACAAAGGATTTGGGGTGGCTATGAGGCCCTGCAGCACTGCAGTGGCAAAGCCAGCTCTGGATTTAGAGTAAAGAGGCAAGTGGTAATGCTTGGTAAAGGTGTGCACTGAACTCCAAGTTGCAGCTTCCAAAATATCCTTGATAGGTACTCTTCTAAGGTAGGCAGTTGAAGTGGCTGTTGCCCTGGTGGAATGTGGCCTAATGTTGCTAGGTACAGTTTTTCTATGCTGTGTGTAGCAGAAACGGATACAGTGTCCTATCCACTTTGAAATGGTCTGCTTTGAAATAGCCTTTCCCTGTGATCCTGCAGCATATGCTATGAACAATTGCTTAGTTTTCCTGAAAGCTTTTGTTTTGTCCAAGTAGAAGCGTAACTGCCTGTGTATGTCCAATGAGTGCAGAAGTCTCTCACCTTTATTCTGGGGATTTGGATAAAATGTTGGCAAATGAATAGTTTGGTTAAGAGCCACACTGGATACCACCTTTGGCATAAATGTAGGGTTTGTTCTTAAAGAAACCCTGTCCTGATGAAAAATTATGTAAGGTTCCATTGCCATTAGTGCCTGTAACTCTGAGACTCTTCGTGCTGAGGTTATTGCCAGAAGCAGAGCAGTTTTCCATGACACATTTTAATTCTGCTGAATTGGCTGGCTCAAAAGGAGGTAAAGTTAGTTTTTCCAAGACAAAGTTGAGGTCCCAAGTTGGTGTTGGTGCTCTCCGGGGCGGTCTTACATTTTTAGCCCCTTTGAGGTACTGTTTTAATAATGGATGAGAGAAAATAGGAGGATCCGTGTTGTAATGAGCTGAGATGGCAGAGGCGTGGATCTTAATGGACGAAAAGGATAGGCCTTTGTCCAGCATCTCAGTTAAGTATTGTAATACCTGAGAAATATTTGGAACAAGAGGGTCAAAGCTTTGAGCCTGGTTCCAGGCGCAGAATATCTTCCATTTTTCTGAATAGGATTTCCTGGTGCTGGGCCTCCTGTCCTCCAAAATGACATCCATAACAGCTTTAGAAAGAGGTGCTGGCTGCTTGGCTAAGTAATCTGCCATGCAGCCAGGTTTAAGATTTTGAGCTGGCTGTGCAGGATCGGATTGTTTTATTGAGTCAGAAAATGAGGAATTTGAGGTAAAATCCATGCTGGGCCCTTGAGCCAAGTTCTTTAAGATTGGGTACCAGTGCTGGCGTGGCCAGTCTGGGGCAATCAGGATCATTTTTGGCCTTTCTTGTCTGACTTTTAGGAGTACCTTTGAAAGGAGAGGCAGTGGTGGGAAGGCATAAACTTTTACGGTTTTTCAGCTGAACGAGAGAGCATCCACTTTCCATTCTTGTGTGTGATAAGTCCTTGTGCAGAATTTCTGTAGTTGGCAGTTCAGAGGGGAGGCAAAAAGATCTATGTCTGGGAACCCCATTTTTGTGTTATCATGCTGAATACTTGTGGATTTAATTTCCAGTCGTGAGGATCCATGATGTTTCTGCTTAAGTAGTCTGCCAGAGTATTTTTCTTTCCTGGCAGGAATTGTGCTTGCAGATGAACTTGATAGGTCAGTGCTGTGTTCCACAAATTCATGGCTTGTCTGCAGAGCGGATAAGAATGAGTGCCCCCCTTTGGTTATGTACCACATAACTGTGGTGTTGCCCGTCTTTAGTAATAGTTGTCCTGGATGCAGAAGGTCCTTGAAAGCTGTTAGGGGATTTTGTACAGCTAGCATCTCTTTTTGATTGATGTGAAGATGCATTTGTTCTGAGGCCCACTTGCCCTGAATACATTTTCCTGCCATGTGTGCTCCCCAGGCATAATCCCAAGCATCTGTTGTTAGTGTCTGCCTGGCTGTGGGTAAAGTGAAAGGCTGTCCCTTGTTGTGGTGACATGCCTGTGCCCACCATCAAAACTCCTGTTGTAGGCAGGGAATAAGTGGTATTACTGTTTCCAAACTGTGACAGCATTGAGTCCAAACACTTTTTAGGTACCACTGTAATTTCCTCATATGCAGTCTGGCATATGGTATTAGTAGTATGCAGGATGCCATGAACTTCAAGGCCTGCAGAATTTTTCTTGCAGGGAGTTGGGTTTCTGTTGCCATCAATTGAAAGTACTGAGTCAGTTGTCTTTGCTTGTCTGGCGTGAGATAAGCCATCTGGGCCATTGTATTTAAGTTGGCACCCAGGAATATTATCTCTTCTGAGGGCACTAGTTTTGACTTGTTTTCATTTACTGTGTACCCTAGGCAAATTAGTAATCATTTTACAAATGCCAGATGCTTTAGAAGAATGTCCTTGCTCTCTGCTTGAATAGGACAGTCATCCAAGTAGGGATATATTTGAATTCCTTTTTGTCTGCAAAATGCAATTACTGGTGCCAGGCATTTTGTGAAGACCCTGGGCGCAGAAAATAAGCCAAAGGGCAGTACAGAGAATTGGTAATGCATTGTGCCAGCTATGAATCTGAGGTATCTTCTGCAATTTTGTCTGATTGGGACATGCAGGTATGCCTCTGAGGTCCAAAGTAACAAGCCAAGCCTTCTTGCCCAGCATGGGAAGAAGTTGCTGTAGTGTCAACATTTTGAATTTCGGAACATACAGGTTAAGTATTTAGAGTAGATAGGTCCAGTATGGGTCTCCAGGCTTTGTCCTTTCTGGGGACCAAGAAAAGTCTTGAGTAAAATCCTTGTCCCTGTTGTGGCACTTTTTGAATAGCTCTCATGTCCATGAGGTCTGTAATCTGTTTCTGTGCCTCTGCCCATTGATTTTGTGGCAGGTCTGGCATTCCTTTTGGCCTTAGTAGAGTGTGAAAGTGGAACCTGTAACCTTGAGAGAATATTCAGAACCCATTTGTCTTGGGTGATTATATGCCAATTTTGTGAAAAAAGTGCTAGTTTTCCCCCTAAGGGAGCTGCCAAAAGGTAAGTGCTTGGCATTTGAAGGGGGAAGTCATTAGGACTGTTTCCTATAAGGCTGTGACTTGTCTTCTCCTCCTTTTGGGGTTGAAGCACCCCACTGTCGTGGTCTGTAAGAGCTTTGGGGCTGAGATCTGCCTCTTTGTGGTCTGTCTGACACTGGAAAGGACCAATTTTACAAGGCCAATTTCTGCTAAATCAAGGTGGCTGTACCTGTAAGAAATCCTTCACTGTTTGCATAGATTTTGCCTTATCCTCCATTTCCTTTAATACCTCTTCTGCCTTAACACCAAACAAGATATCATGCTGTAAAGGCAATAATTTTGCCTTAACATGATTAGGTAAACCTTGTTCTTTTAACCAAGCATGCCTTCGAATCACAGATCCTGTAACTGCAGCTCTACAAGAAGCCTCTAATGAATCAAAACCACATTGCAGAGTATGTTTTCCCACTTGTTCAGCTGCATGCAATAAATCCTGCATTTCCTTATAGTCAGGACCTTCTGAGCTTGTAAGCATTTTCTGTTTTAACAGAGACATTAAATATTGTTGGTCTTTAAGCATGTGGAACTGGCAGTTTAAAGCCCTTACTGCTAAAGTTGCAGAAGTGTAAACTTTCTTCCCCCATCTATCTAATGCTCTAGAATCCCTGTCAGAGGGAACTGGATTTTTAACAGTGGAAGTCTTTACCCCTCTGGGACCCTGGGAAATAGTTTCTGGGTCAGTAGCAGGGTTTTTATAAAGACATTTGTGAGAGTCAGGGACACTCTAGTACCTATCTGGCTTGACTGGTGCTGGGGGCAAAGAATCAGGGGTTAAACTGGATTCAGAGAACACATCATCCACAATATGTAACACAGGCGGAATAGCAAGGGGGCTGTGCTGAGGCAATAAAAGAAAATCTCTGAGCCTTTTCTTGGATTCTGAATAATCCTGGCTCTCCCAATGGAAATGCTGCCTCATGGTATGTAAAGTTTCCCCAAAAGAGTAATCTTCAGGAGGAGAGGCTGAAGGGATTGATTCTTCAGCATCAGAGTCCTCACAGGGGGGTAAAGAGTATCCCTGGTCTGAAGAGGAGTCAGAAGAAATGGAAACCTGGTCAGAGGAATAGTACAGTTTTGTACCTACCATAAATGTAGATGTCCGATAGGTATGCATCTGCAGTCATAACATATGGGTTGTCCTGCCTCAGGCAGCCCTTCGGTCGGCCGGATTTCAAAGTCTGGGTCTGGCCTCGGCTGATGTCGCACTTTCCCCAACGTCAGAGCTTCTGGGGTATAAAGGCATCAGCCGACGCCATTTTCCTCAGTGTTTCTTGCCCCAGATGCCAGGTGCCCTCTAGGAAGGCTAAATTTGGATAAATGCTGAAAAGTTCCAAACAGTAACAAATTATATACATATATATACAAACAAACAAATACACCATAATAGATTCCCCCAGCTAGCTGAAAGAGGGGTAAGCACCCTAGGAATACCACAGAGGGGAAGGAAGGTGGGTAATCCTGACTGCAGATGCATACCTATCAGACATCTACATTTATGGTAGGTACAAAACTGTACTATGTCCTTCAAGGATGCATCTGCAGTCATAACATATGGGTAGAATACCATAGCCAAACTGGGGGAGGAGGTACTAAGAGAAGGATGGTGTAGTTAAGATCCCCTGCAGAACTGCAGTTGCAAACCCTGCTCGGGATCTGGAGTATAAAGGTAGACTGTAATGCTTGGCAAATGTATGCACGGAGCTCCAAGTAGCAGCTTCTAAAATGTCCTTGGTAGCCACCCCTCGTAGAAAAGCTGTAGTGGTGGCTGTGGCCCTTGTGGAAAGAGGCCTGATATTTTCAGGAGCTGTCTTTCCATTAAAGGAGTAGCAAAAACGAATGCAATTTCCTATCCATTTTGAAACTGTCTGTTTGGAAATTGCTCTTCCTTGCACCCCAATTGCATATGCTACAAAAATTTGGTCAGTTTTCCTGTTGGATTTAGTTCTGTCCAGATAGTAGCGTAGTTGTCTGTGTATATCCAAGGTGTGCAAAAGTTTTTCTCCTTTGTTCTGTGGGTTAGGGAAGAAAGTAGGCAAATGAATAGCTTGGTTCAAGGATACCCTGGATACCACCTTTGGCATGAAAGTAGGATTGGTTCTCAGTGACACTCTATCCTGGTGGAAAATAAGAAAAGGCTGCACTGCCATTAATGCCTGTAACTCGGATACTCTTCTTGCTGAAGTGATTGCCAGAAGAAAAGCAGTTTTCCAAGATAAAAACTGTAGGTCTGCTGATGCTGCTGGTTCAAAAGGAGGTAGTGTCAATTTTTCCAGCACAAAATTGAGATCCCATGCAGGTAGAGGGGGTCTCCTTGGAGGTTTAACATTTTGATCCCTCTCAAAAATTGTCTAAGCAGAGGGTGAGAGAAGATAGGTGGATCCATATTGTATTCTGCTGAAATTGCTGAAGCATGAATCTTAATGGAAGAATAAGACAGGCCATTGTGGAACAATTCTACTAAGTACTCTAGGATGTGTGCTAGGTTTGCCACTGTGACATCTGTGCCCTTTGATGTGCTCCAAATGAGAAATCTCTTCCATTTAGCTGAGTATGTCTTCCTTGTGGAAGGTCTGCGAGCCTCCAGGATAATGTCCTTCACCCTCTGAGATAAAACAGTTTGGTTTGGTTTTAAGGAATTTTCCAGGCAGTTAGTTGCAATGTTTTCAAGTTTGGATGCAGGGTCTTGAAATTGTTCTGCGTTAAAAGAAGAGGCCATAGGGGAAGAGGCCATGAGTTCGCCTGAGACATGCTTCTCAGTAGCGGATACCAGTGTTGTCTTGGCCAGTCCGGAGCTATTAGTATCACCTTTGGCTGTTCCTCCCTGATCTTCAGTAGAACCTTGTACATCAATGGGAGAGGTGGAAAGGCATATACTGTTAGGGCATTCCAGCTGAAAGAGAGAGAGTCCACCCTCCAGGCTTGTGGGTGGTATGTTCTTGAGCAAAATTTCTTCAGTTGGTGGTTGAGTGGGGAGGCGAACAGATCTATCTCTGGCATTCCCCATTTCTTGTTATGAGTTTGAAGATGTCTGGATGCAGCATCCATTCGTGTGCATCCGTGGTAGTTCTGCTTAAGCTGTCTGCTAGTGAATTGTCTTTTCCTGGTACGAATTTGGCCTGCAGCTGGATATTGAGATTCAGGCATAAGTTCCACAGATTCATTGCCATCCGGCATAGAGGGTAGGAATGTGTGCCTCCTTGTTTGTTTATGTACCACATGACCGTGTTGTTGTCTGTCCTTATTAACAGATGTCCTTGCTGGAGGAATGGTTTGAATGCCTCGATTGCATGCCTCACTGCCAGCATTTCCTTTTGGTTTATGTGCATGCTTAGCTGCCCTTGAGGCCATAGGCCTTGGATGCATTTGTCCTCCATGTGTGCTCCCCATCCTCGGTCTGAGGCGTCCGTGGTGATGGTCTGCCTTGTTTTTGGCTTGTTGAAAGGCAACCCTCTGTTGGACTGGCAGGCCTGAGCCCACCACAGGAATTCCTTTTGAAGGCATGGAATGATTGCTATCATGGTTTCTAGACTGTGACTGTGTTGAGACCATACATTCCTTAGGTACCATTGCAATTTTCTCATATGCAGCCTGGCATGTGGAATCAAGATTATGCAGGATGCCATGTAACCCAGGGCCTGCAGGACTTTCCTTGCAGTTAGCTGAGTTTGTCTTGTCAAAATCATGAAATAATCTGGAAGTTGTTTTTGTTTTTCTTCTGTGAGAAAAGCCATCTGAGTGATTGTGTCCAGATCCGCACCCAAAAAGGTTATCCTTTGGGATGGCACTAGTCTTGACTTTTGGATGTTGACAGTGTATCCCAAGGCCTGTAGCAGGCGTATGACATAGGCCAAGTCCTTTAACAATTTTTTCTTGTTGTCCGCTTGTATTAGGCAGTCGTCCAGGTATGGATAAATGTGAATTCCCTGAAGTCTGCAATGTGCAATTACTGATGCCAGGCATTTCGTGAATACTCTGAGCGCAGTAGATAAGCCAAAGGGCAATGCTGAGAATTGATAATGCTCTGATCCTGCAAGAAATCTGAGGTGTCTTCTGCAATCTGGTCAGACAGGGACGTGCAGGTGTGCCTCCTTGAGATCTAGAGTCACCAGCCAAGACTCCTTGCCCAGCATGGGAAGAAGTTGCTGTAGGGTCAGCATTTTGAATTTTGGCACAATGAGATAAGTGTTGAGCGCGGACAGGTCGAGAATAGGCCTCCATTGGTTTTCTTTTCTTGGTACCAGGAATAATCTGGAGTAAAATCCTTGGCCTTGTTCTATAGATGGTACCCTTTCTATAGCTTTCATCTGAAGTAAATTGCTGATTTGTCTTAAAGCCTCTGCCTTCTGGTTTGGTGGAAGGTTTGGCATTCCGCCCCTTTTTGGCAGTGTGTGGAAGTAAAACCTGTATCCTTTGTCTATTGTTTGCAATGTCCATGTATCCTTTGTAATGCAATGCCAGTTTTTCGAGAATAAAGCCAGCTTTCCGCCCAAGGGAGCTTCCAGTTGATCCCTGGTAGGCGGAATCAGAGTCAAGTCATTGGGTCTGTCCTGTGGTAGTGGTTGTAGTTGTAGCTGTGGCACTACTCCTCTGGTTGGCAGGCTGCCACTGACGGCCCCTGTAGGCACCCTTTGATTGACCTCTGCCTCTAGGTCATCTGTTCCTGCCCCTCTGTGCTCTGGAGGTGTCTGGAAAGGACCAATTCTTTGTAGGCCAGTTTCTGCTGAACCTCGGAGGTTGGACCTGCAGGAATTCCTTTACTGTTTGCACAGATTTTGCTTTTTCTTCCACCTTCTTTAGAATCTCCTGTGCAG
This sequence comes from Protopterus annectens, assembly GCF_019279795.1. NCBI lineage: Eukaryota > Metazoa > Chordata > Ceratodontiformes > Protopteridae > Protopterus > Protopterus annectens. Next base: position 1,136,073,769 of record NC_056735.1, on the reverse strand, counting down.
GGGAGACAAATAAATGTTGTTTCTCCATTGGAGCATCGAGGAGTTTAGCCTTGACATTGTCTGGCAAAGATTGCTCCTTCAGCCAGGCATGCCTACGAATTACTGCCCCAGTCATAGCTGATCTAAATGAAGCCTCCAGTGCATCATAGCCACATTTTAAGAAATGATTACTGACCTGCTGAGAGTTGTGTACCAAATCCTGAAGGGATTTACGGTCTAAAGGTTCAGGAGAAGAAAGTTTCTTATTCAGCTGATCTAACAAAAATTCTTGGTACTGTATCATATGGAATTGACAGTTTAATGCCCTGGCAGAAAGAGTAGCAGATGTATAAACCTTTTTTCCCCATCTCTCTAATGCTCTAGACTCACTCTCAGAGGGTAGGGGATTTTTGGCAGTAGCAGCTGCTAGCCCTTTAGGGTCCTGAGAAATAGTTTCTGGGTCTGCAGCATGGGCTTTATACAGGTGGAAGTGAGAATCCGGGACCCTGTAATATCCGTCAGGTTTGGCAGGGACCGGGGGAAGAGAATCAGGTGCAGTACTGACATCATTGTACACATCATCAATTACAGTTAGAACAGGTGGGTATGGCTAAGGGCCTATGCTGGGGCAAATGCAAAAAGGTCCTTAATCTTTTTCTAGAATCAGAGAAATCCTGACCCTGCCACTGAAAGTGCTCCCTCTTGGAGTGTAAAGTCTCCCCAAAGGAAAATTCTTCAGGTGGGGAGGCCGAAGGAATAGAATCTTCTGCATCTGAATCCTCATAAGGCGAGTAGGCCCCTTCCTGATGGTCTGACAAATCAGATCCATCTGTGGAGTAATCTGAGGAGAGAGGTTCAGAGGGATCAGTCCTGGGCCTTTTGTCTGGAGGAGGTTGGGAGGCCCTGTCTGGGTGAGGTTGGGAACCCCTAATTAAGGATATAAGGTCCTCAGCAAGACTGAGAATCTGAGAACTAGAGGAAGGCCTCTGGGAAGTAGATTTGGCAGGCAAAGTTTTTGAAAGTTTGGCAGCTTTAGCCCTGGAGAAGGCCTTAATAGACATAGAAGCTGGGGGCCTAGCTGCCCCACGTGCAGGGGTAGAAATGTCCAAAGGTATGGTGTTGGACAATTCTTGAGCACTAGCTTCGGTAGGGAGTTCTGAAGCTGACTCAACCGGGGCCTCTCTGGCCTCGGTGGTCGGAGGTATGGTTTCGGTAGTAGTAATAACCGTGGACTCTGTTTCAGCCGAAACTGAGACACTCGCGGTAGACCTAGCCGTGGTTTCAGCCGAAACCGCGGGCCGCGAGTGTCGGTCCTTTTCCTTGCGTTTTTTGACCATATGCGAAGTCGGAGTCTCCGACGGCATTTTATAAGCAAAAGCGGTTCCAAAAAATTCCTCTGCAAACTCCGACCGACGTCTAAGAGTCCGTCGGTTGAAGGAGGCACAGGCTAAACAAGCTGATACGTCATGGTCTGGGCCTAAGCAAGGAAGGCAGTAAGAATGGAAATCCTTATGAGGTATTTGTCTCCCACAAGTTAAACAATTATTTACTCTGTCTGACATCGGCTGAGGCAAGAAAGAGTCCCCAACGGGGTACTTAGCTTTTTTCGAAGTCTTCGGTAGCTGAAATCTCTGGATCTGACCGACCGGCACTTGCAAACAGCTTCTGCTTCGGGCACCACGCGGCAAGAAAGACTGAGGAAAATGGCGTTGGCTGATGCCTTTATACCCCAGAAGCTCTGACGTCGGGGAAAGTGCGACATCAGCCGAGGCCAGACCTTGGAATCCGGCCGACCGAAGGGCTGCCTGAGGCAGGACAACCCATATGTTATGACTGCAGATGCATCCTTGAAGGACATCAGTCTGTATCCTGCCTAGGCCTTTTATCAGGAGGAGGATGGGAACCCCTGATCAGAGTAATTAGGTCTTTGGCCATTTTGAGCATCTGTTTTTTAGGCATGGAGGCCTGTCCAGGTGAATGCTGTTCTTGTTTCTTCGTCTTTAATGGAGTTTTGATGGTAAGCTGTGAATGTCTGAAAACACCCTCAGAAGCCGATGCCTGCTCAGCGGCTCCGGACCCATCTGAGGGGTTAATTTCCATAGGCCCAATACCTTGAGCTTCCAGAGGCCTAGAAATATCCACGTGGGAGTCGGAGGAGGCCTGTGGCTCTGAGGTAGCGGGTGTCAGAGGCTGTGAAAGCGCCTCACTGAGAACCGGCGACTGGCCTAGAAGAGGCTTCATCGGTTTTGCACCTCAGATGCCTGTCCTTATCTTTGTTTTTGCATTTTTTGTATAATCCGGTCATCGGTTGATCCGACGGCATGGTATAATTGAACCTTCGGCCAAAATAATGACAAGCAAAATCAAACAGACGTTTAATAGTGCGCGTGTTAAATCTAGCACAAAACCGACAACTAGTGACGTCGTGGTCTGGGCCTAGGCATGGAATACAGTAAGAATGAAAATCCTTATGAGGTATTTGCTTCCCACAAGAAATGCAATTATTAACTTTTACTGACATCGGTCTGAGGCAAGAAAAAGGTTCCCCAACGGGGTACTTAGCTTTATTGAAGACTTCGGTTCTGAAATTCGAATCCGAAAACCTCATAGGGAGGGAGAGTATTCTTGGTCAGAAGAGTCAGAGGAAATGGAAACCTGATCTGAAGATTCATATTCTGTCTCTTGCCTAGGCCTCTTCTCAGGAGGGGGATGGGAACCCCTGATCAAAGTAATTAGGTCTTCGGCCATTTTGAGCATCTGTTTTCTGGGCATGGAGGCCTGTCCATGGGCTTGCTGCACTTGTTTCTTTGTCTTTAGTGGTGCTTTAGTCTTTGCCTTTGAAGCTGTAGTCGGTTTTATATATAACTGTGTAGGCCTGAAAACACCCTCAGAAGCCGATGCCTGCACAGTGGCTCTGGACCCATCTGAGGGAATATTTTCCAAGTGTCCAATACCTTGAGTTTCCAGAGGCCTAGTCTGTTTCACATGGGAGTCGGAAGCGGCCTGCGACTCTGAGGTAGCTGGCATCAGGGGCTGCGAAAGCACCTCACTGAGAACCGGCGACTGGCTTAGAAGAAGCCTCGTCATCAGTTTTGGACCTTAGATGCCTGTCCTTTTCCTTGCGTTTCTTGTGAATTGCGGTAGTTGGATGGCTATCCGACATCGTGTAATTAAATCTTCGGCCAAAGTAAAGAAATGCAAAATCGTACCGACGCTTAATAGTGAGTTGGTTAAATCTAGCACAAAATCTGCAATTAGCTACGTCGTGATCAGGGCCTAGGCAAGGAATACAATAAGAATGGAAGTCCTTATGAGGTATTTGCTTCCCACAAGAAATACAATTATTAACTTTTTCTGACATCGGTCTGGAGCAAGAAAAAAGGTTCCCCAATGGGGTTCTTAGCTTTAAATGAAGACTTCTGATCTGAAATTCAAACACGAAAATCTCAGGAGTTGGCCGACCGGCACTTGCAAACTGCTTCGGGCACTGCGCACCAAGAAAGACTGAAGTAAATGGCGTCGGCTGCATCTTTTATACCCCTGGCGCACTGACGTCAGGGAAGAGGTGACAGCAACCGACGCCGGACCAAGACTTTGGAATTCAGGCCGACTGCGGGTACCCTGCCAGCAGGATAACCCAAGAGTAATGACTGCAACAGTGAAACACGAACATCATACACGAGTTGGATCAATTTTAGTAAAAGATCTCTTTCTGCTTTCTTGGTCATCAGCTGTACCCCCTTCATAATAGCTCAGTTTTGAAGTCATTCTAGGAGAGAAATTAGGAGTAACACATGAAATCTCAAAGTCTTATACAGAGGTTAGTACGTTCACCAACATTTCCTTAAAGAGGAGAAGAGAGTGATTGTGACTTGGAAGGCAGTACTGGGTGGTTTGCATGCAATTTGAATGAAAGACTTTCAAGCACAAGACCATCAATGAGAAAAAGGTTGAAATCGTTACAGCTGTCAGACTGCAAAGGTAGATATTTCACTTGAGTTTTCATGTCTGATGTTTCATACAGGAAAAACGTCAAGGAAAGTTAGAAGTCTGAATATTACAATATCTAAAGGGTTTGCACTTAACTAATAAATACAGCCCCCCTGGCCTTAAATTTCATGAGAGATTTGTTGAAAGACGCCAACAGTCTTCACAACTGTCATGTACAAAGAATGGATATACCGCATTCTTTTAAAAAAGAAAGGTTGGCTGATTTTTAAATACAATACTTTGCAATGCAAATGTATTGTCTATTTAAATTTGTCAAATAGGGCAGGACACTGATCACTAAAGATATACTTCAGGTTTAGCCTTTTTTTTGGGGGGGGGGGGCATAGCTGCAAACTTAAGACGATTATTTCCTGGATTAGAAAACTGATCAATGAACATTTTTTAGGTGCAGCCTAGGTGTAAAACTACACAAAAAACAAGAATATTCATACATTAAGAAAAAAAAATTACAAACAAGGGCAAAGGTTTTTAATGAAAATTAAAATATGTAAATGTATTTCAGTTATGCAATGTAGGCAATATGAGGGCGGCCATGGTGGTGCAGCGGTTAGCGTTGCTGCCTCACAGCAAGAGGTTCTCTGGTTCGATTCTCGGCTGGGGTGCCTTCTGTGTGGAGTCTGCATGTCCTCCCTGTTGTTGCGTGGGTTTCCTCTGGGTGCTCCGGTTTCCTCCCACATCCCAAAGACATGCTGTAGGTGGATTGGATACTCTAAACTGGCCCTAGGTGTGAGTGTGTGTGCCTTCTGTGGAAGGTTGGGTGCCGGGGATGGCAACTAGACACTGTAAAATTCCACTGCCAATCATGAGCGGGCAGGTGATTCTTTGTGGCGACCCCTAACCGGGAAAAGCCGAAAGAAGAAGAAGAATGTAAGCAATATGTGATGTATTAATTTTTCCCTATCCACCCACTCTTACCCTGTTGTGGTTATTTAACTCCATGATTCTTGAGTGCCTCTCCCTTACTGTACATTTGACTTTAGAATTCCTCCCAGTCTCATCTTTTCTAATCATACTAGTAAGCACTTATTGTTAAATCTTCAGTTACCATGCTTTTCATACCTTCCCACTGCTTAGTATACACTGTCATACCCAAGAACATTAATCCATTTCACCCGTCTTACTTCTAAGATCATAAACATCAGGAGTCAGCATGTGATTGGTGCTTCTGTTTTTCTGTCATTGAAAGAAAAAAAAAACAGAGGAACATTGCTTTTTACATTTACTAAATACTGCCAATCACTGGAAACCATGAAAACTGCATCTTAGCAGCCAGCTTGGGACAAGTACTACTATGTTCCTGGTGATAGCAGCAGCACAGGGCTCATGACCCCTGATGGTCTCTGATTTGGCAGTGTGTATAGGACTTCCTTGACTAATCTGATTTTGAATAGTTATGCAGCTTGGCTCTCTTGTACTATGCTAGTATATGTGCTATCCAGGATATCTACCAGCAGAATGCTGCAACAAAACCTAGAAACCCCTGCAACATCTGAGACAAAACTGTTGAGCACTACACAACCTGTGACCCGTTTCTCAGAACTCAGCGTGGATTCAGTGCTACTGTTTTGCTTCTGGTGACAGGATAAGGAAAGCAGCAGTGACTTCTAGTGGAGTCTGGCTGGGGAGAGACCACTACTAGTAAATCATCAAGTAGGAGCTAACAGGCAAATCACTATTTATCTTTCTTAGTAAAAAGACAGAATTCAGTTTCCCAAGTACTGCTATCATCAGACATCTATTCTAACTTCAAAGTAGTCACCATTAATCTCCTTTTCCCCTCATTCTTACACGGGGTAAAAGCATCACCCTAAATACGTCACCCATAAATGTTCGGGTAGTCTACAGTAGTCCACCCACCAACCACCGAGTACTTCTACCAGCCCTAGTCCTCCAAAATGACAACCTGGCTCAATAGTCTGCTCTTACCCCATCTGTGGCCAGTCTGATTGTACAAGATGTGCCAAGGTAGTGTTGCAACTGCCCTTATACTTCCCAGCTGTTCAAATCTACCATTTGATAGTACAACTTGCTAGAGGTGTAAATATTTAAGTAAAATTTAGGGAAACCTCTTGCATTAGCCCACTAAATGTAAACATCATACACCCATAACACTCCAGCAGTCAGACGACTAAGCTTATGGTAAAGAAAATTTTGCTA